>NC_064626.1:239524354-239832187 GCF_023864275.1 Schistocerca cancellata
AAGTTATTTGAAACCTGACGTTATGACAACGAAATCCTAAGTTCAGATTTAAATATTTATCGTAAAGATAAGATAGTCGCCAAGGTGGCGGCGTGTTTATTGCAGTAAAGAATTCAATCAAATCTAGCGAGGTTAACACGGGTTCCGATTGTGAACTAATCTGAGTTAAGTCTCAAAGATAGGTCGAAAACGGTAATAGGATGCTTTTACACACCTCCTGGTTCCTCATCTCTGGTGGTAGCGCGCTTCAGACAAAACTTGCAGAATATCGTTAGTTATTATCCTTGTCATGCAGCTGTAATAGGGTTAACTTCAACTTCCCAGGTATAGATTTGGAGTGTCATGCTATCAAAACTCGTGCCAGAGACAAGGATTCGTGAGACATTGTTCTGGAAGTCTTTTCCGAAAATTAGTTTGAGCAGATAGTTAGAGAACCAACTCGTAAGGATAGCGTCTTAGACCTTCTGGCAATAAACAGACGTGAACTTAACGAATCAATTAATGTAGAGGAAGATATCAGTCATCACGAGGCTGTGGTAGCATCTATGACAACGAGTCTGAGAAATAATGTTAAGAAAGGTAGGAAGAAATGTTTGGTTAGCAAGAGTGACATGATACAAGTTTCAGAGTATCTGAGCAGTCAGAAGGAAATATTCGGTGATGAGGACGATGATGTGGAGAAGAAATGGAAAAAGTTCGACGGCATCGTTCAATATACCATAGACAAGGCATGGGGAAGACCCACTATGGTTTAATAACTGTGTCAGAAAACTGCTACGTAAACAAAGAGTACTTCATCTCAGATTGAAGAGGAGTAAAAACGTAACTGACAAACAAAAGCTGAGCGAAGCGAAAATGAGCGTAAGGAGAGTAATGAGAGAACCGTTCAAGTAAATCTTTGTGAATCGATTTCAGTGAAAATCCTAACAGGTTTTGGTCGTATGTAGAATCAGGAAGTTGGTCCCTGACCATAGTGGGACCGAAACTGAAGATAATAGAGAGAAGGCCAAAATACTGAATTCGGGCTTCCGAAATTGTTTCACCGCGGATGACGGTCCCTCCTTTCAATCGTAGTACGAACGTCCAAACGGCAGATACTAAGATAACCGAACGTAGAACAGAAAAACAACTACAATCGCTTAGAAGTGGAAAGTCGTCAGGACTAGTTGAGATATCTACAACATTCTACAAGATTACGCGAAAGCACTTGGTCCCATTCTGGCGGTAATTTATCATAGATCGCTTGAGTCACGAAGGGAACCTAGCTACTGGAAGAAAGCGCAGGTCGTTAACGTTTTTAAGAAGGGCCGGAGGATAGATGCGCACAATTATAGATCTATATCGTTGACGTCAATCTGTTGTAGAATTATGGAACATGTTTTATGCTCAAGTATTATGACGTTTCTGGAGAATGAAAATCTCCTCTATGAAAATCAACATGCATTGCGCAAACAGAGATCCTGCGAAACTTAGCTCGCTCTGTTCCTCCATGAAACCCACAGAGCACTAGATAACGGAGCTCAGGTTGATGCTGTGTTCCTCGACTTCAGGAAGGCATTTGACACCGTCTCGCACTGTCTTTTAGTGAAAAAAAAGAGCTTATCGGGTATCGGACCAGATGAGCGACTAGATTTAAGACTTTCTTGCAGATAGAACACAACACATCTCTCATAACGGAACAAAATCGACAGATGCACTACTTTGGAGTATCCCAAAGTAGTGTGACAATACCGTTACTATTTACAGTTTATATAAATGATACAATGAGCAAGCAGTAAAGGAAACAAAAGAAAAATTCGGAGTAGGTATTAAAATTCATGGAGAAGAAGTAAAAACTTTGAGGTTCGCCGATGACATTGTAATTCTGTCAGAGACAGCAAAGGACTTGGAAGAACAGTTGAATGGAATGGACAGTGTCTTGAAAGGAGCATATAAGATGAACATGAACAAAAGTAAAACAAGGATAATGGAATGTAGTCGAATTAAGTCGGGTGATGCTGAGGGAATTAGATTAGGAAATGAGACACTTAAAGTAGTAAAGGAGTTTTGCTATTTAGGGAGTAAAATAACTGATGATGGTCGAAGTAGAGAGGATATAAAATGTAGACTGGGAATGGCAAGGAAATCGTTTCTGAAGAAGAGAAATTTGTTAACATCGAGTATAGATTTAAGTGTCAGGAAGTCGTTTCTGAAAGTATTTGTATGGAGTGTAGCCATGTATGGAAATGAAACATGGACGATAACTAGTATGGACAAGAAGAGAATAGAAGCTTTCGAAATGTGGTGCTACAGAAGAATGCTGAAGATAAGGTGGGTAGATCACGTAACTAATGAGGAGGTATTGAATAGGGTTGGGGAGAAGAGAAGTTTGTGGCACAACTTGACTAGAAGAAGGGATCGGTTGGTAGGACATGTTTTGAGGCATCAAGGGATCACAAATTTAGCATTGGAGGGCAGCGTGGAGGGTAAAAATCGTAGAGGGAGACCAAGAGATAAATACACTAAGCAGATTCAGAAGGATGTAGGTTGCAGTAGGTACTGGGAGATGAAGAAGCTTGCACAGGATAGAGTAGCATGGAGAGCTGCATCAAACCAGTCTCAGGACTGAAGACCACAACAACAACAACATAAATGATACAGTAGAAAGCGTCGGATGCTCTTTAAGGCAGTTCGAACAAGATCCGGTTGGCTATAACGAAGTAGAAACGTCGGAAGATAGTAACGATTTGCAGAATGATCTCCAGAAAATCGTTGAATGGTGCTCCGGCAGTTGACTCTGAATGTAAGTAAATGTAATATAGTGCGCATACATAGGAAAAGACATCCACTAGTCTACAGGCACACTATTCATGACAAACCGGTGGAAACAGTATCTACAGTAAGATCTCTAGAAGTAAGTATCAAGAGCGACCGTAAGTGCGATGACCACATAAAACAAACAGTGGGAAAAGCAGCTGCCAGACTGAGATTCATAGAAAGAATCTTAAGGAAATGTAACCCATCCACGAACTAAGTGGCTTACAAGGCGTTTGTTCGACCGATTCTTGACTGTTGTTCATCTGTTTCTGATTCCTACCGTGTAGGACTGATAGAAGAGATAGAGAAGGTCCAACGAAGAGCTGCGCGTTTCGTCACGGGATCGTTTAGCCGGCGCGAGAGCATTATGGAGATGCTCTACAGATTCCTTTGGCAGACGTTACAGGACAGGAGTTTTGCATCACAGTGGAGAGATTTTCTATTGAAATTTCGAGATAACACTTTCCGGGCAGAGTCTGACAACATATTACTCCCCCCTCCCATACTTCTGGCGTAATGACCACTAAAATAAATGTCGAGAAATTAGAGCCAATGCAGAGGCTTACTGACAATCAACACTCTCATGCGCTATGCGCGAATGCAACAGGGTTGGAGAGCTCATTTAGTGGTACAAAAAGTACCCTCCGTCACACACTATTAGGTGCCTTGTAGAGTACGACGTAGAAGTATATCTAGATTTGATAAACCGTACGTATTCCTTGTCGTAGAATCGGAATATGCAATAACAATGGGGGCTTACAGTATGAAAATACAAAGCTGTCCCCGATCACGCAAAAGGGGTGGTTATGACGTAGCCAATTGTAGCATAGACAACCCTCTTTATTGTATATATATATATATATATATATATATATATATATATATATGTGTGTGTGTGTGTGTGTGTGTGTGTGTGTGTTAAAGGGTGTAAGAATGTTTGCTTTAACTTGAGACAACTAAATACATAGAAAACGATCCACTGCGCGAAGAGAATGTGTTCTTGAACTACTTTCGCATGTCTGGAATATCTTTCTAAAAATGATCCATTGATGAACACTACTACTACTACTACTACTACAACCATTGCTAAAAGCACGAACAAATGTGGAGAATTCTACACGAAGCTGTTACGCTGAATATTTCTTTAAAATGATTAGAAAGCGCTAGGAATATATAATACCACTGTCACCTTTACAAATTTTTATGAAAAATATCTAGACGACATTCTGTATATTACCATTGCATACAATAAGTCAGCAATGCTAGGAGAGATATTGGCCGAGCCGGCCGGAGTGACCTTGCGGTTCTGGGCGCTACAGTCTGGATCCGAGCGACCGCTACGGTCGCAGGTTCGAATCCTACCTCGGGCATGGATGTGTGTGATGTCCTTAGGTTAGTTAGGTTTAGTTAGTTCTAAGTTCTAGGCCACTAATTACCTCAGAAGTTGAGTCGCATAGTGCTCAGAGCCATTTGAACCATTTTTTTGATATTGGCCGAGTACATCTCTGTTTGCATAAGTACTTCACATGCCACCATATCTACATCTTCATCCATACTCCGAAAGCCACCTGACGGCGTGTGGCGGAGGGTACCTTGAGTACCTCTATCGGTTCTCCCTTCTATTCCGGTCTCGTATTGTACGTGGAAAGAAGGATTGTCGGTATGCCTCTGTGTGGGCTCTAATATCTCTGATTTTATCCTCATGGTCGCTTCGCGAGATATACGGAGGAGGGAGCAATATACTGCTTGACTCCTCGGTGAAGGTATGTTCTCAAAACTTCAACAAAAGCCCGTACCGAGCTACTGAACGTCTCTCCTGCAGAGTCTTCCACTGGAGTTTATCTATCATCTCCGTAACGCTTTCGCGATTACTAAATGATTCTGTAACGATGCGCGCTGCTCTCCGTTGGATCCTCTCTATCTCTTCTATTTAACCCTATCCGGTACGGATCCCACATTGCCGAGCAGTATTCAAGTAGTGGGCAAACAAGCGTACTGTAACCTACTTCCTTCGTTTTCGGATTGCATTTCCTTAGGATTCTTCCAATGAATCTCAGTCTGGCATCTGCTTTACCGACGATCAACTTTATATGATCATTCCATTTTAAATCACTCCTAATGCATACTCCCAGATAATTTATGGAATTAACTGCTTCCCGTTCCTGACCTGCTATATTGTAGCTAAATGATATGGGATCTTTCTTTCTATGTATCCGCAGCACATTACACTTTTCTACATTGAGATTCAATTGCCATTCCCTGTACCATGCGTCAATTCGCTGCAGATCCTCCTGCATTTCAGTACAATTTTCCATTGTTACAACCTCTCGATACACTACAGCATCATCCGCAAAAAGCCTCAGTGAACTTCCGATGTTATAAACAAGGTCATTTATATATACTGTGAATACCTACGGTCCTACGATATTCCCCTGCGGCACACTTGAAATCACTCTTACTTCGGAAGACTTCTCTCCATTGAGAATGACATGCTGCGTTCTGTTATCTAGGAACTCTTCAAGCCAATCACACAGTTGGTCTGATAGTCCATAGTCTCTTACTCTGTTCATTAAACGACTGTGGGGAACTGTATCGAACGCCTTGCGGAAGTCAAGAAACACGTCATCTACCTGGGAACCCGTGTCTATGGCCCACTGAGTCTCGTGGACGAATAGCGCGAGCTGGGTTTCACACGATCGTCTTTTTCGAAACGCATGCTGATTCCTACAGAGTAGATTTCTAGTTATGTCTAGTCTATGGTGCTTGGCGGAACGTACCTTGTACCTCCAGTAGCCATTGCCTTTCCTGTTCCACACCCAAACAGAGCGTGAGGAAACAGACCATCTATACGCCTACGAACGAGTCCTAATTTCCGTTACCTTGTCTTTGTGGTAACTGAGCAAAATGTACGTTGGTGGCTGTAAAATCGTTCGGCAGTCGGCTGCAGACAGTTCTTCTCTGAATTTTATAAAGAGTATTTCACGAGAAAAAGTAGTTCTCCCGCCAGGGATTCCCATTTGAGTTCACGGAGCAACTCGGTAACACCCGCGTTTTAATCGAACCGGCCGGTAAGAATTTTAGCAGTCCGCCTCTAAATTGCTTCGATGGCTTCTTTTAATCCGACACTGTGGGGATCCAGAACACTCGAGCCATACTGATGAATGGACCACACTAGTGTTCAAGGCGAGGTCACCTTTATTGATCAGCCACACTTACCAAAATTCTCCCAATAAATGAAGTCGACCATTCACCTTTCCTACTACCGACCGCCCTTGTTCATTCCATTTTATATCGCTAACGAGGAGAATACAGCAAGTGCCATAACCCGATTTCCCAGAAACTTGGCTCAATGGAAGAGGGGTCAAAGCAATTGGACACGTGTTTCGGCTTATCCGTAGATACTAGACCGTTTCTCAGAAAACGATGGTCAAAGTTTCGGTGTCCGGACAGTTGCCACGCCCGACATTTGCCACGGTTTTACCTGCTCCGAAGGGTTCAGTCTCTTGTCTCCCCCTCCTCCTCCTCCTCCTCCTCCTCCTCCTCCACCTCACCCGCCCGCCCAGTTTGCTTTCGAAGTTCCTAACGTGACCATCAGAATGGAAGTTATTACAACGAAAAAGGGAAGGCCTCCTGCTCATTACAAAGGTTACGCGTATCTTAAACAGAGGGAATCTAAAGAAGGTGTTGTTACATGGATGTGCTTACGCCAAAAAGCGGATCATTGCAAGGCAAAGCTGCTTTCGAGGAATGGAGAGGTGTTCAGCGTATTAGAACATCTCTGTGGACCACCTGACGATGCAGCTCTGAAAATATTAAAGCAAGTGGAAAGAGCGAAGAGAAGGTCTCGAGAAGAAACTACACAGTTATCGGAGATATATGTGGATGAAATGGGAAATCTACATAATAAAGTTTATGACTTTGTTACAGTGAATCTATAAAGAGAACCATGCGTCGTCGATGGAGTCAAGAGTGGGGGAACCAACAAGAGCCTAAGAACTCTTATGAAATTGATCTTCATGAAGATCGATCAAAAATGGGAGGTGGCAGTAGTTTTCTTCTGGAAGACGATTGATTAGAGGTGAGAATAATGATTTTTAGTGGAAGCACAGGAAAAGAGAGTTTAAAAACATGTTCCCATTTTTTTATGGATGGAACATTTAAGAGGTGCAGCAAGCAGTTTGAACAGATTTACACCATACACGTAGACTTAGGAGGCCCGATTAAAGAAACAAACATTCTTCCTACTGTGTTTGAACTGCTCCCTAATAAGAAGAAAGACACATATGTTCGTCTGTTTCGTCTGATAAAACAGGCAGTCTCTGAGTGGTGTCCGAAACAAGTAAAGGTGGACTTTGAGGCAGCTGCGATATCGGCCATTCGTCAAGTTTTTCCCACAACTGAAATAAATGGATTCTATTTCCATATGAAGAAGGGTTTATGGAGAAGAATTCGAGTTCTCGGTCAAACTGAGGAGTACCGCTAGAACGAGGATTTAAGACTTGACATCAGCATGTGTGCAGCGCTGGTAGTTGTAAAACCGGAGGACGTAAGCAATGGATGGATTGAGATTCATGCAGAAGCTCCTGATAACGGAAGGTTCTCTCAATTTTTTGACTACTTTGTGGATAACTGGCTGAGAATGAGGGAATCGCAATAGAAATGTGGGACTGTTACAGAAAAAGGCACCGAACGACGAATGCTGTTGAAGGGTGGCACAACAAAATAAATAGTATTATTGGAAACCCTCACCCTAGAATCAGCTATTTGGTGGACTGCTTGAAAAGGAAGCAGAGCTCACAAACTGAATGTACATGAAATTGGAAATGAATCTTGAAGGTAAGAAGAGGAAGAAGAAGTACTTGAAGCTGGACGACAGGATAGAGAGAATCGTAAAGAATTATGAAGAGACTGGCAACATTAGGCCTTGCTTGAAAGCCATTGCCCATATTCAGAAACTGGACTAAAATACGTTAAAAATAATGTATTAAAGACTATGAAGACCACTGAGTCCTCGCAGGTTACTGAGATAAAATTATTAAAACATTGAAACAGCATTATCGGAGCTAATTTTAAGCTGTAATTGTAACTAGAGTGTACATTAGTTCAGCGTGTTTAGGCTGATTTTACACACGCCATAATGGTAGATGGTCATTTATCATTTTCACGGTCCAAAGCCTGTGCAAAGTGTGATGCGAATCAGCCTTTAATGTAAAAATTAAAAAGTCTTTCAAGCCTCACAAAAGTATCCTTATTGTTGTCACGTTAAGATAACTTTTTTCTACCTTCCAATATTATGGCCATACTATTAAATAATTGTGAGTTCTAAAATAATTTTCTGAAGCTTCAGAATCGCAATTATCACCTAAAATATCATGGTTTGTTAAACTGATAGAATACGCTTTCGTAAAAGAAAATGGGAACTGAACCTTTGAATTGCACCTAAAATTGACATCCCAAAACTGATCTGAAACTAAGGTTGACAATTTTGGCACCTCAAATATTTTTTTATTTAAGTTTAGCTGCAAACATTTATAGTAGATGTAAATCTACTTAAGTAAATTTAGATATAGTGCTTTAAAAACTTAAAATTTCTTACTAAATTGTTGATTATCTTTAAACTGGTCAGTAAAAGCAAGGAGCTTACTACTGAAAATTAATTGTTACTAAAGAACATCAGAAAGAAATGTATTAGACCTACTTTTTTATACATTAGAGACTTTTTAAACAGATAGTTGATCATTTCCCCTGTCACTGACAGTCTAATTTCAGTTGCTTTGCAACACCAGGAATATCTACTTCTAAATTATGTTTACAGCTGTTCTCTTTTCGAATTCTGGAATATTTACTTCGTCTTCTTTGGTGGAGGAATTTCGGAAAATCCATTTACTAATTCCACTTTAGTGGCACTGTCGTCAGTAACATTACCATCGCTGTCACGCAGTAAAGGTACTTACCGAGCCTTTCCGCTGGTTTAGTTAACACGGGACCAGTATCTCTTTGGATTTTCCGTCACATTTCTAGAGCGAGTTTCGTTGTGGAAACTATTAAATGCATCTCGCATTGAAATCCGCACCAAATTTCGAGCCTCAGTAAAACTTCAGCAATCTTGGAGATTTTGCGTTCGTCTAAATTATACGTTCCTTTTTCGGTGCTCCTGCAGCAGTTTTCTGTCGTGGTTTCTGTACCATGAGGGATCAGTTCCGTCTCTTATTAATTTATTTGCTATGAATATCTCGAGTTCTTTGAACTTCATTTCCTTATTTCTAACATTTTAAAATTGTAAGTCGACTTTAGATGACATGTGAATCATAGATGTTCTTATCTCTATTTAGTCAACGTGTTTTTAGTTGTGTTTTGAACATTGTCCCGCTGCACTTTATTAACTAATGTTTTTAGAGAGTAAATTCATATGGAGTATGTCGTTCTTCTTTTCAAACATTCACAAACCCATTTATTCTTTCCCTATTGTCTTTTGGGTATGCAGTTGTAGTAAATGAAGTAGGTACAAATGCAGTGATAAAAAAGAAATGATTAGCGTACATTTGCCTTCTCGTTTCATCGTTCCTTTCTTGTTGCTCCCATGCCGATGGACTGTTTCTATCGCAATCAGTAAGCGTGAAAGGAAGCTACCGTACAGACAGAGGAATCTATATTTATACTTGGCAGAACTAATTACATACTGACATAATCGTCGGTATTGCTTTCGTTTCCCAAAAGTTATAAGTATTTCGATTTTGGAAAAGAAGCTCTGTATTTGGCCAAGATGTCGAAGAAGAAGATCGCTTACGTACTGGTTGTACCGAGTCAGATGTGGAGACGGCGGTTTGAAAGCGGACAGAGGTAGTGCGGGGAAGGGCGTCCCTTACCTGAGGGATTGCTACCTGGCGAAGGGGCAAGTGTGGCAAATGTCCAGCGTGGCAAATGTCCGGCATTCCAAAGTTTCCGAGGTATCTTATGTGCCCTTAAACGAGTAAATTGTACAACCGAAGCGGCGGCACAGCGACTAGTGTCTGATTTTCACAGTTCTGCTCTCCGTATTCTAAACCAGATTAATGTTTTTATTTTTGTTTTTCTTTTATATACACGTGTCCGTAGAAGACTACTACGCGAATGCTTTCCAATGTATATTGACATAACTTTGTGTTTACTCGTCTACTAATATTATGTCTGGCGAATGAATTAAAAAATACAATAAATGAGTGAAGAAACTACTTGAAATGGTTTTCTGTGAAATTACTGTATGTTTCGAATCAATTGCAAACGCCAGTTTTGGGAAAAGTAATCCGATATGAGTGGTTTGCCGCTATATTGATGCCAAATTTTCAGCAATTTTACGGCGTTTCATTCCCGAGTGAGATTCAAACGAAAAAATGTAATTGTGGCAAACGTGCCTCCACCCTGTGCTCGTAGTGTCTCCAATACCTATATTACGAATGTTTCTACTATCGGTATAATCCAAGGGGATGCAGAAAAATCTTCCTGAAGATTATACATAAAAATATAACATAAGAATTAAAACTTGATATAAGAATGCAATACCAGAATATGACAATTTAAAAAGACTGTAACGCCTGAAAATACCATACGCATGTATATTATATGTTGTTGTGGTCGTCAGTCCTGAGACTGGTTTGATGCAGCTCTCCATGCTACTCTATCCTGTGCAAGCTTCTTCATCTCCCAGTACCTACTCTAGCCTACATCCTTCTGAATCTACTTAGTGTATTCATCTCTACGATTTTTACCCTCCACGCTGCCCTCCAATGCTAAATTTGTGATCCCTTCATGTCCCAGAACATGTCCTACAAACCGGTCCCTTCTTCTTGTCAAGTTGTGCGACAAACTCCTCTCCTCCCCAATTCTGTTCAATACCTACTCATTAGTTACGTGATCTACCCATCTAATCTTCAGTATTCTTCTTTAGGACCACATTTCGAAAGCTTCTATTCTATTCTTGTCCAAACTATTTATCGTCCATGTTTCACTTCCATACATGGCTACACTCCATACAACTACTTTCAGAAACGACTTCCTGGCACTTAAATCTATACTCGATGTTAAAAAATTTCTCTTCTTCAGAAACACTTTCTTTGCCATTGCCAGTCTACATTTTATATCCTCTCTACATCGATCATCATCAGTTATTTTGCTCCCCAAATAGCAAATCTCCTTTACTACGTTAACTGTCTCATTTCCTAATCTTATTCCCTCAGAATCACCCGACTTAATTCGATTACATTCCATGATCATCGTTTTGCTTTTGTTGATGTTCATCTTACATCCTCCTTTCAAGACAATGTCCATTCCGTTCAACTACTCTTCCAAGTCCTTGGGTGTCTCTGATAGAATTACAATGTCATCGGCGAACCTCAAAGTTTTTATTTCTTCTCCATGGATTTTAATACCTACTCCGAATTTTTCTTTAGTTTCCTTTACTGCTTGCTCAATATACAGATTGATTAACATCGGGGAAACACTACAATCCTGTCTCACTCCGTTCCCAACCTCTGCTTCCCTTCCATGCCCCTCGATTGATAACTGCCATCTGGTTTCTGTACAAATTGTAAATAGCCTTTCGCTCCCAGTATTTTACCCCTGCCACCTTTAGAATTTGAAAGAGAGTGTTCCAATCAACATTGTCAAAAGCTTTCTCTAAGTCTACAAATGCTAGAATTGTAGGTCTTCCTTTCCGTAATCTTTCTTCTAAGATAAGTCGCAGGGCATTATTGCCTCACGTGTTCCAATATTTCTACGGAATCCAAACTGATCTTCCCCGAGGTCGGCTTCTACCAGTTTTTCCATTCGTCTGTAAAGAATTCGCGTTATTATTTTGCAGCAGTGACTTATTAAACTGATAATTCGGTAATTTTCACATCTGTCAACACCTGCTTTTTTGGGATTGGAATTATTATATTCTTCTTGAAGTCTGAGGGAATTTCGCCTGTCTCATACATCTTGCTCACCAGGGAGTAGAGTTTTGTCAGGACTGGCTCTCCCAAGGCCGTCAGTAGTTCTAATGGAATGTTGTGTACTTTTGGGGCCTTGTTTCGACTCAGGTCTTTCAGTGCTCTGTCAAACTCTTCACGCAGTATCGTATCTCCCATTTCATCTTCATCTACCTCCTGTTCCATTTCCATAATATTGTCTTCAAGTACATCGCCCTTGTATAGACCCTCTATTTAGTCCTTAAACCTTTCTGCTTTTCCTTCTTTGCTTAGAACTGTGTTTCCATCTGAGCTCTTGATATTCATACAAGTGGTTCTCTTTTCTCCAAAGGTATCTTCAATTTTCCTGTAGGCAGTATCTATCTTACCCCTAGTGATATGCGCATCTACATCCTTATATTTGTCCTCTAGCCATCCCTGCTTGGCCATTTTGCACTTCCTGTCGATCTCATTTTTAAGACGTTTGTATTCCTTTTTGCCTGCTTCATTTACTGCATTTTTATATTTTCTCCTTTCATCAATTAAATTCAATATTTCTTCTGTTACCTAAGGATTTCTACTAGCCCTCGTCTTTTTACCTACTTGATCCTCTGCTGCCTTCACTACTTGATTCCTCAGAGCTACCCATTCTTCTTCTACTGTATTTCTTTCCCCCATTCCTGTCAATTGTTCCCTTATGCTCTCCCTGAAACTCTGTACAACTTCTGGTTTAGTCAGTTTATCCAGGTCCCATCTCCTTAAATTCCCACCTTTTTGCAGTTTCTTCAGTTTTAATCTACAGTTCACAACCAATAGATTGTGGTCAGAGTCCACATCTGCCCCTGTAAATGTCTTACAATTTAAAACCTGGTTCCTAAATCTCTGTCTTACCATTATATAATTATCTGATACCTTCTAGTATCTCCAGGATTCTTCCATGTATACAACCTCCTTTTATGATTCTTGAACCAAGTGTTATCTATGATTAAGTTATGCTCTGTGCAAAATTCTACCAGACGGCTTCCTCTTTCATTTCTTACCCCCAATCCATATTCACCTACTATGTTTCCTTCTCTCCCTTTTCCTACTGTCGAATTCCAGTCACCCATGACTATTAAATTTTCGTCTCCTTTCACTACCTGATAATTTCTTTTATCTCATCATACATGTCATCAAATTCTTCATCTGCAGAGGTAGTTGGCATATAAAATCGTACTACTGTAGTAGGCGTGGGCTTCGTGTCTATCTTGGCCACAATAATGCGTTCAGTATGCTGTTTGTAGTAGCTTAACCGCAATCCTATTTTTGTTATTAAACCTACTCTTGCATTACCCCTATTTGATTTTGTATTTATAACCCTGTATTCATATGACCAAAAGTCTTGTTCCTCCTGCCACCGAACTTCACTAATTCCCACTATATCAAACTTGAACCTATCCATTTCCGTTTTTAAATTTTCTAACCTACCTGCCCGATTAAGGGATCTGACATTCCACGCTCCGATCCGTATTCTCCTGATAACGACGTCCTCTTGAGTAGGAGATCCGAAAGGGGGACTATTTTACCTCCGGAATATTTTACCCAGGAAGACGCCATCATCATTTAAGCATACAGTAAAGCTGCATCTCCTCGGGGAAAATTACTGCTGTAGTTTCCCCTTGTTTTCAGTCGTTCGCAGTACCAGCACAGCAAGGCCGTTTTGAATAGTGTTACAAGGCCAGATCAGTCAATCATTCATACTGTTACCCCTGCAACTACTGAAAAGACTGCTGCCCCTCTTCAGGAACCACACGTTTGTCTGGCCTCTCAACAGATACCCCTCCGTTGTGGTTGCACCTACGGTACGGCCATCTGTATCGCTGAGGCACGCAAGCCTCCCCACCAACGGCAAGGTCCATGGTTCAAGGGGGGGGGGGGGGTATATTATATAATAAATGTATAACACTTACTGTGAAACTCAGCTGTAATTTACAATTACTATAAGGCCCTTGCATCCCCAAACTTGATAAGAAATATTCGTGTAGTAATCTTCTAGGACATGAGTTGACAAATGAAGAAAATAAAATAAGATAAACAAAAACAACAATCGAGTTTCGAACACGGGATGCAGAACTGAGAGGTCGTAATGCTTGCCACTGTGCCACCAGTTGGGATGAGCTTGTAGCCTGCTAAAAGGCGGTCGTCTTCTCAGAAACGGTCGAGTGTGTACGGAGAAGCCGAAACGTGTGTTCGTTTATTTTGACTCTTCTCCACTGTGCGAAGTTTCTCGAAAATCGGGTTATGGCACCTGCTGTGTTCTCGTCGCAAGTCCAGATATTTAACCGACGTGGCTTGGTCGACCACAACACCACTAATACTGTATTCGAGCTTTACAGGATTGTTTTTCCCACTCATCCGGCTTAACTATTGTTTTTCAACATTTCGGGCAAGGTCCTATTCATCATACCAAATAAAAATTCTGTCCAAGTCATCCCGTATAGTCCTACAATCACATAACTACAATCCTCCTTTGTACACTACGGCGTCATCAGCGAACAGTCGCAGGTTGCTGCTCACCACATCCGTAGGATCATTTATGTCCAGAGTGATCAAGAGCGATCCTATCACACTTCCCCGAGGTACTCACGACTATACCCTTGCCTCTGGTGAACACTAACGCTAACTAGCGTTTAAAGAAACATTATTGTGAAAGAAAGGAAATGTCGAGTGGAAATTTTTATTGGATGACTTCCTACGATTTTCGTATACGTCTAACTCCAGAACAATGCTTCGCTTCGATGCATACAACTTCTGGTAATTAATCGCCTTAGAAAAACACTTTTTCAATTGATTTGAAGAATTTCGTGAAGGCCTACAGAAATATGTTGCTGTTCGAGAAATCATCAGTACTGTGCTTCGCATGACTGGCTCCAGTACGTTTGTTTTTTCATCAACATTTAGCTGAGAGAAAGACGTGTTCTGGTGAATACGACACAATGCGACAGAAGCTGAAAAAAAAGTCTCTTGACAACTGCTGAAAGTAGGTTCAAGTAATTTGACGGAGGATATTCCAAGGTTCATTCACGACCACTTATAAGAATATAGTCACCTTTTTGTTTTACTACAACAGGCATCTATGTCACAGGCATTACTTGGAGGAATGAAGGATAGTTAATGCTTACTGGTATCAAACAATTAATTTGGCAAGAGTCATCAATGAAACTAGGTAAAACAACCGGAAACGTCGCACTATTCCTCGTCATGACAATACCGGCTCACTTACACCACGTCAAACAATTGAAACATGAAATTAATATCTCATTACTTGCGTTCACCCACTTCATCGCCTTGTCGCCTGATGTCTTCTTTTTGTTAATTTATGTCAAAATAATTCGTCGAAAGCGATTTTAGAATCCATCCAGTACCATGCTTTTAAGTTTCCTATATTGTTGTTGTTGTCGTTGCTGTGGTCTTCAGTCCAAAGACTGGTTTGATACAGCTCTCCATGGTACTTTATCCTGTGCAAGCCTCTTCATCTCCGAGTAACTCCTGCAGCCTACATCCTTCTGAATCTGTTTACTGTATTCATCTCTTGCTCTCTCTCTACGATTTTTACCCTCTGCCTTTCCTTCCAGCACTATATTGGTGATCTCTTGATGTCTCAGCGTGTGTCCTACCAACCGATCCCTTCTTCTAGGCAAGTTGTGCCACAAATTCCTCTTCTCCCCAGTTCTATTTAGTAAGGTCAATATTTTAAGAGATAACAAAAAATTGGTACCGAAATGATTTAGACTTTCATTGTCTTTCTTAAAAAACTAAAAATACAGGATGACCCACTCACACCTCCCTGATTCCAAAGGCTCAGGAAAAAAAACACAGTAGATACGACAATGAAAAATGCACCACATTGTAGAACATCTCAAAGAAATTTGTTTATAATCAGTACACCTTTACATGTGAACCATTTGTAGTACGAACAATATCGAGTCCACATTTAATTTCTTGCCAAGTTCTTTGTAACGTAACGTAGGTATATCGTCCACTTTGGTCGCATACACCCGGTCCATCACGAATCCCCAGATGAGAAAATTAAGAGGCGTAATGTCGGGTGAACGTGGTGGCCAGGCATTGGGTCCTCCATGTCCGATGAAATGACTGGGAAATTTCCTACCCAGGCGCTTTTGAACAGCCATTGACCAATGTAGCGGACATCCATCTTGTTGAAAGATGATGATGGGTTGCAAGTTGATCCATTCACTGTTTGTTCCACCGAGAAGAACGGTCCAATAATCCTGTTCTGCATTAGCCTGCACCAGACGTTTAGTTTCGGGCTATCACAAACACGTTCAGTGACAAGATGCGCATTTTGCGAACCCGAAATCCGACCATTATGCCTATTAACCCTTCCTGATAGATGAAAGGTTGCCTCATCTGAGAATAAACATCTTTCCAGGAAGCTGGCATCCATATCAATACGCTGCAGCATGGTTCAAATGGCTCTGAGCACTATGGGACTTAACTGCTGAGGTCATCAGTCCCTTAGAACTTAGAACTACTTAAACATAACTAACCTAAGGACATCACACACATCCATGCCCGAGGCAGGATTCGAACCTGTGACCTTAAAGGTCGTGCGGTTCCAGGTTGTAGCGCCTAGAACGGCTCAGTCACGCCGGCCGGCGCTGCAGCATATGCACAGCAAATTGTTGTCGCGTGGTTTGTCGTTCGGCCTCAGATGTTGCAGGATTTTGTAAGCACACATACGAGCACGCTGGTGAACTACACGATGCCATATTGATCGATGTACATCAAGTTGCCTAGATGCTTGACGAATTGACCTACGTGGACTTCTGAGAAACGTTTGTCTGATGTCCTCCACTGTCTCTTCTGAAGCTCTGTAACATGCACCACCAGAATGTTTCAGAAACTTCCTGTTGCCAGAAACTTCCTATACCATTCCTTAATGGTTTTCACATCAGGTTGATCACATTCATACATATGACGATAATGTCTTTGCACAGTAATCGGCGATTTTGTTCCTGCAAACCGCACTACTGCTTGCGTACGTTGCTGTGGGGTCGACATTTTCACTTCATGGGACCATGCTGCACGCTGGCGACGATACCTGACATTTCCGACGCGGGAATAGAAATTCTTTGAGATGCCCTACAATGTGGTGCATTTTCATTGTCGTATTTACTGTGGTTTTTCTCTCCTGGGTCCTTGAAATCGGGGAGATTGGGACACCCTGTATGTCCTCGTGAAAAGTTCTACGTACTAGATTCATGGAAGAAACCGCTAGTACTTTACCTTCGTTAGGTGACAGTCATAGCAGAAAGAGTTTGTGACTCAGAACAGAAAGAGTTAAAGATGCAAAGTATATTTTGGAAGAACTTAGTAGCGTGTTGCTAACATCGTTGTAGACACCATTCCAGAACAATTAACGCGAAATGTCTGCACGGCAGGAGTTACACAGCGCTAAAGATAATACGAGCGCTTTCAGGAATGCGTTATGGCTGCCGCACCGCCAGTTAAGTGCCCTCTCATATATTACACTTTAGCCAAGGGCGGCAAACTCTGCTCTACGCCTATAGATAATGCATGCTGCTCTTATTTCACTGCCACTAACTGCGGCATATCCACTCTTTGGCAGTGCGACACAATCTGTTCGCGGAAGGACATGGGCCGATTAACGGAATGCAGATAAGGCTCAAGCACCGATTCAGTTACAGAGGACTTCGCAGCTTCATGACATCCGCTTCGATCTGCGTCACATAATCCAGAGGATGCCTCTCAACTTTCAGCGCTTTGTAGTGGTCCTGACTTCTGAACTTCAGTAAGGGAGGAAGTGCTTATACATAAGGATGTGAGGTGACACAGAGGTTGTAAAGCGAAGTTATGAAGATCAGGCTTTATTATGCTGTCAACGAGGAGATCATTAGAAATTGAACACAAGCCTGATGAGACATGAAAACCATCCTGGCGTTATCGAAGGGATCGTCACAAAACTCGTCTGAGTATTCTCCGGTTGCTCGTTAGAGAGTAATAATATAATCACGGCTTATTCGTAGGATGCAGGCTTTAACAGCCAGTATGCATAGTTTTCTGATATTTGTTTTGTGGACATTACGGTGTGATCCAAGGCATATATATGTGTCTGACGTTTTGTCTTGCAGTGCTGAAGACATCACAAGAGGCTTTAACGTGTAAGTAGGCAGTTTAGGTTTTTTTATTGGTAACGCCACGTAGCACTCTGTATGAAAATCACTGACTGTGCTGTGTGAAGGCTGTGGTTGGTTTATGGAGTAATATTCGCCATTGTAGTGTTGGGTAGTTGGCTGTTAACAGCGCGTAGCGTTGCGCAGTTGGAGGTGAGCCGCCAGCAGTGGTGGATGTGGGGAGAGAGATGACGGAATTTTGAGAGCGGACGATCTGGACGTGTGTCCATCAGAGACAGTAAATTTGTAAGACTAGATGCCATGACCTGCTATATATATTATGACTTTTGTACACTATTAATGGAAATACATTGTTTGTTCTCTATCAAAATCTTTCATTTGATAACTATGCCTATCAGTGGTTAGTGCCTTCAGTAGTTTGAATCTTTTATTTAGCTGGCAGTAGTGGCGCTCGCTGTATTGCAGTAGTTCGAGTAACGAAAATTTTTGTGAGGTAAGTGATTTGTGAAAGGTATAGGTTAATGTTAGTCAGGGCCATTCTTTTGTAGGGACTATTGAAAGTCAGATTGCGCTGCGCTAAAAATATTGTGTGTCAGTTTAGTGTTGATCAGAATAGGTAAAGAGCGATATGTCTGAGTACGTTAAGTTTTGCTCAGCTGTTTGAAAATCAATAACGTAAGGGGTTACCAGCACAGTAATTCATTAATTTTTCTAAGGCGACATTTCAAACGACTCAGCAAGGAGTGACAGACTCATACAAGCTCATCAAGTCGAACCTGCTACGATCGGTTAGTGACGTCATATGACCGCCGCCTAAGATCACAGAGCAGTGCCAACGTGTGTTATGGAGTTAGTAGTGGGGAAGAGTTGGCGTTGTTTGTTTTATTTGGTATCAAAGGCAACAACCTGTTTGATATCAATACTTCTTCTTTTATGTTAAAAACTGTTTTTTTGCTTTTGGATGTCGGCCGCTGGTGGCCGAGCGGTTCTAGGCGCTTCAGTCTGGAACCGTGTGACCGCTACGGTCGCAGGTTCGAATCATGCCTCGGGCATGGATGTGTGTGATGTCCTTAGGTTAGTTAGGTTTAAGTAGTTCTAAGTTCTAGGGGACTGATGACCTCAGATGTTAAGTCCCATGCTGCTCAAAGCCATTTTTTCTGCTTTTGGATTTCTATGGCCTCTCTGTACATCCCAGAGTAGTAATGATTAAATCTGGATGAAACGACAGTCTTAGAGAAAAGTATTTGGTGGTACTAGTGCATAATCTGCTACTGCTGATACACGTCTTGTCAGGGCAACAATTGCTTTTGTGTTGCTTACGGCGGCTGCTAATGCTTGTAGTTCCTTTGTACATCTGACCGCAAGTGCAAGAGATTTTATATACTCCTGTTGTGGCATGTCGCGGGCGTAGATCCTTTCCACTGTTCAAATGTTCTGAACACTGTGTCAATACTTTGTTTTCTGACCGCTCAACTGATGCGATCTGCAACAGATTTTACAGATGGAAGGAAAGCTTTTCTTTTGGTTGGTTCTCATCACTAGAAGTCATGAACCTTTAAGGGCGTAGTGCCCTATTTATCTTTTTGTCAGAGCAGCCATTTCTTATGAAGGCAGTTCTTAAGTGATCAGGCTCGTCCTCCAAGTACTGTGGTCCACAGATGCTTTTAGCCATGTCAGCCAGGGTTTTGAAACACCTCTTTTCTGCTTGGGGTGATCATTGGAATTTCTGTGGAAGTGTCTTTACGCTTGAGCAGGCTTTCTCTGAACTTTATGCCCTAAATTGGCGTCACTTTTTTCTGAGTACATATAAATCGAAAAGTGCATTTTAAACTTCTTTATCTTTCTCCACAGTTAGCTTTACACTGAGATGCCAAGTTTTGACAAACCTCCTAATATCGTGTACGATCTCCTCTTGTCTGGTGTATTGCAGCAACTCGACATTGCAAAGACTCAACAAACAAGTCGTTGGAAGTCCCCTGCAGAAATACTGAGTCACCCTACCTCTTTAGTCGTCCATAATTGCCAAAGTGCTGCAAATGCAGAATTTTGTATATGAAGTGGCCTCTCGATTATGTCCCATTAATGTTTGATGGGATGAATGTCATATGATTTGGTTGGCCAAATCAGTCGCTCGATAGTTGCTCAGAATATTCTTCAAACCAATCGCGATCCGTTGTGGGCTGGAGACGCGGCGTATTGTCACCCACAAAAATTACGTCGTTGCTTGGTAACGCGAAGTCTCCCAGTAGTCGAATATAACCATTTCCAGTCACTTATCGGTTAAGTCGGACCAGAGGACCCAATCCACTCCATGTATACACTGCCCACACCACTTTGGAGCCAACACCAGCTTGCACAGTGCCTTGTTGACAACTTGGGTCCATGGCTTCGTGAAGTGTTCGCCACACTCGAGCCCTACCACCAGCTCTTGTCAACTGAAATCAGACTCATCTGAGCAGGATATTTATTTCCCAGTAGTCTAGGATCTAAGCGATATGGACTCGAGCCCAAGAGAAAAGTTGCACCCGATGTCGTGTTTTTAGCAAAGGCATTCGCGTCAGTCGTCTGCTGCCACAGCCCATTAACACCAAATATCAAATGGTTCAAATGGCTCTGAGCACTATGGGATTTAACATCTATGGTCATCAGTCCCCTAGAACTTAGAACTACTTAAACCTAACTAACCTAAGGACATCACACAACACCCAGCCATCACGAGGCAGAGAAAATCCCTGACCCCGCCGGGAATCGAACCCGGGAACCGGGGCGTGGGAAGCGAGAACGCTACCGCACGACCACGAGATGCGGGCCACCAAATATCGCCGCACTGTCCTAAAAGGTATGTTCGTCGTATGTCCCACAATGATTTCTGCTGTTATTCCACACCACGTTGGTTGTCTGTTAGGACTGGCAACTATACGCAGACGCCACTATTCTAAGTGAAGGCCGTTGGTCACTGCATTGTCCATGGTGAGAGGTAATGCCGAAAATTTGTTATTCTCAGTACACAGTTGACACTGTGGATCTCGAAATATTGAATTCCTGAAGTTTTCCGAAATGGCAACTCCCTCGGGCCTAGCTCCAACTACCATTCCGCGTTCAAAGTCTGTTAATTTCCGTGGAGCGGCCATAATCACATCGGAAACATTTTGACACGACTCACCTGAGTATAAGTGGCAGCTACGCCAATGCACTACCCTTTTATACCTCGTGTACGCGGTACTGTTACCACATGTGTATGTGCATGTCGGTATCCCATGACTTCGTCATATCAGTGAATATTAGAATTTATTTTCTTGAGGTAAGAAGTCCTCTGATGGTGTCTCCAGCTTTGGATGACGAAATGTTAGGTAGAGAATTGTGCCTTGGACCACGGCCTAATGCCTACAAAACAAATATCAGCAGTATAGTTTATTCGGTTTGTGATCCCAATTACTTTTGTTTTTGTGAAAATATCTTCACAACAATGAAAAAGCCTGTAACATTCAGTCACTAAAACATACAACACAAAACACATAGTAATGCAAGAACTGTCAGATGAAACATGTACAATTTTATTTGTTCTGTCAGTTTTCGGTACAGGGCGTAACAAATCCAAAGCCATTTCCTTTCAAGTAGTTTTCAAAATGTCGGCCACCATGATCACGGCAGACTGTATACCGATGCATATCTGCCATTCTTTAAATGATGACTGAATTTATTTACGTGTGCGACAGTTCAGTAAAAGTTTTAGTGACTTCCTATAGTTATGCTCGGGTGGACCACTGCAATAAGTGGCTTAAACAGAAATGCTCTGGAAAAGTAGATCTAATCAAAGCCCTAGATTTAGCATCTGACTACAATAAACCGTTGTCCTGTTACGTGCGCTGCTTAAGAAAAGTACTTAAGTAGAAGTAGCATTTCGTTAGATAAACTGTTTGACTTGGCTTCACGTAGTGCCTTAAGAACTGCACAGTTCGTAAAGCTATAAAAATAAAAAGGACAACTTTCATATTAATTCATCTTGTAAAATAAACCAGCTGTCACTGATTTAAAACATAATGTATTCTTGCAACAACATACCAGGCACAGCACATCGTAGAACTAACTGCCTAACAGCTTGAATAGTTGTCAGTGCTAAATGACATCACCCTATCCTGGTACAGCTATAAACAGATCAGTCCAGATTAGATACAATACAATGACTGAATACGTTACAATTAAATCCTAATTGCTGCCTTTGAAAAAAGCATCGGCTTGTAGGTTATGCAGAGTCTCTTGTTCCATTCCTGTTCTGCTTCTACATCACATCCACATTACTTCCGCTGGCACTCCATTTGCCTGAATGAGATGTTACTTACAGACTCGTATGTTCTTTGTGTGTAAATGTAACAGATTTTACACAAAACTGTTCATAAAAGGGTCTCTTCCCAATTGTCGCCCTTCTGCCATCACTCATCAATAGTTTAAGATTCATCACCTTGTCTTTCACTTTTTAAAGTAGTATTTTAGAGGCGAATAAATAATCGTTTGTAACTAGAACGTTACACGTACCATCGACTCTGCTACACGCTCCAGAACTCCAGCTGTTTAAGGTTCTACTTTGGCGGCTGCGAGATACTTTTATGGGAACCAAGTACATGTGAGTATCGAACGGATCCTGGTAAATTAGCCTCTTCACATGATCCCAATATAGGGCGTCCATTACTGTCATGTCTCGTGACCGAGCAGGCTACACAACAGGTATTTTCAGTAAAATACAGATACAGAAACAAATTGTGGGTAATAAATCAAACCACTTGACCTTCCTAAACCAGTTGTAATTTCCGCACGTGGCGAACCGTTTCAATTATACAGTTATAGAAAGCAAAAACATGATCAGTGCAGCCTTCAGTTGTGATATTAATAATGTTGAAAATTAAAATATTTCTCGCTTATTTTCTTTTAGATCCATTGAAGATTCTGACAGACTAATACCTCGTCCTCTGGTAACGTCATTGTTTTAGTAGCCGGACGCATATGTGCGTTCAGTCGTTAGACGATGTTTTATTATTCTGGAGAAGCACTTATCGTCCTTCAAATAAACAAAGTGACTGTACAGAAGTTTTATTTAGTAATTACAGATACGACGAACCACAACGTAAATGGTATTCTGTAGTACTAAAGTATTCGCACCAGCAAAGAGCAGAGTGCAATCGAAGGTTTTCTGTCAAGAACGAAGTGAACACAACAGTAGGTAAAACATTCATTAATTTCCATCGAAGTTCGGTTGTTTTCTCGCACTGTTGGAATCAAGCGACCAAAAAATGACAAACACGTGACAGTGTAGTGGGTAGATGTACTACTTATCAGTACCCACTTACTCTCCAATTTTATTTACGTATTGAATAAGGCGAAATGACTCTCTATACGTCAAAGTACACGTCATCTCTCTTATAGTCACCATTGCACGGGATATGCGATATGGCCAGCAAAGATGCTGATTTCGTCAAACACCGTTTGACGATTTTCGTTAAAGTCCCTGATCACCTCACTTATGTGTTCGAATGAGCTAACTCCACCTGGTCGATCATTGCAGCATGTCTTTGCATTAGTTCACTATTATCGTAACTACTTGATTCGAACTGCTGAAGATAGAGCAGTTATCTGCAACTGATTTTTTTAAATTCTTAATCTGTTTTACACTCTTAGTTCCGTAGGATCAAACTGAGGAGCTAATTTCCAGGCTCATTGAACAAGTGAGGTTAACACAGATAAAATACAATGTATATCATTATCACCATCAACAATACAACACAGCAATTAGCTTAATTTTTTTTTCCAGGAATGACCGACAGAATAGGAGTGATCCATGAGGAAATTCTTCAGTTGAGAATTGAATGTGTGAGGACTGCTGATAATATTTTTGTCATTCTTGTGGTAGGTTATTGAAAATATATACAACCCTTTCTGCACAAGAGTCAAGGAGGTGCGGTAGAAATGCAAATTGGAATTCTGCCTAATATTAACCGACTGAAAACTCCTAGTTCTTGGGAATAATCTCATGCTGTTAGCAACAAACGACATTAAACAAAATGAAAGTGGAGAGGCCACAGCTAGAATTTCCAGAGTCCCCAATAGAGATCGACAAGAGGTTCGCGAAATTACATCACGTGTGACCCGAAATGCTCATTTACGACCCAAAAAAATACCCTTTGTGAAAGCGAAGATTTATTCCAGAATATAACGCCGCATGTCGAAACCGAATGAAAATGAGGAAAGTAGGCTAATTTTCGTTTCAGTCCCTCACTTACTGCATATACTGTGTTCATAGCAAATATTGCAGTATTCTGTTTTTGAACAAGATCCGGAACATGAGCTTTCCATGGCCGTTTATTCATTATCTGAATCCCCAGAAATTTGATTTGTTCGGACTCACTAATCAGTTTCCCATTCTGTGTAACCGAAATTTCAGTTTTAGTTGAAATGCATGTTATAAATCGTAAAAACTTAGTCTGACTTTGATTTAGCATCAATTTGTTTTCTACAAGCCACGAAGTTGTGTCTTGAACTGCATAATTTGATACATAAACTATGTTGGATTCAACATCTTTCACTACCAACCTAATGTCATCAGCAAACAAAAATGCCCTCTAAGGAAACAAAATCGGTAGCCGCGATGCATATGTACAAACAAATGATTATAATTTCTGAAAAATTGGATGATTATTTAAAAAATATATCCTAACAAATTCAGTAAATCAACAATGCCTTGGTTCACCTCTGTCCCTTATACAAACATTCATACGGCTTGGCACTGATTGATAGACTTATTGGATGTCCTCTGAGGGATTTCATGGAAAATTCTGTCCGATTGGTGAATTAGGTAGCAGGGTACTGCCCAAACTGCTCCAAATATTGTCAATAGGGGAGACATCCAGCGACGTTTCTGGCCAAGGTAGGGTTTGGTAAACACGATTAAAAACTGTAGAAGCCTTCGTCTCATCCAGGCGGGCGTTACCTTGCCGAAATGTAAGCCCAGAAGGGCTTTGATGAAGGGCAAGAAAATGGAGCGTAGAATATCGTAAGGGCGCCTCAGGTAACAACCAGAAAGATTCTGCTATGAAAAGAAATGACACCCTACGCCATCAGTCCAGGTTATCGGGCCGTAAAGTGGACGATAGTCAGGTTGGTAACCCACCGCTCTCTGGAGTGTCTCCAGACACATCGTCGGCCTGGAGTCTCATTGACTGGACTAAAATTGCCTTGATTGGTGAGTCTCACTTCGAAGTGAGCCCCAGTGACAAGTGAAGCCGGCCGGGGTGGCCGAGCGGTTCTAGGCTCTACAGTCTGGAACCGCGCGACCGCTAAGGTCGCAGGTTCGAATCCTGCCTCGGGCATGGATGTGTGTGATGTCCTTAGGTTAGATAGGTTTAAGTAGTTCTAAGTTCTAGGTGACTGATGACCTCAGATGTTAAGTCCCATAGTGCTCAGTGCCATTTGAACCATTTTTTTTTTGTTCTTCAAATGAAGTACACTTTCCGAGTAGCGTTCCCATGCAACGAGCAAGTTGGTGCACTGTAAGACTGTAGTTTGGCATGCAAGAGTAGCATATTTCAAATCTCTGTAAAACAATCCAGATTCTCCTTGATTCTGATAAATCGCTTGGACCATGTTTGGACGTGCTTATGGTCACACCATGAATGAAGCTGCTCGATTTGTTGGTGCATCAACACGAACTGTCCAACGTACACACAAAGAATGGTGTACCACTTTTACCCACGCAACCGGCAGATAGGGATGTCACTCGCTGTCAATTACAATCAGTTGCTCATATGACAGGAGTTGTTGCTATCAGTGAATTTAGGCCCATCTCAACCAGCTCCCTAGTGACTACTGCATAGGGATCTGCATTGGGAAATGCATAGACAACTGCATGCAATGGACATTTGGAATAAAATACTTCGCAAAATGCCATTTGTTGCGACAGCATATAAAGCCGCACGCCTTCAGAGGATCAAACGTCACAAAAACTGACCAGTAGCAGACTGCAGCGTTTAGCATGGTCCGACGGGCCACGAATTGGCCAGTTTTCATGTGATACAAGGCCTCGACTACACTCACTGTCCAATGAAATATTTACCTAACAGCGTGTGGAGGGTGTACTTACGGCCAGAGGGTGTTCTGTGATGTTTAGGGTGAATTTTTTGTAGCACGATTTGTTCCCATTCATTCACGTTACCGTAAACATCAACTTGAATGTTTATTTCTAAATTATCGAAGGTTAAGACTTGTCCTTTCATCTGCGTTTTCTTGATCAGTACGCCGAGTACACTTTCGTCTTCCAAGTTGACAATACCCTTATTCATAGGGCTGCACACATATGTTCGTGGTTTGACGAACAGTCAGTACCCTGTCGCACATAGACTGGCCCGCGAAATCACCAGATCTTGAGAGTCGTACCTCCCTATCTTGACTGTGTTAAATTGGCTATACGAATGCCCAGTTGCCTCAGGAACTGTTGAGTATATAAATATGAGATTTTTATTGCAGTTCTCTCATGTTTTGTTAATGTATTGCTCTACAATCACTTTAAAATGACATCCAAAATGACATGTTTAGGAAAAAAATTACAACTTTTCTCCTAAACATATAATTTTTTGATGTAACTCTTAACAATTTGAATTTCTTGAATTTTAACTATTGGAGTAAATGCTACTAAAGTGGACCTGCAACATCACGGTACTATCTATGATGAGTGATACGTAATTCACAGGTGTACATTTAGAAGTTTCTGAAGAAACGGGTCATTTTTACTGAAAAATATCATTTTGAGAAAATTGCGTTTTAAAGGAAAAAATGTAATACACAACAAACTGATACATACAAAACTTGTTAGAATCTTCCTGGCTGGTAGTCCTCATCTCCTTCTTCATCTTCCTCACCAAGTGTTGCCCTCGTTACGTTCGATCCCGCTTCTTCTTACGTATTATTTGCTACAATCTCTCCCTTCATGATTCGCAGTTGACCAAACCTTTTTTGAATTCCAAGACACTTCAAAACCCTTAGTCTCCCGGACTAGCCACCATTTAACGATGCAGCGTCTAAAACACAAACGCCGCTTGGAGTGGCCGCTCGGTTAGAGGCGCCATGTCACGGATTGCGCGATCTTCCCGCCGGAGGTTCGAGTCCTCCCTCGGGCATAGGTGCGTGTGTTGTTCTTAGCATAAGTTAGTTTCAGTTAGTTTAAGTAGTGTGTAAGTCTAGGGACCGATGGCCTGAGCAGTTTGGTCCCTTAGGAATTCATACACATCTGAACATTTTCAAAAACACCAAGTTGGAAGACTGACCTTCTAACATGTATCCTTGACCATGCAACATCGTTAAAAGATTTGTTGGCATTTTGCGTTTTAGCTTTCAGACGTTTCTTCAACAGCTCTGGATAGGCAAGATCCTGGAACACAGGTTTCATGGCAAGCACAACAGGAGGAAGTATCTAATTTATCTTCCTCTTTTGCCTCCAGGTATTTCCACCACTCAGTGGAACGCAGATTGTAGATTGGATCAGCATCAGTAGACAACTTGTGGAAATAAATTGCCCAAACAGCTCTCTTTGTGCCATCTAATTTATCCCCGTTACTTCTAATAGCAATACCATAATATTTTGTAATCTGATCAATTTCTTTGTCAGTCACTCGACGTCTTATACTTAGGCCACCTCATAACTCAGCACCCCCTAATGCTGTTTTAGTTCATCCAGCCTCTGCTCATCTTCTTCTGCGCATCATTAATACACTATAGTTCTGTAATTGATTTGTCACCATAGGTTTTAATCTCCACAAATGATGTAAAACTAAATTCTCAGAAATGTCAGACAGTGATTATTTTCAAATATATATTTAAATTAGTAAATATTCGAATATTTCAATAAAACAAACACCAAATTAATTATAATTACATATAATTATAAATTATAAATATCCATGTTTTCATGATGTGCATAAAAGTAAAAATGTCAGACTTTGTCATTTTGGACGGTACGACTCCCCTTAATCCCGTATGAACTGTATGGGACCATTTAAAACAGCGAGTGAGACGTAGCATTCAACATGGCCGCATTCTGTTGGCTCTTTAGGATGTTGATGGCTACGATTATCCGCTGCTTCAGACATACGGTGCGAGCCATCCGAGACCCAACAGCGTACCTAGATTTTGTCAAAAAGAAACGAGTGCTTGCAGCCCTTTGAGTGCGATCATTGCTATCTTGGAAGAAGGGAAGGTATGGATGAAAGGGCAACACCTGGCCAGGAACAGTGATGGAATAAACATACTGCTTCGTACTCACGGTAGTAGAAAGTGCGTTGGCAAAGACATGATATGAAAATTAACACCGAAAATATCACAGAACCACTTGAGCAAGTGCAGACGGAAAACTACTTGCTGTATGGGTACCCAACTCTATAGGAATGATTATAGGAATGATGTACAGACTGTGCGCTGCAGGATTTGCACTGCTGGCAGTGTTAGTGTCATGACTTGCTGTTAGGCGCCGGCGTGGTGCGGCGACGTAGAGCTGCAACACGGTCGCCAGTGTGCATTACAGCTGAAGACAGTCAGCAAGTGTCTGGACAAGGTGAGCAGGGCTTTACTCGTGGAGCTGTTTTGTGAAAACAACAGCATTAGCACTGCTGCTCTTCGTGAGTACCACAACATTAAAGGAATACGGACAGGTCCTCTCTCTGCACCGATGTTAAAGGACGTGATTCGGAATTTCGAAGTAACTGGCGAACAGGGAACTGTGCCTGAGAAAGGCCGACGAGCAAGTGCGCCACAAGTTGTTGAAGAAGTTATTGTGGCCGTGGATGCCAAAGCTGGATGCGATGCGCGACCTTGATGCAGTGCACTAGCTATGTCACAACAGCTGAAAGTCCAATGGCCCAACGTTCGAAAAGTGCTGCGAACTATCGTGAAATGGTATCTGTACAAAGTTAACATTACAAACTTTTGCGACGTGACGCAGACATTTGAATAGACTTTGCCCCTGCGTTTCTTGCAACGGTTGAAATTGATAAAATGTGGCCTTGGAACATTTTTTTGAGTGATGAAGCTCACTTTACTCTCACTGGGGCAGTGAACACCCGCAACTGTCGAATTTGGGGATCGTCACCGCCAATGAACATTGATGAAGTTCCCTGCATAATGAACGCGTCACTGTGTTGTGTGGCTTTACGGCACAGTTCGTGTTTGCTCGATTTTTCTTTGAGGAACTCGGACCCCAAAGATATGCAGCGTGAGTGGCACACATTGCTGCGATCCTCTCCGCCAGCATTTGATCCCTGCTCTGCTGGAGAGAGGTACCTTGGACTCAATAGTTTTGATGCACGATGGAGCTTCACATCACGTTGGTTGTGAGGTCACTCGGTTACTTCGTAACATATCTGGAGAAAACCGAATCATTGGCCAATCGTAGCGAGGACACCAAGATCACTAGGTCTGAACCCGTGTGATTTGTGATTGCGGATTACCTGAAAGACAAGATTTATCAACGGGACACTAGGAGACATTGAGGGCTGAATACAAGTGTGGCGAAGTAGGTAGCCAACATCTCACATGATATATTTCGGCAGCAGCAGAGAAATCAGAGAAATCTCCAGGTTGTCATGGATGCAAGTGGTCATCACATGAGCAATGTCAGTAGCCTGGAACGTAAACGTAGTACGCAACCAGCGAATGTTACCCTCTCATTGAAATATGTCTCTTTCAATGGTTTCTTCGTTATTTATCTTCCGTATGCCTTTACAAATGTTACCACAATGTTTCATTTTCCCACTGTGACAGGTTGCACTTTCGGTCGGAGGATGGCATTCACGTATCGTACAGTCGTTACGGCGGCTTCCATGACCACCAGCGGCGTACGTCGGCCCCACATAATGCCACCCCAAAATAGCAGGGAACCTCTATCCTGCTGCTCTCTCTAAGGCGTTCAGCCTGACCGGGTTGCCTCCAAACACGTCTGGGACGACTGTATGGTGGAAGGTATATGCGACACTCATCGGTGAAGAGAACGTGATGCCAGTCCTGAGCGGTCCATTCGGCGTATTGTTGGGCCCATCTGTACCGCGCTGCGTGGTGTCGTGGTTGCAAAGATGAACCTCGCTATGGTCATCGGGAGTGAAGCTGCGCATCACACAGGCTACTGCGCACAGTTTGAGTTGTAACACGACAGCCTGTGCCTGCACGAAAAACATTATTCAACATGGTGGCGTTGCTGCCAGGGTTCCTCCGAGCCATAATCCGTAGGTATCGGTCATCCACTGAAATAGTAGCCCTTGGGCGGCCTGAGCGAGGCATCGACAATTCATCGACAATTCCTGTCTCTCTGTATCTGCTCCATGTCCGAAAAACATCGCTTTCGTTCACTCCTGGATGCTTCCCTTGTTGAGAGCCCTTCTTGGCTCCAAGTAACAATGCGGACGCGGTCAAACCGTGGTATTGACCGTCTAGTCATCGTTGAACTACAGACAACTCGAGCCGTGTACCTCCTTCCTGGTGGAATGACTGGAACTGATCGGCTGTCGGACCTCCTCCGTCCAATAGGCACTGCTCATGCATGATTGTTTATATCTTTGGGTGGGTTTAGTGGCATCTCTGAACAGTCAAAGGGACTGTGTCTGTGATACAATATTCGCAGTCAACAATTGTCTTCAGGAGAATGAGATTTTCACTCTGCAGCGGGGTGTGTGCTGATATGAAACTTCCTGGCCGATTAAAACTGTGTGCCGCACTGAGACTCGAACTCGGGACCTTTGCCTTTCGCGGGCAAGTGCTCTACCATCCGAGCACGACTCACGCCCCGTCCTCACAGCTTTACTTCCGCCAGTAGGTCCCGAGTTCGATTCTCGGTCCGGCACACAGTTTTAATCTGCCAGGAAATTTCATATCCGCATGAGTTCTGGGAACCGGGATGATGCAGAAAATTTTTTTGATGAGTGTAGTAAGGGGCAGCTACTCACGGAGGTCCAGTGTGGCTACAGCTACCGTATGGCAGCTAAACCTGGTAGATATGCATTAAATATGGAACCAGTTGGGGCTGAATAGAATATTAATTCTAGGTTTGGCTACCAGGTGAGGTTCTGGCGCTGTACATGCAAGAAAGACGTGTAGAAATGTTTCCATTTGTAATGGATTAGGAACGTCACGTGGGCAAAATAGGTCAACCAAGCGAGAAAGGTATAACGTTTATTTTATTTTGTTATTAATTGCCTCTTACACAACTAATTCAGTGCGAGCACCGGAGACGTCAACGAGTTGCTGCATCCGTAAAACGACGTGATCAACAGTTACTCGCACAGTACCAGTGGAATCTGAGCAACCTTGTGTACCGGCCTTCAGATCAGGTATGGATCGAAAGTATTCCCGATAAACGTGTGTTTTAGATATCCTCAGAGCCAAAAATCACATGGCTTCAGATCAGATGATCTAGCAAGCCATGGGATACCTCTGGAGTAAAATGCACGTGGAACAATGCATTAAATAGATCTTTCACTGCAGCAACGCGGGGTGTTGTCCCATCTCGAACAACAACAGTTGCGCTCTTCCAAAGCAGCAATAAGATGCTGTACAAGAAGGTCTCGATGACGCGCAGACGTCACGGTTCGCCTGACAGTTTCTCTGGGTGTGTGCTCTTCGAAGAAGAACGAAGCGAGAATAAAGGTGCTTGTGAATACACACCGCACAGTCACATACGGCGACTGCTGTGGCTTTTCGTTCACAACACGCGGTTTAACAGTACACCAAATTTGCCGTTTCTGTTTATTCACTGCACCCAGTAGTTCTAAATGTGCCTCGTCACTCCATAACATTTTGCCCGGACACATGTCATCAATGTCGATCTGTACAAGAAACGAAAGAGCAAATTCTGAAAGTTTCTGCGGAGCATAAGGTTTCAGTTTATGTACCGTCTGTATCTTGTACTGCTACCAGTGTAGAACAGAACGCAAAACTTTCTGTATTTTTGACTACTGGATAGACAATTCTCGCGATATTGCACGAGCACCAACACTCTCCGGTGTACGTGTTGCATCGTCAGTTACAGCACCAGCAACATCGTCAATAACGTTCACCGGGACAGAACATCTTTCTCTTCCAGGTGCCGTACCATGTTTTAGAATTTCACAATCGTCTCCTTTAACCCACTTAATGAAATCGGGTCTCTCCTCCGACATTTCAGTCAGCTATATTCTGCCAGTGCACCAATTTAATTACCGAATTACTGCCGTTCACATAAATCAGTTTCACTAACAGTGCATGATCCCTCTTCTCGATAGCCGTACTGTTCGCTCACATAAAGGCATGTCAAATGGCAGTGTGGATGTCATACTGCCATACAAACAGTGTACAGTGCCAAATTTGCAATTGGTGGCCAAAACTGGAACTATTTTACTTTCGGCTTAAATAGGTTCAGTATTAACGCATTTGCAAGTCCACTAAGGTTCACTACCATACGATGATTACAGCCCACATAGGACCTCCGTGGATTGCTGCTCGTTAGTTATAACCAGCCATTAGTTAGAAACAATTACAAGATTAATTCATTTTGCCATTGAAGCTAATGGTAACAAATTTCCATTTTCAGGATAGGTAAAACTATTAAGACAGTAACACTATTCAAAAACGGTTCAAATGGCTCTGAGCACTATGGGACTCAACATCTGAGGTCATCAGTCCCCTAGAACCTAGAACTAATTAAGCCTAACTAACCTAAGGATATCACAAACATCCATGCCCGAGGCAGGATTCGAACCTGCGACCGTAGCGGTCGCGCGGTTCCAAACTGAAGCGCCTAGAACCGCTCGGCCACACAGGCCGGCCTAACACTATTCAGTTAAGTGGTAAATATCTTATGTTCCATGGTAAAAGACCTTCTTCCGTCCATTCGTTACATATGTTTTTAAATGTATATAGCATTGTACTTGCGATAAAAATCTGTAATCAAACAGCTATAAAATACATAAGTTCTTACAAATTATACAGCGCTTAAATGTGTGGAATTCGAAATATTTACGAATGCTGCGCGAAACACAATCTCATGTCCAAGAAAAAAAACTGTAAAAAATGGTGGAAACTGCTACCGTGCACTCTTGTCTGTGATTCTAAGATCAGTCACTAGTCTAAAATACCGAACAAATAACATAATGTTCTCCTAGATGCAATATTCTCTGGGTATTAGTAGTTTTCTGCTCTCATACCCTGTCACTTTAGTATACTTGTTTGATGCTGCTTTAATTTCATTCTAGGAAAGTGGATTTAAAGATCAAGTCACGTAAGTAATACAGATCCAGGTGTGACTAAATATTTTACTACGGTCATGAGGCGTTTCGGGAGTGACAAATACTGAAGGAAAGTGGAAAAAATATCATCATAGAATACAGCGTAATCAAATAAATGAGGTTATATAAGCCAGAAATGAAGTTAATTGTATACATTTTTGAAGAACGTAAGCACATATTATTTAAACTCATTACAAGCATTGACAGGGACACTGAGTAATGTCCATACAAAGGTCAAGCAAAACGCGTGTTTTCGCATACAAAGAGTAGACCTAAACAGTAGCTGACTACAGTTACGGTGTCTAGGCACCGCTACCGGAGCCATAACGTAAACTTTTATCTCTAGAGGGTAGCACTCATGACGACATGTAAAATAGAAACAACAATATAAAATAATAAGAGTTCAGTCAGCACTAATGTGCCCGAAGGTCAGTTGTAAAATACAGTATACTAGTACAAGACATTCCATTTACAACAACGTCATATAGAGACACATTATCGGATCTGCTGAATGAAAAACCGCAGTAGACATGTTTTTACTCATACTTTTATTTGCAAGATTGTTTCCGTGACTGTTTAAATATAAATGAAAACACTACGTAATCGTTCACCATAGTTTTAGTTTATTATCCACGACTTATTTCAGACGCTTTGATCCATCGTCAGGTGGCAGACCTAGTGTTACGTCTGCATTGTCGATGGTTAATATGTCTGTAATTACACAGTGTGTACACCAATGCAAGTCTGAACGACATTGTAATGTGAGAATAAAAACGCTGTATAAGCACAGATATTTTAAATATCAGAAATGTATCCATGACTTGACAGGCTAAAATGACAATCAAAACATCTTTTCACTCCCTATTGGGGAACCAAAATGTGTGTCAGCGTAAGGGTTGTGGACTCCGTGACGTATGGCAGCTCGGGTCGGTCGTCGAGCTATGCTCAGAACTTAACGCGCCTCCGTGGCCGAGGTCGCTAGCGCAAGCTTATGCGGTGACGCTCAACCCGGGGGTAAGCCGGTTTAAATCCTGGTGGCGCAAACTATAGTCGTCACTGTAGCTCAGCGTGTTCGGTCAGAGGGTTGGCTGCCCTCTATAATAAAAGAGAAAAACTGAGTGCATGGGTCAAAGATGAACATGATCGGGAGTCTTGAGACGTCCACCCCGTACAAATGGAACGAACCGTAACGGACATACATACAATAACACAAAATAATTAAAAAAAAGATAGCCAAAGTGGTTAGGGCGGCCGCTCACGATTGGCGGGGATTGCGAGTTCGAGTCCCGAACCGGCACAAATTTTTACATATTTCAAACAACTGATGTCAATCCAGATTCGCAAAATGCGAATCTACGATGTGCATTCAAGTTCTAAGGCCTCCGATTTTTTTTTCTCCGGACTGGAAAGAGATAGAAACATTCGCATGGTTTTAAACTGAGGCCGCGTTCATTGTCAATACGCCCCAGAGATGGCAGCACCATACGGCAGATGGAATTTTACCGCCAGCGGCGAGAATGAGAACTGTTTTAAATACTTAAAATGGCGACGTTTTCCTTACTTGAACAGCATACAATCATTCGTTTTCTGAATTTGCGTGGTGTGAAACCAATTAAAATTCATCGACAGTTGAAGGAGACATGTGGTGATGGAGTTATGGATGTGTTGAAAGTGCGTTCGTGCGTGCGACAGTTTAATGAAGGCAGAACATCGTGTGACAACAAACCGAAACAACCTCGGGCTCGCACAAGCCGGTCTGACGAGATGATCGAGAAAGTGGAGATAATTGTTTTGGGGGATCGCCGAATGACTGTTGAAGAGATCGCCTCCAGAGTTGGCATTTCTGTGGGTTCTGCGCACACAATCCTGCATGACGACCTGAAAATGCGAAAAGTGTCATCCAGGAGGGTGCACACAGATTCACTGCCACCAAAAAAATTTCGGGTAACCGCCACTGCTGAAAAAATGACGGTGTCCATGTTCTGCGACATCGAGGGCGTAATCCTTACCCATTGCGTTCCAAAGGGCACTACGGTAACAGGTGCATCCTACGAAAATGTTTTGAAGAACAAATTCCTTCCTGCACTGCAACAAAAACGTCCAGGAAGGGCTGCGCGTGTGCTGTTTCACCAAGACAACGCACCCGCACATCGAGCTAACGTTACGCAACAGTTTCTTCGTGATAACAACTTTGAAGTGATTCCTCATGCTCCCAACTCACCTGACCCGGCTCCTAGTGACTTTCGGCTGTTTCCAACAATGAAAGACACTCTCCGTGGCCGAACATTCAACAGTCGTACTGCTATTGCCTCAGCGATTTCCCAGTGGTCAAAACAGACTCCTAAAGAAGCCTTCGCCACTGCCATGGAATCATGGCTTCAGCGTTGTGAAAAATGTGTACGTCTGCAGGGCGATTACGTCGAGAAGTAACACCAGGTTCATCGATTTCGGGTGAGTAGTTAATTAGAAAAAAAAATCGGAGACCTTAGAACTTGAATGCACCTCGTATTTGGTAATGTTACGTCTCTTGTAAACGTTGTACACAGTGAAAGTCTTAAGCTCAAATTCAGTCCTCTCTAGGAAAGTACACAACGGATATGCACAGCACCGCAGGTACTACGACATAGTTAGTTCAGTTGCGCACTGGTCCTGCCACCAGATGATGGAACAACGTCTACGAAACGTGTCATAAAACAAAGGAGTTAAAGTTTAGTCAGCGAGTAAATTACGTTTTTAATGATTAAGGTATATGCCGGTCGTAAAGGATAACTGCACTGATGGAAAAAAAATCGAGACTCCAAGAAGGATTTCTATATATGAAAGACAATGCCTATTCAAATTTCGCGTCGGTCACATAGCAGTGGCTCTAGCAGCGCCCCTATGAGAATGGATCGTGAGCGTGAGCTACTTTTCAGATTGGTTGATGATAGTCAATAATGCCTTCACGGCCAGAAAGCCGCCATTATCAACACCTCACTCAGTCTGAATGTGTTCGTGTAATAGTACTACGAGAAGCTGGATGTTCCTTCTGCGATATTGCACAAAGACGTGGCAGGAATGTAGCCACTGGTCATGATTTCTGGCAGCGATGGTCACGAGAATGTCTCAAGAAGACTGGGCTCCGGACGGCCACGTGTCACTATGCAGAGAGAGGACAATCGTGTTAGGCGTATGGCTCTGACGCATCGCACTGCATCTGCAGCAGCAATTTCAGCTGCAGTTTGCACCACATTGACACAACGAACTGTGACAAATTTGGTACTTCAAGGACAGCTCCAAAGGCAGACGCCCTGTAGTGTGCATTCCGTTGACCCCAAATCATCGACATTTGCGACTTCAGTGATACTAGGCAATAGCTCATTGGAGGGCAGGACGGAGGTCTGCTGTGTTGTCTGATTCTACCTCTGTACCAGTGATGGCTGTGTGTTGGCCAGGAGGAGGCTAACCTGTCTAGTTGCTCGATACAGTGGATCTGCACTTGGAATTACGATTTGGAATGCGATTTCGTATGACAGCAGGACACCCTCGTGGTTATCACAAGCGACTTGACTGCAAACTTGTACGTCAGTCGTAATTCGACCTGTTGTGCTACTATTCACGAACAGCTTTCCATGGGGTGTTTTCCAACAGGATAACGCTCGCCCACATAGCGCTATTCTAACAAAACATGGTCTACAGAAGGTCAACATGTGGCCTTGGCTTGAACGATCAGCAAATCTGTGTCCAGTCGAGCACATATGAGACACCATCAGACGTCATCTGCAAACAGCATTAATCTCTCCTGTATTTAACGACCAGCTGCAAAAGGCATGGAACACCATCCCACAAACCGACATCAGACACCCTGTACAACACAGTACATGCACTTTGCATGCTTTCATTCAACATTCTGGCGGTTACACCGGTTATTAACGTACCAGGGTTTCACATTTGCAATGGTTTATCTTGGAATTACATTAACATACGATATTGTAATTCTGTCAAAGACAGCAAAGGACTTAGAAGAGCAGTTGAACGGAATGGATAGTGTCCCGAAAGGAGGATATAAGATGATCATCAGCAAAAGCAAAACGAGGATAATGGAATGTAGTCGAATTAAGTCTGGTGATGCTGAGGGAATCAGATTAGGAAATGAGACACTTAAAGTTGTAAAGGAGTTTTGCTATTTGGGGAGTAAAATAACTGATGATGGTCGAAGTAGAGAGGATATAAAATGTAGACTGGCAATGGCAAGGAAAGCGTTTCTGAAGAAGAGAAATTTGTTAACATCGAGTATAGGTGTAAATGTCAGGAAATCGTTTCTGAAAGTATTTGTATGGAGTGTAGCCCTGTATGGAAGTGAAACATGGACGATAACTAGTTTAGACAAGAAGAGACTAGAAGCTTTTGAAATGTGGTGCTACAGAAGAATGCTGAAGATTAGATGGGTAGATCATATAACTAATGAGGAGGTATTGAATAGGATTGGGGAGAAGAGAAGTTTGTGGCACAACTTGACTAGAAGAAGGGATCGCTTGGTAGGACATGTTCTGAGGCATCAAGGGATAACCAATTTAGTATTGGAGGGCAGCGTGGAGGGTAAAAATCGTAGAGGGAGACCAAGAGATGACTACACTAAGCAGATTCAGAAGGATGTAGGTTGCAGTAGGTACTGGGAGATGAAGAAGCTTGCACAGGATAGAGTAGCATGGAGAGCTGCATCAAACTAGTCTCTGGACTGAATACCACAACAACAACATGATATTCTAAGTTAATTACTTAAATATGTTTCCAAACTAACGTATTCCCGAAATTTCAGTACTCTATGTTAACTATTTTTTGGTGCTGTGACATTTTTCCGCAGTGTATGTGAAAGTGCGAGCAATCACTTTCGACGTCATCTTCAGAGCTGTCAGACGTGCTGTAGCTTCAGCGGTCAGTGTAATCGTTTGTATTACAGGTGTAGGGGACGCCCTCTAGCGTAGTGACAAACAGCCAGAAGCTGCGTAACAACCCGCCGGAGGAAGCTGCGGCACCGCGGGCGCCAGCGAGGCAGATAACTGGCGCTGCAGGCCTGACCACTTATCTGCGATCTCTGGTTTCCGTCCATTAGCAAGACGCGAGCGGGCCATTCGCTGCCGCAGCTATATCCTCCCCCGACGCGACGGTCCGACCCCCGTAAACTCGGCAGAACTGCCCCTCTGCCCGAGACCCCTTGCCCCCTCCCTCTACCCCTCCCCCCAGCCCAGCCGCCGCTCGGCAGAGCACAGACACCCTGCGCCACCTCGCCTAGTTGTAGCTATGATTTAAACGAAGCCTTAATGGAGCAATAAATACGGGCCGTTTCAATACGGGCCGGGGCTGGCCCGGCTATACAGGGCCGCAAGGTGGTCCGCGCTATCTCTTGTCTCGGCCCCGCCGGAATATATGGCGGCGGGCAGGGAATAATTTCATAAATTGTGCCTTCTATCGAGGAGATCGCACCCGACCGGGTCCGGCCGGCGCGCCGGCCCCGCCAAGATGGATTGGCTATGCGGCCGCTCCGGGGCCGGATTACCGCAGGTAGCCGGCACTGTACAGGAGACACGCCGCTGGCCGCTGGCCGCCTCCTTCCAGGGCGCACCAGCCACCTGGGCATGCCGCCCTCCAGCACTGCGGCTGACCACTGCTTACTCTCCATCCAGCACCAACTCGTCTGTTCCCAACGGGATACTTTTACAACTGTTACTTGTAAAATTTAATTATCATCTCCAAAAAATGAAGCTGTAGCCATGAAATAAAGTGACGATGTTATTCCTTTCCTATATGTTCACCCAACGACTTTCCCAAGATTGCAGTAGTAATGCTATAGCAACTCCAGTCCACTTTGCACTTGAATGACCTTGAAATGTGCAAAGTGTGCCAGATTGTCCGAGGTATCCTTGAACTTTACCTCGACATCATGACGTAATCATAGCCCTCCACTCTCCCATCCCTCCACTCCCCTTCCCCAACCTTCAGTCAGTCCTAACGTAGTATTAAAAATGAAAGAGCCGATCAAAATATCCAAGATGATGAGAACAGCCCAATTTTGCTAATGGGAAATCGATATTTGGCAGAGAACTTTGTTGTAGAATTCTGGATCTTTGCTCTTCAGGAAACTTTCCACCTCTAAACTCATATCATCTACTTTCTGACTAATCTTTGGTGGTGGTAAGTTTCTATAGGACCAAACTGCTTAGGTCATCGGTCCATAGTCTTACATACTATTTAATCTATCTTAAACTAACTTACGCTAAGGACTACACACACACGCATGCCCGAGGGCGGACTCGAACCTCCGCTAGCCACCAATCGGTAAGTGGCGGAGAGCACAATTCGCGCCAAAGTCACGTTTCGCCCTCTGTGTTCCCACTCGCAGGTCGCACAAGGGAAAACGACTGCCCGAATGCCTCAGTACAAGCTCTAATTTCCCTTATCTTTGAGTGGTGATCATTGCGCGATTTGAAAGTTGGGGGTAATAATATATGCTCTACATCCTCGGTGAAGATCGGATTTCGGAATTTAGTGAGCAGCCCATTCCTTTTACCGCGCTGTCTATCTGCAAATGTGTCCCACTTCAAACTTTCTATGAGATCTGTAACGCTCTCGCGTTGGCTAAATATACCAGTCACGAATCTTGCTGCTCTTCTTTGGACCTTCTCAATCTCTTGGATCAGACCCAACTCATAAGAGTCCCATACAGACGAACAATACTCTAAGACTGGACGAACTAATTGTAAGCAATTTCCTTTGTTGAAGGACTGCATCCCTTCAGGATTCTACCAATAAACCGCAATCTAGTGTACGTCTTACCCGTTACCTGTGTAATATGATCGTTCCATTTGAGATCATTTCGAGTAGTCACACTCAGCTACTTGACGGATGTTACCGCTTCCAAAGACTGGGCATTTATTTTGTGCTCGTACATTAATGGGGATTTTCGTCTTGTTACACGCAGCAGGTTACACTTACTAGAGATAACCTCCGACGAGGGGAGCCGCGTGAACCCTGGCAGGGCGCCTGAGACCGCGCGGCTACCCCGCGCGCAGAGTTCTCTCTCATGATGACTACCATGACAGTTTGAAGGCACTGGGTTCCAAGTAAGGAAACGCAGCAAAATCTGATAGGCCATGGTAGCAGCAAGCGAGACTTTTAAGGGTACAGATACCACCACCGCTACAAGGTATCGAATCGTAGCCTTAGCTATCTCTGCTGGACTCAAGGACATAAGTGGCAACAGAATGCATCATCGGCTAGGAAGTGGGGTGAATTTCAGAGTGTGGCTCATGGCATTAACCAGAGTGAGTCGAATGCAGACCCATGTTGACACTACTAGGGTAGCGAAGCATTATTTATTCACACTTCTCATGGTGTGAAAATACTTTGTTGGCGCCCCCCTTCATAGTCCGAAATGATCATCATAATAAAATAAGAGAAATCAGAACTCACACGCAAAGATTTAACTGTTCATTTTCCTGCATGCTGTTACAGAGTGTATTGGTAGAGAAATAACTTAAAGGTGGTTCGATGAACCCTCCACCAGGTGCTTAATTGTTAATTGCAGAGTTCACACACACTATATATATATATATATATATATATATATATATATATATATATATATAGTGTGTGTGTGTGTGTGTGTGTGTATCATTCAGAATGAATTAGTATTTCATAACTGAAACCGTGTCTTAAGAACTGTGATCTATTTTGCTATAAGAAAGAAACACACACTGTGAGGCAATCTCAAGTAAAAATGTGAATAGTATGCTTCTGCATGTATACTGAGTGTATGGAGAGCCCGTTTTTTATGATTTCAGTACATAATTATCCCAGTGTCATTCAAAACCACTTAACTTCAAGATTCCTTTTGATCATATCACTATTGTTTTAGTCAGTTATATTGATGAGCGGAAGCAGCATATAAGAGGACATAGTTATGGAAGATATTACACTGGTACATGTACCTCTGGAGTAAATTATCCGGTAATGCTGTCTACAAATAGTCGGAAGCTGAAACGAAGCGACAGCGAGCTACAAGTCAAGCAGAGAAACAGTAAATGGAAATCGTTGAAACGACTGGGTACCTTGCAGATTGCGTTCTGTACAGAATGGCCTGGGGCGTTGTCGCGGAGCAAACCCAACGCCTAGGACAGTTTGTAACGCCACTACGTCCTGACAACCTCCCCTAAGCTCGTCAGGACATTTTGGCAGTGTGCTCCCGTGACAGTATGTCCCTTCGAAGCATAATCAGTCAGCACAACACAACGGCAGCCCCAGAAATACTCAGGATCTCCTAGCACGATGCTGGTTGCGTCTTCACCTTTTTCTGCGGTTGTGAATCCACATGTCTCCACTGCTTGCTTCGTTTCTTTTCTCGGGGTCATCGTGACATACCTAGCCCTACTCCGTCGTGATTTTGCAGCCGACCCTGTCCGGCGGGCTTTTTTAATTGGTGTAAGCAGTCACGAAATCCAGTGGACGACTGACTCTGTCATGTTCAAAGGATAGTGGAAGATCCAAAATTCATTTTCATCTAGATAGTAATACGCCGGTATTCCAGCACTGAGGCCTCTACTACTTTGACGATTTCCGGTTGTCCGCATCTCGTGGTCGTGCGGTAGCGTTCTCGCTTCCCACGCCCGGGTTCCCGGGTTCGATTCCCGGCGGGGTCAGGGATTTTTCTCTGCCTCGTGATGACTGAGTGTTGTGTGATGTCCTTAGGTTAGTTAGGTTTAAGTAGTTTTAAGTTCTAGGGGACTGATGAACATAGATGTTAAGTCCCATAGTGCTCAGAGCCATTTGAACATACCCTGCGGTATGTGGTGGAGAGTACGTTGTGTATCGCTGTCCCTACCCCTTTTTCCTGTCACAGTCGCGTATGGTTCGGAAGAAGGAAGTTTACTGGTAAACCTCCATGTGAGCTTGCACTCTGTAATTTTATCTTAACGATCATTTCACGAGATATATGTACGAGGAAGAAATATATTGGTTGACCCGCTAGGAAAGTAGGATCTCGGAACATTAACAGTTTACCACACCGCGATGCGGAACGCCCGTTTCTCAACCTTTCCCTTCTGTAGATGGCTGAACATCTCCGTGAAGCTTCTTTGCTTACTAAAAGAACCTGTAACGAAACGAGCTCTCCTGTATTACCTCCATTTATCCCATTTGGCACAGATCTCAGACTGATGAGTGATATCAAGTATTGGTCGAACGATTATTTAATAAGATACTTCCAGTGTTGGAGGACTACATTTCCTGACGATTCCTCCAATGAATCTCAGTCTGAAACCTGCCTTATCCGCGATTAATTTTATGTGGTCGTTCAACTTCAGATCGCTCCTTACACATACTCCTCGATTTTTTTATGGAAGTAACTGCTTCCTGTGATTTTTCTGGAATTGCCTAATCATACAACAAAGGATCTTCCTTTATATGTATTCGCAATACGTTACATTTGTTTATCTTGTGGGTCAGTTGCAACTCCATGCGTCAAGCGACGATCGTCCCCAGGGCTTCCTGCATTTCGCTACAATTTTCCATTATTGCAACTCATCAGTATACAAAAGCGTCATCCGCGATGTGCCTCATGGAACTTCCGACACTATTTACTAGCTCACTTATTGTGAAAAGGAAAGGTCGTATTACATTCCTTTGGAGACGCCGCAGTTACTTTATGTCTGAAGACCTCTCTTCGTTCAGAATGACACGCTGCATTCTGTTTTCTACAAACTCTTCAATCAAATCACGAAGCTGATCTGATAATCCGTAAGCACCTATTTTATTCATTAGCGACAGCGTGGAACTGTATCAAACTCCTTCCGGAAATCAAGGAAAACGTACCCAGGCGCCTGTTTTTACTAGTTCCTGGGTCTTGTAGACGAACAGAGCAAGGTGGGTATCACAAATCGTTGCTTTCGGAACCCCTATTGAATTCTACAGATATTTCCTGCCTCCGAAAATGTCATAAACTGCGAGCAGTTCTGCAAAAGACCTTAGTCATAGGTAAACTCCTATAGTTTTTTTCATCTCTTCGATGACCCTTCCTCAAAACGGGAATGACCTGCGCTTCTTTCCAATGATCAAGAACTCTTCGTTCCTGTAAAGACCTAAGGTACACTGCTGCTAGAACATGGACAAGTTATACCGCGTACTCTGTGTTGTTGTTGTTGTGGTCTTCTGTCCAGAGACTGGTTTGATGCAGCTCTCCATGCTACTCCATCCTGTGCAAGCTTCTTCACCCCCCAGTACCTACTGCAACCTACATCCTTCTGAATCTGTTTAGTGTATTCATCTCTTGGTCTCCCTCTACTATTTTTACCCTCCATGCTGCCCTGCAATACTAAATTGGTGATCCCTTGATGCCACAGAATATGTCCTACCAAGCGATCCCTTCTTCTAGTCAAGTTGAGCCACAAATTTCTCTTTTCCCCAATTCTATTCAATACCTCTTCATTAGTTATGTGATCTACCCATATAATCTTCAGCATTCTTCTGTAGCACCACATTTCGAAAGCTACTATTCTCTTCTTGTCTAAACTATACTTCAATACATGGCGACACTCCATACAAATACTTTCAGAAACGCCTTCCTGACATTTAAATCTATACTCCATGTTAAAAAATTTCTCCTCTTCAGAAACGCTTTCCTTGCCATTGCCAGTCTACAACTTATATCCTCTCTAGTTCGACCATCATCAGTTATTTTTCTCCCCAAATAGTAAAACACATTTGCTACTTTATGCGCCTCGTTTGATAATCTAATTCCCTCAGCATCACCCGATTTTGTTTGACTACATTCCATTATCCTCGTTTTTCTTTTGTTGATGTTCATCTTACACCCTCCTTTCAAGACACTGTCCATTCCGTTCAGCTGCTCTTCCAGGTCCTTTCCTGTCTCTGACAGAATTACAATGTCCTCGGCGAACCTCGAAGTTTTTATTTCTACTCCATGGATTTTAATTTCTACTCCGAATTTTTCTTTTGTTTCCTTTACTGCTTGCTCAATGTACAGATTGAATAACATCGAGGATAGGCTATAACCCTGTTTCACTCCCTTCCCAACTACTGCATACGCTGTATAGAATGGAAATGGTATCCTGTCATGTCGAGTGGCCTGTTGAGCGATTTCAGTTTCTTTTCTGTGCCATGGCAATATTTCGATAGCTGTAATGTTGTCATTCGTGCGACGATTCAAAGGAGGAACTATACTGCAATTTTCCTCTGTGAAATAGATCTGCAAATGGTTCAAATGGCTCTGAGCACTATGGGACTTAACTTCTGATGTCATCAGTCCCCTAGAACTTACAACTACTTAAACCTAACTAACCTAAGGACATCACACACATCCATACCCGAGGCAGGATTCGAACCTGCGACCGTAGCGGTCACGCGGTTCCAGACTGTAGCTTCTAGAACCGCTCGGCCACACCGGCCGGCAATAGTTCTTCAAAATGATGTTTAGTATTTCTCACTCGTCCTCTGTTCCAATGGCACTGCGGTCATAGAGTGTCTGGACCGATATGGCTCTCATCTGTTTACCGATTTAACGTAAGACCAGACTTGTATGAACAGAATGGAAACGTTTGCACCACCTGTCCAACGCTTTCATATGACGTTTCATTGTTGCCTTACGCCTCCGCTAACTCAGTGTGGACTGTGACAGAGTTTTCCACTTTCAAATCCAGAGATCAAATTACCGCAAAGCAGCTCACTCCAGTAACGCGTTTCGACATTTTTTTCCGCTCCCCTAGCGGCGCGCTACGATACTACGGTGCTGGAATTTCAGTATATACCATTACTGCAGACATGTATCTGCTCAACGGACAATTTTCTCGAGTTGATAAATTCTCTGTGACTAGCAGTTGGCCATTATTAAGAAATAGACTACATTGTTCACTTCCTTCTCGTCACTCCAGAGATCTTCTTCCTTCGATTATCGAACCTCTGTCACGTAGTTTCATCACCAATGATCTTCACCTCTTAATGGTTAACTCTCATGAGACGTGCTGGGTAAAATCTCCAATCACAATGTCTGTAAGCCGTTTGCGTGTCCTAGAATTGATTACACGACTGCTCGCTGGAATGTTGCTGGTTTCCTCTTCGTCTTCTTCATTGGCTGCAGACCAGACAGGCTTCTACAAACTCGAGTAAATGTGAGCACGACACCAAAGTCTGCTTCGCTTGGTGTCATACAAGATAAGGGAATTATATCAAAATGTTAGAAGAAGTCACAACCAAGATACAGTAGCCAATTACAAACAGTATTGTAAAGTGCTTAAAATGTTATTAGGAAGGCAAAGACTATGTGATAAGCATATAGTATAGCTAATACACAGGATAAAATTAAAACCATATGATCAGTTGTGAAAGAAGTGTCCGATCAGCAGCAAAAGGTCGACTATCTAAAGTAGTTTGTAGTAAAAATATTTCTGTTACTGATAAGTCAGATATATGTACAGCGTTTAACATTCATTTTCTTAGCACTGCTCGTGAATCAAATAAAAATTTGGTTTCCATAGGGAATCGTATAACATTCTTGGCAAATGACTTTCTGAGATTCATGTCTGAAATGCTCTTCTGTGATACAGACAAGGGGGAGATTGAGTCAATAATCATATCACTGAAGGACTCTGGAGTGCCTAGCAGATCATTAAAAGTACAATGCTCTACGTGTTAGCCATGTATTTAGCCATATGTGTAATTTTTCCTTCAGGAATGGTCAGTTTCCTGTACGATTAAGGCACTCATTAGTAAGGCCGCTTTATAAAAAGGGAGAAGGGATAATGTAGACAATTTTAAACATATTTCTATACCACCAGTGTTCGCTAAAGTTGTTGAATAGGCTGTGTACGTAAAGATAATTGATCATTTTATATGTATCAAATTTACAGTTCGGCTTTAGAAGTCATTTAACAACTGAAAAGGCTGTATTCTCTTTCCTCTGAGAGGTACTGGATGGATTAAGCAAAAGGTTTCGAACGCTAAGTATACATTTTTTTTATTTAACTAAGGCGTTTGATTGTGTTGATCACAAATTATTGCTCCAGAAGTTCCACCATTACGGAATACGGGGAGGAGCTCACAATTGGTTCACCGCTTACTTTAACAACAGACAGGAAACTTCGTTGTTCACAGTGTTGACAATGGCTGTGATATGGGGTCTGACTGGGGTACGGTCAAATGGGGGTGCCCCAGGGATCAGTGTTGGGGCCACTTATGTTCCTTATTTATTTAAATGATTTGACCTCTAATATTACAAATAATTCTAAGATATTTCTGTTTGCTGATGACACTAGCTTGGTAGTAAAGGATGTTGTTTGCCACATTGGCTAGGTTTCAAGTAGTGCAGTTCATGACTTAAGTTCATGGTTTGTTGAAAATAACCTAACGCTAAATCACAGTAAACTCAGTTTTTATAGCTTCTAACACACAATTAAACAAAACCCGACGCTTTAATTTCACAGAATGGGCATATGATTAGTGAAACTGAACAGTTTAAATTTCTATGTGTTCAGATAGATAGTAAACTGCCATGGAAAGCCCACGTTCGGGATCTTGTTCAAAGACTTAATGCTGCCACTTTTACTATTCGAACGGTATCTGAAGTCAGTGACCGTTAGACACTACAATTAGTCTACTTTGCTTATTTTCATTCGCTTGTGTCATATGATATTATATTTTGGGGTAACTCTTCCCATTCTAAATGGATATTTTAGGCTCAGATACGGCCGGTTCGGGCAATAAGTGGTGTGAGTTAGCGAACCTCTTGACGACCCCTGTTCACTTACTGTCCTTTCTTGTTAACAATATCAGCTTATTCCCAAGAATAAGCAGCGTTAACTTAGTTAATACTCGCAGAGATTCAACCTACATTTGGGTCGGACTTCCTTAACTCTTGTGCAGAAAGGTGTACAGTATAATGCTGCATTAATTTTCCATAATCTACCATAAGAATTCAAAAATCTTGGCAGTAATCCACACGCTTTCAAATCAAAGCTGAAGAGCTTTATCATGGGTCACTCCTTCTATTCTGTTGAGGAGTTCCTTGAAAAATTAAGCTGATTTTTACGTTGTATTGTTGATTGCGTTTACTTAAACTTATGGCTTGCCTTTTTTGGGTTCATAAACATTTTATTTTTATCTGTCACCACTTTTATGATGTAATTTGATGTACTGACACTGGAACTCTAAGCCAAAACTTTCCTCACTTTTCAGGTAGAAGATGGATCACTAAGCTAACTGGTCAGAACAACTTTACTAAGCTTTTCATCAGAGATTTTTTCTGTTTAAATCGTGGATTGCGTTTTCATCATGTACATGTGACATCTTAGATAAAACCCAGTACGTGCACCTGAGTACTGCTCAAATTCTTAACACATCACTGGTAACAAGACATGAGGCTGAATCAATAAACGAAACTTCCACAGCAAATGAGTGCCAGTATTTTAAAGGTGCTTTCCCAAAAGTTATCCAGAAAATACATTAAAAAAAAAAGAAACAAGTCAGTCTTGGGTATCTAGGGCAGTAAAAATCTCATGGAAAAGGAAGAGGAAAAATGTTATGAAGGCCAGAAAAATCCAAGATCCGACATTACTTGCATACTACAAGAAATGTTGTAATATAACGCGGAAAGTCACTAAAATATCAAGAAGTATGCACGTCCTGGTAGAAATTAATAGTCCACATATTTAGATTAAAACCATATGGGATATTTTCAAGCGGGATACAGGACAGGCAGTCAGTATAAAATATCCGATAACATTTAAACTAATTGACGGTGTTGTGACTGGTAATTCACAAGTTGTGAGTACTTTTAAGAGTCATTTTCTAAATGTTGCAGCAACAATACTGTTCAATGCATCACAATACATTAAATATTTTTATTTTATAAAATCTCCGTAATTTCAAACAGAATCCTGAAAAGTTGTTTCAACATAAAAATTAATGTCTTTAATTATATACGTTACTAAACCTTGACGCAACCTATAACAGAAAGCAGTAACAGAGGATATATTGAACGGATACGAGCACCAACATGTTATGGTCACAAGTCTTCCGCCCCCTTCGACCCACTTTTCTTTTATTCCTGTAGGAGAAAGTCACGGAATCCTGAAGAACGTGAACCGTCAGACGCCAATAGATATAAGGCGGGTGTTCCACAAACGACTACTTAACAAAGTTCCACTAGCCATCTTTAAGTGTGGAGTATAGTAAACTACTACAACTCCTGAAAATCTCTCCCGTGGAGTGCAAAAGACAAGATAAGAATAATTACAATACGGACCGAGATATTCAAGCAGTCATTCTTCTCACGCCTGGTATGCACATGGAATGAGAAGTCCTATTAAGTGGAAATACTTTCCGTAGTGAGCTTTATGGTGATTTGCAGAGTATAAATGAAGATGTAGGTATGTCGTTTGTCACTACATATTTGAAAATTTCGCTGTTATTATGTCGCTGAAAACGTCCTTGATATGATAAACTGCAGCAACGAGAAACTGTGCTAAATGTGCCCAACTGAAGGGAACAAACTCGCCGAGCGGGCGGAATGCAGCGTTGTTAATGGCAATCAAGTAAGTAGTTAACAGTAAATAATAAGGAGCAATTAGTGTGTCCGGTGGACGGATAGCCACGTTCGCGTGACCATCATAAATGAAGGGGCCGTCCCGCGTCAGGCGTGTCCAATTTATGGTCTCAGTCTGGAACCGAGGCTGCCCGCAGCAGGTGGGCAACCCGCTACGCAGCTCTAGCTACGTTGAGCCACTAGACAGCACTTCGGTACGGCGTCTGGTATTCCATTACTGCATTATGTTTAGTGCGTGCATAGTGTATAGCAAGAAGTGGAAAATAGCTACTAGAGTTTATTTTCTCATCAGCATCAAAGTTTTTAAGTAAATGTTTAGAACTGTATTATGTAATGCACAGCTGCAACAGTATATTTTATTTAAGATCGGTCTAGGCTCAGAACACCATCGGGTTCAAAAACTGTCTCAGTAATGCATTTGCGTAATCAGAATAACATTATCAGATGTACATTGTTCCATCACCGATAGTGATGGGTTGTCTACGGGGTTAAGTGGACATAAAGTTAATACTATCAGCGTTGGAACCATGTACATGTCAATACAGTTATTCTAACGACGCAAATACGTAGCCGAGATGACTTTTGGACCAGATGATGGTCTGACCCTAGGGCGAAATCTATCGCCTCTAACAAAATATACTCTTACAGCTGTGTATTGCACAATGCAGTTCTTAACGATCATTATAACTGTGCACCACCACCTTCATAAATTTTTATAACGAAAGATTACCACCTCAAACGTAGAAAAATGAAGAAACTCATGTTGATAGGTTTGAAGTAGTCACTGCAAGATTCATATCTACACCCACACTCTGCAATCCGCTGGGATCTGTTCTTTGAACATTGCTACAGGTCATGAGCTGCGTTGAAACTCTATGAGAAAGGCTAATATTGATTTAGTGAAACCGTACAAAATATAAATCAGGATTACTGTTTTTCTAACCATTTTTTGGAACAGTCCAACAGTCTAGTTTTTCCGTCGTTACATCTACATCTATATTCATGCCCCGGAAGTCACTGTACAGTGCATGGCAGGAAGTACTTCATCGTACCGTTATCAATATTCTATCCAGTTTCAATGATGTAGTGAACTACACAAATATAACTGTCAGCATGCGTCTGCACGTAATCTAATCTGATTTATCTATTCCTCATGCTTCCATGCCAGATATACGATGGGGCAGCAGTACTGATGCACAGTCTTCTTCGAACACTCGTTTTCTAAATTTCTCCAACACAGTTTCGCAAGAACAATGCCAACTTTGTCAAATGAAACATCTTTAACTTGTAACTCTTCAGGCTTTCCGAGCGAGATCTTGACATGTGGAATAATCGGGTCTACTGCCGGATGTTTGAGTCGCTATGGCACAATATTTCGGCCACGTAACTCGTTGCCTTCTTCAGGTGCTACCTGAGACTGCCGTATTGGAGGATCTAGTCCGGCAGTAGACCCGATTATTCAACATGTCATCTTTAAGTTGCCTAAGTTTCAAAATTGTTAATTTACTGGGTTACCAGTTTAGGCGATATATTACGGCATCTTCTAGCCCACGGGCCGACTTGTAGGAAGATAGCCTACCCACCTCTGGTCCAGTCAAAATAGGGACCAACACTCAATGACTGGTAACCAGAAGTTTTTGAGACAGCGACCGGTAGGTGATGTTTGAAGTGATCACTGTCTCAAAAATCTACAGATACCCCCTATTTTGACTTGGCCTCATGTGGGAATCTTCCAACATCTCGGTCAGAGTGCCTGAAGAAGGCGTAATATATCGCCTTAACTGGTAGTCGAATAAAATAACAACTTACAAACTAAGACGGCTGAAAGATGTTTGATTTGACATTCTGTACTAAACAGCTGAAGTCCCGAAACCATCTGTGATAAGATGGACATACAGAGAATAACAGCTTTGTTCCCCATAAACCTTATAACAATTACAGTCCACCCTCTCTCCTTACTACCAATTTGATTCGCTCGTGCATTTTATACTACTTCTTAGTACTTAGTGTACCACGATATTCATAAGGCGAAACAGACTCAACATATCCGCTATTAATCTAATGTAGCAATCGGATACGATCGGGTTCTTCCTCTTTGTTATGCCTCTTCTTGGCAATTTCGTTCAAGACTTTCTGTATTGGAGTGGCCGAGCGGTTCTAGGCGCTACAGTGTGGAACTGCGCGACCGCTACGTTCGCAGGTTCGAATCCTGCCTCAGGCATGCATGTGCGGGATGTCATTAGGGTAGTTAGGTTTAAGTAGTTGTAAGTTCTAGGGGACTGATGACCTCAGACGTTAAGTACCATAGTGCTCAGAGCCATTTGAACCACTTTACGTATTTCTTTCCTATCGTCCAACGACGACATTTTTCGGTAGACAGTTCTATCATCAACGAATAACCCGACAGTGCAGCTGGAACTATCTTCTATGTCGTTTATGTACTATATATTGAGAGAACTATGCTTCGTTGGGGCACACCCGATGTTACTTTCGCTTCTGTTCTACATATTCAGAGCAGTATAACGTACTGGGTTCTGTCACTCAAAAATGTATAGAACCAATCACATTTATGCACATGTACTCCGTACGACCACATCTTGACGCCAACGATATATTTCTGTAAATTCGTGAATCTTGCCCTTTTTGTAAACAGGAATGACTTGCGAACTTTCCCGTCACACAAGTCCATCCGCTGAGCAAAAGATTCTCCATAAATGTGACGTAAGAAAGGGACTGCATGCATTAATAATACTGATATCTAACTGGAATTCTGCCAGGGCTCGGAATCTTTTCATTCTGAGTAGACAGTGACAGTTATTGAGTTATAGGAAATCAAATCGTCATAAGTTCTGAACGGTTTGCGTTGGGACGTTCAAACTCTACAGTTGGCCAGGGAGCATGATGGGAATTAATATGCACACGTATGGTTTGACTTAGCGATGAATCCGGCTTTGATTTGTATGGGTTCGTCAATAACCAAAATTGGTACATTTGGGGGACTGAGAATCCGCATTTCGCGATCGAGAAGTCTCTTCAACCTCAACGGGTGACTGTGTGGTGTGTTATCTCCAGCCATGGAATAGTCGGAGCGATATTCCTCGATGTCACAGTGATGGTACTTGATGGTTTTGGGAGATGATTTTATCCCCATTATCCAAAGTGACTCTGATTTCGACAAGATGTGATTCATGTAAAACGGAGCTGAATCCCATCGAAGCAGGCGAGTGTCTTATGTCCTGGAGAAGCACTTTGGGGACCGCAAACTGGCTCTGGGATACCCTGAGGACACTGGCATGGGCCTCGATTGGCCGTCATATTCTCCGGATCTGAACACATGCGACTCTTCTTGGTGTAGCTATATTAAAGACAAGGTGTAAAGCGATAACCAAAAACCATTGCTGAGCTGAAAACAGTCATTTAGGAGCTCATCGGCAGCATCGATATTCCGACACTTCAGCGGGTCGTGCAGAATTTCGCTATTCGTCTGCGCCACATTGTCGCCAATGATGGCAGACCTATCGAACATGTCATGACCTAAATCCGAAAACCTGTGGTGACGTTTATATGTTGGATAAAGTATGTGCACTCCATATATTTCGTTTTCTTCCATATAGTTTAAAAAATGTCGCCCTGTAGTTGCTTCACAGAATCAAAATACCTTTCATTTGTTAGTCTGCTATGTCCTCTCTCATTTTCGACATTCTCGAAACGGTAAAGCAACGTGCATTGTATCTTCTGCTAATGAACAACACAAATATTAAGCCGTACACTCTCCAGGTATGTGACAATTCAGTTGTTCTTTGGGGTTATATAAAAACGATTTGTTGGGAGCACATCTGTAAGTACTGAAGTGGATCATGTAGCTCGAACTGTCATTGCTGGAGAAACAGACCACAACAACCATTTCTTCTCGGCCAATGTAAAAGCGTTTAACCGAATTTTTGGCATTCCAATTGTCCCACATCAGATTACATGTGTGGAGTCCTCTGCAAGGCTTTTCATAGATTTAATTGTCTATTTATGAAGTCCTGTAAACTGTGTAACGGGCGTATCTCGTAGTCGTAATATTGTAAAAACTAAGGTAACGTAAACACAGTCGGTATATGACTGTCTGAATGTGAACGTTAACGTACAGTGCTTGCTTCTCATTCAAGTGGCGAAGATCGTTTGTGTGATATCTCTGTAGAATAATAACCTCTTCATTTACTCGGGCAAAGCCACTATCGCATAGCTGGTAATGGAATGTTGTAATGACGCTTTATTAACACCGCAATTGAAACGTATTCGGCACAGGTGAGTGGTTACTGCAGAATGTAGATGGAACTACTTAGCTAGCTCTGTGTAATGACGTTGTGCACTACACAATACTCGCCTACCCAAGTCATATTATGTAGACTATGATAAGTTTTTCCGGATAAATTTTAGTCGTCAGTTGTAAATCAATTTTTATTATCTTTTCCGGTTTTCACAAATCATTTGTGATCTTCAAAAGCTTAGTTTGTGTCTGAAATAGTCACATACGGTGTCTGTCTGAAACAGTTACACACAGTATGCAAATTTCTTAACATACCATGGCATTATCCTTCTATGAAAAGATATTGACTGCCTACTAAACTAAGCTTTGAAGGTGGAAAATTAATTTGTCGAAACCGGTAAACATAATAACAAATTATTTGAAACTGATGACTGAAATTTATCTTAAAAATAGTACTACAGTTGCTATGATAACAGTAAAGACTATTCAGTAGTAGTTCCATTTGCACTCAACACATAAATTATGAAGCAATAATATTTGCAGGGTTCAAATTGCAGTTAAGCGAAATGTAACCTCGAGGTGATGACGCATCGTCACAGTAAGAGAAAGAACTCAATGTGGTCTTGAAAAAAAACTTTACTATTACTTTCTACCATTTGCTTTTCCCCACAATGTTGTCTGTACGTTAACAGAGGAAAGAACAAGAGAACATACCCAGGTGTAAACAAACGATCTTGAGTAAACTGCGCTGGTATGTCGATGGTTCAAAGTAATTCAATAAGTATTTTTTTAGTTTTGCCCAGTTTCAGTTTTAAGGAGCAAAACACACCCTGGAACGTTATTTGGTGTATTAGTTTTAGATGAAAAATCTCGAAAACCATGATATATTGAAAATGTAAAAGTTGAAATTTAAGCCTTTATGGGACAGAAACAGACTTTGTACATATATGGTTTAGATTTCGGAAGAACTATGTGGGAAGATTTTCCGATCTAGTTGTGCAGAATGATTATGATGTCAATTTCTACTTGAGAAACAATATAATCTAGCTTTAGTCACTAGTACGTAATCAATTGTCTTTGCCAAGGATTTTGATGTACTGAATTATGAATTGTAATAAAAAGGATATTTAGCGGACCGCCCACCACAATTTGAGAATTCTCCTTAATTTTGCTTTTTACTGTGTTGCCCATCGTCTGAAGAAATTTCAAACATTTTTTGTTGAATGCTGTAAAATATATGATATGTTTTAAGCATTTATTTACAAATAATCATTATTGTAATGATTTATGTCATAACAATAGCTTACTAAACAAAATTAATAATAATTAGTAGATCGTGCAACTTCGGCGCTTTTATGTGACAAAAGCAATTACTTTTGATGAAAGTACAGTTTACATACACAAATATAGAAAACTATATATAATTATTGTTGGTATCTTGTACTCAGTAGAACGGTCTTCATCATGATCTAAGCCAAGTGTTTCCTGTTATTGTTGATAAATGAGAAAGTTTTTTATGAATAACAGAAACTGCTTTTGTATAAGTCCGACGAAATATTAGAGTGATGTTTGATGTATTTACTTTCTTGTTGAGGAAACTTTCTAGCACTATGATAAGTATTTATTGTTGTCATTATTTTTACTACAACAACCCTCTTCTTCACGTTACAAAGCAACCATTTTTTAATAAAACCTGAATTAAACTTTGACAGCTTCAGTTTTACTGTAAATATTGTTTATTTTTAAGTGTCAAAATTGGTTCAAATGGCTCTGAGCACTGTGGGACTTAACTGCTGTGGTCATCAGTCCCCTAGAATGTAGAACTACTTAAACCTAACTCACCTAAGGACATCACATACATACATGCCCGAGGCAGGATTCGAACCTGCGACCGTAGCGGTCGCGCGGCTCCAGACTGTAGCGCCTAGAGCCGCTCGGCCAAACCGGCTGGCTTTAAATGTCAACTAGAAGGATAAGTATATAGAACGGAAATGTTTCTTAGGTTACTCAGCCTTTACATATCCTAACTCAGTTTCTAGATGATACACAGCTTCTAGTTTTTAGGGAAAACTAGTGAGACGCTGTCACACACACCAAGATAGCGATCTTTATGAGGTAACGCCCGATAGGTATGCTACACACCTAATGTAGAGGTGAAATGGGTATGACCTTAACTGATCAAAGCTACTAAAAGAACTACCGCAGTCTACATTTTCTTATGATAGTATACAGTAGTCTACAGTAGTTTTAAAACTCTACTCATAGGGTAATACCGTCCTATGTACGCATATGTCAGTGGCTTTTCTCCATTGCAGCCCGTATCGTCACTGATTCCCCATTCGCTCCACTCCGCTTGTATACTTTCCTTAGTGTCTCTCGTGCCTGCAATACCATGAGGCAACATTCACTTTCTCGTTGGTATTAGTCATAGCGTTTTGATTCGTCAGTGTGTGTACGTGTGTGTGTGTGTGTGTGTGTGTGTGTGTGTGTGTGTGTGTGTGTGTGTGTGTGTGTGTGTTTATCAGCTCCATAATAGTTTGGTATTAAATATATTGCCGTAACAAGTGTTGTTGATATAAAAATTGTTTCTAATTCAGAATTGTGCACATCCAATACGAAAATTGTACCCTCAGCGCTGAAATTTTGCCAAATATTGTACTAAGTTGTTTGGATTTGCAATATAGATCACAATAACAAGACAATTTGCTAAAGAAATTAACACATTTTTGAAAGGCTGCGCCGGCCGGGGTGGCCAAGCGGTTCTAGACGCTACAGTCTGGAACCATGCGACCGCTATGGTCGCATGTTCGAATCCTGCCTCGCTCATGGATGTGTGTGATGTCCTTAGATTAGTTTGGTTTAGGTAGTTCTAAGTTCTAGGGGACTGATGACCTCAGAAGTTAAGTCACATAGTGCTCAGAGCAATTTTAACCATTTGTTTCCCGCCCATGTTTCACTTTCATACATGTTTACACCTTTTACAAACACAGTAGTCAAGACTTCCCAACACTTAAATCTGTATGAGATGTTAACAGACTTCTCTTCTTCAAAACCGCTTTTCTTCCCATAACAAAGTACATTTGATATCCTGTCTGCGTGGGCCATCATGAGTTATATTGCTGCCCTGATAGAAAAACTCATCTACTAATTTAACTGTCTCGTTTCATAATCTAATTTACTCAGCATCACCCGATTTAGTTCGACTACATTCTGTTATCATTGTTTTGCTGCTGTTGATGTTCATCTCATATCCGGCTTGCAAGACACTGTTCGTTCCGTTCACTTCTCTTTCAAGTCCTGTGCCGTCTCTCACAGAACTACAATGTCAACGGTGAATCTAAAATTTTATATCTTCTCCCTGAGCTTCAATTCCTACTCCAAATTTTTCTTTCGTTTCCTTTACTGATTTCTCTACCTATGAACTGAATAATATCGCGGACAGTCTACAACGCTGTCTCACTCTCTTCTCATCCGCTGCTTCCCTTTCATGTCCCTCGACTGTTTATAATTGCTGTCTGGTTTCTGTGCAAGTTGTAAACAGCTTTTGCTCCCTGTCTTTCAACACTCCTACTTTCAGACTTTCAAATATTAGCGAAAGCTTTCTCTAATTCTATCAATGATATAAACTTAAGTTTGGCTTTCCTTAAACCATCTTCTACGGTAAGTCTTAGTACCAGTATTACCTCACGTGTTCCTACATTTCTCCGGAACCAAAACTGATCTTCCCTGAGGTCGGTTTCTACCAGTTTTTCGATTCATCAGGAATTCGTGTTAGTATTTTGCAGCCGTGTCTTATTAACCTGATAGTCTGTAATTTTCGCACCTGTCTCCACCTGTTTTGCCGGCCGAAGTGGCCGTGCGGTTCTAGGCGCTGCAGTCTGGAACCGCGAGCCGGCTACGGTCGCAGGTTCGAATCCTTCCTCGGGCATGAATGTGTGTGATGTCCTTAGGTTAGTTAGGTTTAACTAGTTCTACGTTCTAGGGGACTAATGACCTCAGGAATTGAGTCCCATAGTGCTCAGAGCCATTTGAACCATCCACCTGTTTTTTTGGAATTGAAATTATTACATTACTCTTGAAGTCTGAGGGGATTTCCTCTGTCTCGCACGTATTGCACACCAGATGGAGCAGTTTCGTTATCGCTGGCTCTCCAAGGTTGTCAGCTGTTCTGATGTGAGGTCGTCTACCCCGGGGGCGTTGTTTCGACTTAGGTCTTTTAGTGCTCTCTCCAGTTATTCTCGCAATATCAGATCTTCCATCTCATCTTCATCTATGTCCTTTCCAATTTCTATGACACTGGCTTTAAGTTCATCTGCCTTATATTGACTACGTATAATCTCCTTCCATCTTTCAGGTTTCATTTCTTTGCTTAGGACCCGTTTTCCTTCTGAGATCTTTGTATTCATACAGCTGTTTCTAGTTTCTCCAAAAGACTCTTTAACTTTACTGTAGGCAGTATTTATCTTTCCGCCAGTGAAATATATTTCTAAATCCTTACATTTGTCCTCTGGCTATGGCTGCTTAGCAATTTTTACACTTCCTGTCAATCTCATTTTTAGACGCTTGTATTCCGTTTCGCCAGTCTGATTTTCTGCGTTTCATCAATTAAATCCAGTGTGAACATTATATCTCTCATTCTTACATATCTTCCTTCCGAACCTGACCAACTGTGGACCAGATAAAACTCGAGGCTTTTTGTTGTTTCTTTAGTCTTCTGTTATTTTTTTCTTCTCCTCCTCAGAAATGTATAGTGTGAACCTCTTCGTTAGTGTTTGATTAAGCTTCTGGAATCTTCGCTATTTCTGTTCATCTCTAGCGTAATACCAGTTTCTTGTGTGTCTCTTTTGACCTCTGTGGAGATGGAATATAATTATGTGATGGAATTCAATATCTTTTTGATCTATCTGCGTCTGTCCATTATTGTTAGGTGCCCTTAAAATGTGTCCGTTAATTTTTCGATGTACTTGTCAAGCCCGTTATCCTATACTTCCAATTTTCATCAGTAGTCTTCTGAGGTTTCATAATTTTCCTGCAAACCTTCCTTTCCTTCTTTTCCAGTTCTTCCAACTGCCCTGTTTGTTCAGTATAAGACTCTCCTCTCCGGATCAGAGAGTTCTTCTGCTTCTACAACTGAACTATAGTGCCTGATTTAGCAGGATATTGCTCATCTGTTGTGCTTTTTTGCGTTAGTTTGTAAGTAAGACCTAATGTTCTGTCTCTTCTTTTCACTATCTCTTTATCGTGTCCGTTAGGACCGATACATTCTCCTAAGTATTTTAATTTATCCGTCCTTCTAAACTTTCCATATATTACCTCCAAGTAGTTCTATTCTTGGTGTTTGTGTTCAATAAATTACGTCTTTTGAAATGAGACACTGAGACCAGTTTTTCCAGCGATTTCGTGCAAACCTTCAACATTCTTTGTGCGTGTTTCTGGTTTCTGGCTATAAGTCAAAGTCATCGGCAAAAGCTAAACACCAGATTTCCAAGTTGTTTCCTTTTCTATCCAAGGCACATTCCACTTATTCCTATTAACCTTAGAGCTTTTTCCCAGGTTCTCATTATTATCTCCAGTACGATATGAAAGAGAGCTAGTGATAATCCGTATGCTTGCCTGACTCCTGTTTTAATTTCAAATCGCTTAGAGAGTGCTCCAAAAAATTTAACTTTCCAGATGGTCTGCCTAGTTTGTTTTACGATTTCCCTTGTTTTTCTATCAAACTGGAATTCCTCTATAACGCAAAATAAGAATTATCTATCAGTTGAATCATATGATCTTTTTAAAGTCAACACGAATTACAACTGGGTTCTGGTATCTTACTGCTCTAGTTCTCATTCTTACTTTTTTTAAATCTTAATTACAGATCTGATGATGGCAGCATGCAAATCTTGGTAATACTTGAAAACACATTAAACGTTCTAGCCGGATTTACTTACAAAATTTTATGATGACGGCACACTCTTTTAGTGAATTTATTTCTTTAATTATCAAAATTCGTTACGTTGTTATTCATTCGTTATGTTATTCCCGTGTATAGATCTGATAACACTTACGGCTTACTTTCGAAGCTTGTCATGGTATGACTTGAAACACGTCCTTTCGAAAAATTAAAGAAAAGCTAATGTGCATACGAATACTTCCAAAGCTCTGTTAGATCGTGTGGATCACTACCCAGTAATGCTGCTGTAGCTTTCAGGGATACGTGGGGGTACTATGCCTCCAGATGTGGCAGTAAGGCAGCCTATAACGAATAAGGCTAAGATTTACTTACGACAAAGAGTGTCGGAATTTTGGGTGCGTTGTTTTGTGTTACTGCAGCGTACGAAATCGTGCCAAGTGTGTCGTCGCAGCAACGAGAATGTCCATCTGACGGGAAATACAACCCGTAAGCAGGCTTTCACCAGTTTTCCACGCCTCACACAATTCACCCCAGTTTATTTACGTTGACAGGAATATTAATTTCTTTACTAAAGACGAATCACGAAAACACGCTCGCACGCCTCATCCTGAGTGTTTTGAGGGGGAGGGAAAAGAATGCACTAGGAAGTGGAACATTTACCAAAATTAAGATTTGTTTCGATTGTTTTATTTTTCATCTGGCTACGAAATTTATGCCCCGACAAGCGCGTTGACTTTAGGAGGAACATTTAAATGGGAACGGTTTTCTTGCGCGGAAGTCGCTGCAGCAGAAATAATTTATCTCCGCGGCGCTGATTATATTTTTGAACCCTCGGAATTTCTACGTGTTACGCAAAGTTTGGCCATTATTCGTCTTCTGGAACGGGCATGAGGGCGGTGGCCCGGCTGTGTTATTAACTACACGCGGGATACACATCTATCAGCCGACATGTCTTCAGCGCTCGCGCGTCATCGGTTGCGCCTCCGCGGCGAGAGGACTGTAGGCATAAAATACGTACTGCCGCTTCCCACCTGAATACTTCCCCTACCATTAACGTCCCCCCCCCCCCCCACCCTCTCCTTGTTTCTCTTGCGTCCTGCCCTCTATACTTGCTTTCTGCTCTCTATTAGCCCCTGCTATATGGTTTGTAATACGATTTGGTCGTTTAGTGGCTGAGTAATCATGTACCAGTAACCACAGAGTCTCGATAAATCCACTTCACAAATGAAAATAATGTATTACAGGGATAAGTTAAGAGACAGGTATGTGACATTTATTACAAAATGAGATATATGCAGGATGTTCCGCATTTCTTGTGATAGATTTTTCAGGATTGTAGAGGAGACTTAAAAAATAAGGAAGCTGTGTCTACAGATGTACCGTTTAGATCTAAAATAAGTTTCAAAATCGGATCACTTTCGTGTCTCATTCTTCACGTTAGAGAAGACAATGACCTATGACATGTGTGCTTTACAGAAGTCCATAACACGGGCAATGTTTCGAGTACTCACCGTCCGATTGTCTTCTATGTGACGAAGAACGTCGTTTTCAAAGCCAAGAGTGCAATACGCCGTGGAGCACCATAGTCAACCTTACCAGATATAAGTGTACGAGCTTCTTGTACCCGTTGTTGTACGAGGACCGCTCCACAAGTAATGCAACATTTTTTTATGAAAGCAGGTTGGTTTATTCAGGATTCAAGTACACCATATTATTTCACAAAATTTGGGCTACAAAACCCTAATTTTATATATAACCTTCGTTCAATGCGACGGACATACGCCACGTTACTGGAAGGGCCTGTATACCCACATGGTACCACTCCACTGGTCGACGTCGGAGACAGAGTCTTGCACCATCATCCACGTACTGCTTCCCGTGACGTACAACCTTCGTTGAGCCTAACAGCTAGAGGTCGGAAGGTCTTCTGTCAGGCGGCGGGCAATGCAGCGGTTCAAATGGTTCAAATGGCTCTGAGCACTATGGGACTTAACTTCTGAGGTCATCAGTCCCCTAGAACTTAGAACTACTTAAACCTAACTAACCTAAGGATATCACACACATCCATGCCCGAGGCAGGATTCGAACCAGCGGCCGTAGCGTTCGCGCGGTTCCAGATTGTAGCGCCTAGAACCGCAAGGCCATCCCGGCCGGCTCAATGAAGCGGGTACACTCCTCCGAGTAGCTCAATTGGTGGGCGAGTGTGTCAGCACTACCAACAGAGACACCCAGTTGTGCTGTGAGGTCTTTGATTGTGATGCATCGATCATCCTGAATGGAGTGTCCGCACGTTCCAACATTGCAGGAGTCACAGCAGCGTGCGGCCGGCCGGCACGCCGGAGATCGGATAGGTGTGCGCGACTTTGTTGCGATGATGACAGACGCCTCGCCCAACGATTCGCCATGCTTTTGTTGACTGATATGTCTCCTTAGGCATACTGCAAGCGTCTATGAATACCTGCGACACTCTGGTTTTCTACATTTCCATCTACATTTATACTGCACAAGCGACCCAACGGTGTGTGGCGGAGGGCACTTTACGTGCCACTGTCATTACCTCCCTTTCCTGTTCCAGTCGAGTATGGTTCGCGGGAAGAACGACTGCCGGAAAGCCTCCGTGTGCGCTCGAATATCTCTAATTTTACATCCGTGATCTCCTCAGGAGGTATAAGTAGGGGGAAGCAATAGATTCGATACCTCATCCAAAAACGCACCCACTCGAAACCTGGACAGCACGCTACACCGTGATGCAGAGCGCCTCTCTTGCAGAGTCTCCCACTTGAGTTTGCTAAATATCTCCGAAAAGCTATCACGCTTACCAAATAACCCTGTGACAAAACACGCCGCTCTTCTTTGGATCTTCTCTACCTCCTCTGTCAACCCGACCTGGTACGGTCCCACACTGATGAGCACTACTCAAGTATAGGTCGAACGAGCGTTTTGTAAGCCACCTCCTTAGTTGATGGACTACATTTTCTAAGAACTTTCCCAATGAATCTCAACCTGGCACCCGCCTTACCAACAATTAATTTTATATGATCATTCCACTTCAAATCGTTCCATACGCATACTCCCAGATATTTTACAGAAGTAACTGCTACCAGTGTTTGTTCCGCTATCATATAATAATACAGTAAAGGACCCTTCTTTCTATGTATTTGCAATACATTACATTTGTCTATATAAAGGGTCAGTTGCTACTCCCTGCACCAATTGCCTATCCGCTGCAGATCTTCCTGCATTTCGCTGCAATTTTCTAATGCTGCAACTTCTCTGTATACTACAGCATTATCCGCGAAAAGCCGCATGGAACTTCTGACACTATTTACTAGGTCATTTATATATATTGTGAAAAGCAATGGTCTCATAACACTCTCCGGTGGCACGCCAAAGGTTACTTTAACGTCTGTAGACGTCTCTCCATTGAGAACAACGTGCTGTGTTCTGTTTGCTAAAAACTCTCCCATCCAGCCACACAGCTGGTCTGATATTCCGTAGGCTCTTACTTTGTTTATCAGGCGACAGTGCGGAACTGTATCGAACGCCCGAAACGATAGTCCATGACATCTCTCTGAGAGGAACGCACCTCCGTTACACATGCCATTTTGAAGGGTACGTATAGCGCCAGAAAGTATTGGAACTTCATGAAACTACAGGGGCTGAAGCGGGAGTATTTGACTGTATTCCACAACAAATGCCGCAGTTTTTTAATTGGCCGAGAAAAAAAAATTGTATTATTACTGAACGTTCCTCTTAGTCGGACGAAACTGATATTTGATGGCATAATTACAACAGCTACTGACGACAGCGTTCTCTTCTTATTCTGCGTGTGTACCAAGAAGTGACAGATTTGAAAGTGATCTGATATTAAAACTTATTTTATATCAAAACATTAGATTTTCGGGCATGGATTCCTTATCAGTATATGATCTACTTAGTCCCCTCTACAACCCTTTGAAGCGCGTAATATGAACTGTGAAACATCCTGTATACTTAAATTTTTGCCTCAGTTAATACACTTCTGCATCGGCACCGTCGATTGGACGTAGAACATTAAGAAGGTACTCCATTTCTTTTCATATTCACCGTATCAAAGCCTCATTAGTGGTGACAATGGCGTGAGTAATACTCTGCTCGATATCAGTGACGTGCAGTCTTCGATTCGACCTGCGATTTATGTGCCTTAATTCCAGAATGTCGTGGGGCTTGAGATCTGGTGAACGACGTGGCGACGAAACTGGGTCATCCTCGGAAATACTTTATGCAAGAACTTGCAAACACGCAGTCGCCAATATCTAAGCGTACCATCTTTCTGGAAAGTGGTGGTTGGTTGAATGTCACGTAATTGCAGTGCCACGTAATCCATAAAAAGGTCCCGATAAACATTTGCAGCACTTGATATTTCGTAGTAGAGAAACGGGACAGTTACAAAATTCGTAGAAGAAAAACGGGACAGTTACGAAATTACACATTATTCCACACGATACATTCAATCTTGAACATGAAGTATTTCTCGACGGCTTTGTTACAGGTAGGATTTCAGAAGGCAGGTTACACATGTCGGTCGTTCCGCGCTAAGATTGTAACCTCCCCACACAAAATTGTATAAATAATAATAATGAATATGGATAGTGATTTTAATTTTAGTGTAACCTCAGAACAAAATTGGTTCCCATTTATAACCTCCCTACAGAAATTCATTCACATTTAACTTCCACACAAAATTTGTTTCCCATTTAATGTACCCACAAAATTCTTTTCTCATTTAATGTAAGCTCGAAACAGAAAAATTCCTAAACCTCGTAATAAAAAAATAAATTCAGTAACCTGGTAAATTTGGACGACAGCAGTGCTGCGTCATGGCCCTGTAAGATCATTCTGAATAAAAAAGGAAAAATTCTTACCTCAATAAAATTGTCGAATATATATGCTCTTACAATAAATTTTTCCGGCACAGCTATGTGCAATGCTGGCCGATAGATTGCTCATTTATGAAAGGAAGCAACTGATTTTTCTTTTGCAACAATCGGAATGATCATGGACTGGAGAAATTAGTAAATTCTTTAAATTGAAATGAATGCTTGTTAGAAATTACTTTATATGACAAAGATTATTATTAGGACATTTTTAAAAAAATTACATGGGAGTTCAGGTAACATTACTAGATATGTGCGAGGCTGCTTTTTACCTTATACAATAATACTCAGGCTCCGGCATCGCTGCACCGCGACCGGCCCAGCCAAAACGATACACTATACCAGCCCAGAGCAGAGCAGACTCCAGACTAGCAACAACTTCCTGCTACAGCTACACAGTTCCTACTGCAGTCAACACTGGTCTCTGGTCAGCAATTCTCTTATACCTTGCATATCGCAGGCAGCGCATGAGCAATACATCAAAATTACATCTGCTCGGACCTCTTACATAAAATTACATCTGCTCGGACCTCTTACAAGATCATTGTACAATAATGGTGTTACATCGTCAGGATAGAGCACATGTTCCGAGTGTCCTGCAGATACAGTTCTGCAGCGTAAAGATCACAGCGTGCGGGATGAAGTGATACGGAAACTTGATACGCACTCCGAAGCTGAAGTACACTGAACAGTACAATTTTTGTGGGGAAAAATTTCTGAACTCCTCGCAGATTAACCGTGATATTCTGTCAGTTTTTATATTAAATTGAATGTCGCACCCACCCGTAATAAAATGGTGCCCAGCAGTTTGGCCAAGGTCTTACAGACGCAGACGTTAGCGATGTTACTCGGGATCTTGCATCATGCGATTTCCATCTTTTTGGCAAGCTGAAAGTACTATTGTGGGAAAGGGGGGGGGGGCGGGGAAGAGATTTTACAACGACACGGAATTCACATAGCCTCTCTCGAATGATTCCTTTACTAAGGAGCGGATATCTATCGTCGAGGAATTGAAGGATTAGTAGAACGTTCCGACTGTTGTTTGTAGAGACTTAATAATTATGTTGAAAATTTGTGGCAGTTGTCGGTGTCCCTTTGACGCCTGAGCATCGTTGAGTAGAAATTTTTTCACCTCACGCGATAATGTCTAGTTTATCTTTTGAAGTCGCCTCATATTAACGTTCTCGATGCACTTGCCGTGATTATTGCAGAAGAAAATACAAACTTTCGACAATATCTGTCACAGTCATCCTTAGGAAAGCATCTGTCGAAGAAGTAAGGTATCACACAGATATAACTGGTGTAGTAACATTTCATCGTTGGCGCCAATATACTATCTGGTAGCAACGGGCGTTACCACATCTGCCAAATTTGTCGTAGAGCCTCTAAATATACTCTTTCAGTTTATCCGTTGTTTCCTCTCCATTTAACAGTCAAATTTCTTTTGCACTTTTAATGATAACGTCTTTATATTAGTAACATAAGTCTTAAACATATACGTACCAGTACGTGCTAAGAAAATCATGGAGAAGATGTGTGTGTGTGTGTGTGTGTGTGTGTGTGTGTGTGTGTGTGTGTGTGAGCGTGTGTGTGTCAGGCATGAGGGGGAGGGGAGTGGCTTGGAGCACCATAAGATGTCTCAGAACACAATACGACAGCACGATGAGAAAACGTGGTTCCAGAACCGCGTTAAATGAATGTATATACACGGGAGCTATCATTATTTTCTTCTGCTCCTTCGTATCTCGGATACCGACACCGTATCACCGGCAAAGAGTGAACGAAAAATTTAAATGGCACTAACTTTTGTTTCACTTCTGCGTTTACAGCTACGCTGCTGGCCATCAAAAGGCTATACACATCAAAAATTAAACTGGCAGGAAGCGTCATATACTTCAATAACAGCAGGACTGTTGCCTATGGAAACTGCGGTCTGTCGTTCCGCTGGTCGAGATCCCACGACTGTGATGCCCAAATCTAATCCATGGATACAGTAGGTCTATACTCGATGGTCCTTGAGACTAGAGCCCGAGAGGACAGACATATTATTCACGCTGCTGTTAAAGCGTGCCTTACACAAAGACGTTTTATTCTTTATTTATTTTTATGAAGGAAGTTTCAAACGGTAAAAATTCTTGTGTCACGAGTAACACATATGTCAGTGATTAAGTGAAACATGGTAATGACGAACTCAAAGATTGTATGTATGAAACGGAAGAAGTTAACCTCTGTAAGTAAACTACATTCAATTATCCAAGGAAACAAATGACAGTGGAAGGAAACTGAGAAATTCTATTCTTATGATATACTTCTGTTTTGACAATCGATGTATGTTGATGAAATTCCTGTGTTATAGATTTTCTATGGAATAATATTTTTTACATTCATAAATATCATCTTCTGCAGTTACTGTAGCGAACTTGTTGATGTCAGTGTATTACTCTTGTTTAATGATTTTATATTTTGCAGGCAGATGTACCAGGAAATTGTTCTCACATTGTTTGCGAGCGATTGCTTATCGCGTCATGTCGTTTAAAAACTCTACTCTCCAAAAGTCGAAACTGCAAAACTGTATTTACAGATTCATATTCATTACCGCATTTTAGGTGGAAGTCAAAATAATATTTTACGATCAACAAGCCTTCAAAGAATGATGATGCACAATAACCACCAGGATTTTGATACATCGACAGACTATCACTGTGATGACGCATAGGAAAAAAATAGTAATAGTTCAGTATACTAAAAGGATCAGTTATTTGTATGTAGATGCCTGAAAAGTTAAAAACACAACGTGGCATCCCATCTCTGTTGTGTCTTTTCCCAGGCAAAGTTATACTTCTGCACAGCGTATTTTTCGTTAATTTATATAATTCTCTCACTTTTATCTGCCAGCAAGGAAAAATACGCTACAACTGGCGACGTACGACTCTGGACGTTCTTATGAAGATACTTAAATTCATGTATGTACGTGTATTAAAATTAATCTCTTTGGTGCAGGTAATACGCCGACGCTATGTCTAATAAGAGAAAAAGAATATATCAAAAACCACACGGAGAAGGAACTAATAAAACTAGGCATATCCATTTGCATTTATTTGGAAACAATGAAAATTATGTTATAAAGTAATTCTGATCATCACAAAAAAATACCAGGTAAGGACTCCTTGTTTTATCTCTTGCTATCAAATGTGACGAATCTTAAGGTTCCACAATGGACGTAGAGTATTCCATCATACATTTTTTAATTTGAAATTTTAACAATTACAATTTCTGTTATTGTTTGATTGCCAGAGATTGTGGCATTAAGATGGTCGCTATTGCATTCCGCGTGTTTGAAATGTCGCGGGATGTTGTCTTGTCTTGTAATGTCTCGTGACTCTTCTCCAACGTTCAGGAAGAATTTCAGCGAGGCTGACTGCATTACTGACAGGCAAGCAAACTCAGGTGAAGTGAATAGCATTAGCTTTCGAAAGATTGACTGTGTTGTGATGAAAATTGTTGAGGTAGGACATATAGATCACGTAGAAGAAATACGAAGTCAAGAAAATGGGAAACCTGCAGTATGACGGAGACGACCGACAGAAATACAAACGTGTCCGCTATTGAGACGGAAGTGTCGGTACATCCGCCTTCAACCGAAACGATTCAACAAACCTCTGCAATAGCAGAACCATTTGCAATATATCAGTTATTGGAGACTATGATGAGTGCCGCATTAAGCAGTACTGGGAAGGAACTGTCAAAGCTATTAGAAAACAATTCTCATCGCATTTGAAAAAGCTTAGATGAGCGGATATAAGAAAATTTTAGTACAGTTGCAAAGAAACTATTCTTAAAATTAGAAAACCGTTGCCGGCCGAGCTGTTCTAGGCGCTTCAGTCCGAAACTTCGCTGCTGCTACGGTCGCAGGTTCGAATCCTGCCTCGGCCATGGATGTGTGTGATGTCCTTAGGTTAGTTATGTTTAAGTAGTTGTAAGTCTAGGGGACTGATGACCTCAGATGTTAAGTCCCATAGTGCTTAGAGCCATTTGAACCATTTTAGAAAACTTTTCGATAAAGTCGCGAAGGAGAATTGCGATGTGATCAATGCGAACTACGCGGAAGTAAGTTCCGAAATTTTAAAAGATGTGAATCAAGGCATGCTGGGCGCGATACAACAGTTATTGAGTTAAATGGGCGCACTAAAACCGGCACATAACACAGTGGAAACCGAAGTACTATGGCTCATAACTCAATTGCCGAATGTAGTTGTGGAGTACAGTGCGACAACTTCTGGTGCAGACAGAGGTACACCGACAACGCTTCACCCAGCGGCAACACTAGACATGACGACGTCTTCGTTTCAGGAGAGTTCCGGTTATGCGCGCAATGTCTAGACGGACACCCGGTGGATCCGAGGCGAACAGATCCTGCTCGTTTGCATTCTTCGTCGTCATACAGGCTAGCACTTGGCCTTATGAGGTGCCACTGGGTATGTTGCAGGATTACGGTCCGGCACACAGTTTTAATCTGCCAGGAAGTTTCATATCAGCGCACACTCCGCTGCAGAGTGAAAGTCTCATTCTGGAGGATTACTTCTGTTTGGCCTAGCCGGTAATATCCTTCATTTGATGTCACTTGGTAAGAGCCATTGCTGCAACTAGAGGCGGCCGGTACATGTAGTACATTTTGCACCCCGTATACTTATGTTAGAAGAAAGATTAAGGAAAGGCATACCTACGTTTCTAGCATTTGTAGACTTAGAGAAAGCTTTTGACAATGTTGACTGGAATACTCTCTTTCAAATTCTAAAGATGGCAGGAGTAAAATACAGGGAGCGAAAGGCTATTTACAATTTGTACAGAAACCAGATGGCAGTTATAAGAGTTGAGGGACATGAAAGGGAAGCGGTGGTTGGGAAGGGACTGAGACAGGGTTGTAGCCTCTCCCCGATGTTATTCAATCTGTATATTGAGCAAGCAGTAAAGAAAACAAAAGAAAAATTCGGAGTAGGTATTAAAATCCATGGAGAAGAGATAAAAACTTTGAGGTTCGCCGATGACATTGTAATTCTGTCAGAGACAGCAAAGGACTTGGAAGAGCAGTTGAACGGAATGGATGGTGTCTTGAAGGGAGGATATAAGATGAACATCAACAAAAGCAAAACGAGGATAATGGAATGTAGTCGAATTAAGTCGGGTGATGTAGAGGGTATTAGATTAGGAAATGAGACACTTAAAGTAGTAGAGGAGTTTTGCTATTTGGGGAGCAAAATAACTGATGATGGTCGAAGTAGAGAGGATATAAAATGTAGACTGGCAATGGCAAGGAAAGCGTTTCTGAAGAAGAGAAATTTGTTAACATCGAGTGTAGATTTAAGTGTCAGGAAGTCATTTCTGAAAGTATTTGTATGGAGTGTAGCCATGTATGGGAGTGAAACATGGACGGTAAATAGTTTGGACAAGAAGAGAATAGAAGCTTTCGAAATGTGGTGCTACAGAAGAATGCTGAAGATTAGATGGGTAGACCACATAACTAATGAGGAAGTATTGAATAGGATTGGGGAGAAGAGAAGTTTGTGGCACAACTTGACCAGAAGAAGGGATCGGTTGGCAGGACATATTCTGAGGCATCAAGGGATCACCATTTTAGTATTGGAGGGCAGCGTGGAGGGTAAAAATCGTAGGGGGGAGACCAAGAGATGAATACAATAAGCAGATTCAGAAGGATGTAGGTTGCAGTAGGTACTGGGAGATGAAGAAGCTTGCACAGGATAGAGTAGCATGGAGAGCTGCATCAAACCAGTCTCAAGACTGAAGACCACAACAACAACATACCCCAAATCACTTACAGCTTTGATCAAGTAATCTGTATACGCACAATAAACAAAATTTCGTTTCTCTTTTCTTTTGCCAACAGTATATACAGGGTGACAATTATTGATCTACATAAAAAACGTTAATTAGTTACAAACTACGACGTGCACACACTTCATTCAGTATGTAAAAGTCACTACAGATATTCGGATTTTGGTCATAACATGTTCGATATGCCTGCCATAATTGGCGATGATGTGGCGCAGACGAATAGCGAAATTGTACATGTCCCGCCGATGTGTCGGAACGTCGATGCTGTCGATGACCTCCCGAATGGCTGTTTTCAGCTCAGTAATGGTTTTGGGGCTGTTGGTTGGTTGGTTTTGGGTATAAAGGTGTAAAGGGATGTTGCTGTACACCTTGTCTTTAACATAGCCCCATAAGAAGAAGTCGCATGTGTTTAGGTCCGGAGAACATGTCGGAAGTTCAAGGCCCGTGTTAGTGGTCCCTGGGTACCACAGAGCCAGAATGCGGTCCCCAAAGTCCTTCTCCATGACATCAAAGACTCTTCTGCTTCGATGGCGTCGAGCTCCGTCTAGCACGAACCACATCTTCTCGAAATCAGGGTAACTTTGGATAATGGGGATAAAATCATCTTCCAAAACCTTGACGTACTATTCGATAGTCACCGTACCATCAAGGAATATCGTACCGATTGTTGAGTGATTGGACGTTACACACCATACAGTCACCCGTTGAGGATGAAGAGACTTCTCGATCGCGAAACGTGGTTTCTCAGTCCCCCAAATGCGCCAATTTTTCTTATTGACGAACCCATCCAAATGAAAGCGGGCTTCGTCACTAAACCAAACAATTCATGCGCATACTAATTTGCATCATGTCCCTCGGTGAGCCGTAGAGTTTGAACGTCCTAACGCAAACCGTTCAGAAGTTATGACGATTTTATTTCATATAGTTCAATAGTTATCAACCTGTAGCTATGAGGTGTGTGTATGAAGGGACTATTAATGTAAACATTTTATTTAAAAAAAAACACGTATTTAGTTATCGTCACTCTCAATATACTCCATTCCTCTGCCCGTACACGCAACATATGAATTTTCCATTGATGGAAACAGTGCTGGAGCTCTTCCTCTGAGATCTCCTTGATGAAGTATGCATGAACGGACTAAAATCTAGTCCCTTTTAATGCAGACTCGACCTTGGGGAATAGATGAAAGTCATATGATGCAGGTCAGGCGAAAGAGGTGAGTGGTCTAACATTGGACTCGAAAACTCTTCATAGGCAATGCGATATGAGCTGGTGCGTTGTCTGAATGCGAAACACATCACGTGTTGTTCCACTATAAGGGGCATTTTGCTTCTTATTTTTTCATTAATCTAAGCAGTAGCATTAAATGGTTTGTAAGTAGGCTGTTTATATTTTCTTATTGGCAACGTTACGTAGCGCTCTGTATGAAAATCACTGGCTGTGCTGTGTGCAGTCTGTGGCTAGTTTGCATTGTTGTCTGCCATTGTAGTTTTGGGCAGCTGGATGTGAACAGCGCGTAGCGTTGCGCAGTTGGAGGTGAGCTGCCAGCAGTGGTGGATGTGAGGAGAGAGATGGCGGAGTTTTGAAATTTGTAATACTGGATATTATGAACTGCTATGTATATTATGATGTTTCAACACTATTAAGATCGAATAAATAATTTTTTTCAAACAAATGAGGGAACACAAAAAGACATTTACCTTCACAGGAACTGCATACATAATTTTCTTTTCAACTACTTGGTAATTTTTTTGGTAGAATAACTTCTTGTGGTGCACCACTTTAATTACATAGACATTAATCATAGTATATGGATAATATGTGAGAAGTAGGGACTGTTAGTGTTTGCACGTGTGTTAATAATTCTGCAAGGGACTGGATAACAGCATTGCTGGTTCTAAGGACAATTCCAAAAACTTTGTGAGTGCACAAGTGGTGGTTATGGACTTGCTATATTATCCGCAAGACTCTTCAATGGTGATTGTGCACCTGCACAGTCACAACAGATGGCTGCTGGCCATCTCTACAAGGACTACAGTGGGTCTGCATCTTTGATAACCCACCAATACCATTATTTCTACAAGGACTACAGTGGGTCTACACCTTTGCTGACTCACCAGTACCATTATTTCTACATGGACTACAGTGGATCTGCATCTTTGATGACTCACCAATACCATAATCTCTACCAGGACTACAGTGGGTATGCTCTGTGATGACCTACCTACCAATATTCTTCAAAACTTCGAATGACTCTGCTGTGGGTTTGCTCTGTTGTGGCCCATTACCTGTCAGCATGTCAAGAGTCAGCACTGTCTTTCCGTTGGAAGGACAACACTACTTGTTCAAGACTGCATGGAAATCCACTACTGCCGTGTGCATTGTCTTTTACTGCTCAGACTTTGAGAAAAGAAACGGCAGTTTCACTGTGATGAATGATCAGGACTGTCTTTATGGACTATGAGAAAATTTTAGCTTTTGACCAACATTGTATCAATAAGTGTGTGCATTTGATATCTTTGTTATTGTAATTATGAAAAATTTTATCAAATCATTGTTGGCCACTGCCCAAAACAATTTGTAAAATTTTTTGTGGGGAGCATGGGGGCTATGTAAGTAGGCTGTTTATATTTTCTTATTGGCAACGTTACGTAGCGCTCTGTATGAAAATCACTGGCTGTGCTGTGTGCAGTCTGTGGCTAGTTTGCATTGTTGTCTGCCATTGTGGTGTTGGGCAGCTGGATGTGAACAGCGCGTAGCGTTGCGCAGTTGGAGGTGAGCCGCCAGCAGTGGTGGATGTGGGGAGAGAGATGGCGGAGTTTTGAAATTTGTAAGACTGAATGTCAATTATGAATATTAAGGTAAATACATTGTTTGTTCTCTATTAAAATCTTTCATTTGCTAACTATGCCTATCAGTAGTTAGTGCCTTCAGTAGTTTGAATCTTTTATTTAGCTGGCAGTAGTGGCGCTCGCTGTATTGCAGTAGTTCGAGTAACGAAGATTTTTGTGAGGTAAGTGATTTGTGAAAGGTATAGGTTAATGTTAGTCAGGGCCATTGTTTTGTAGGGATTATTGAAAGTCAGATTGCGTTGCGCTAAAAATATTGTGTGTCAGTTTAAGCACAGTCATGTATAATTTTTCAAAGGGGACGTTTCAGGTTCAAATGGCTCTGAGCATTATGGGACTTAACTTCTGAGGTCATCAGTCCCCTAGAACTTAGAACTACTTAAATCTAACTAACCTAAGGACATCACACATATCCATGCCCGAGGCAGGATTCGAACCTGCGACCGTAGCGGCCGCCCGGGTCCAGACTGTAGCGCCTAGAACCGCACGGCCACTCCGGCTGGCTTTTAATAACAGATACGACCGAATAGCACTTCCCAAGCTTCATGTGAAACTTCCCGACAGTACGTTTCTCCATTATTACACTTATCATTTTTTCGGGAAAAGAAAGTAACAGGTCTCACACACACGAACGCAACGGCCACGATGATTTTGCCTACAGACACCAGAGATGCTTCATTCAACTGAGAAGGCTACTCACTTCACAGTTATTAATCGTTCATCTTTGATGCATCCGTACTTTCTCTATGGACAGCATCAGTCCCGTTATCTTATAGCCACAACTCGTATGAATCACAAAATGACGTAAATGATGTGTATAAGATTAACATGAAACGCTTGTGGCGGGATGTACGTGTCATTGTATCTGATGCAGCTGTTCCCTATCGGTTAGCGCCAACGGGGTGCGCAATATTAGGAGTGTCGCCGGGTAGCAATGAATGCGGTGTAATGAGAGGCTCCTGCCAGCCCAGAGTTGATCCTCAAAACAGGCCGTGGCCCGGCCCCCCGCCGCCCCCGCTACCGCCGCCGCCCCCACAGACAGAGCGGAGAGGACTGTTTTGCGCGGCTATCACTGCGGCCGTCAGCCCCTGTCAGGCGCGCGCATTGTCCGCCGCCTGTTATTCGCTCCCGCGCTGTTTATACGTCCGCTGATAACTCCGTTTGAAATTCGCCGAATAAATAAGCGATTGTTATTTGCTGTCGATGTTTGCGCCGGCCAATTGTGCCCCTGCATTAACGTCCTTTTGTGGCGCTGCGCCTAATCGGGACTTTGAAGGGTTTGTCAATCGGCTGCCGGCAGAATCTCGCGGGCCATTTGCCCGAATGGTTGCACGGCTGCAGGTAGTCAGTTGCTGTGCGCAACGGAGCCAGGGGCCCGCGGCGGATGATGTCAATTGCTAGCGGGCCAGGTAGTTTACTCTCCGCCACAGTGAATAAGTGCCGAAGTGGAATGGTTGGCCGTTGCGGAAGCTTATACAATACCACAGCGCAATCCCAGTGTGTACTTACTTCTGTTCCTCAGCAATCGGTATTGGTTTTGCGAAATGAGGGCCGTAGGTTTGCAACTACGTGCTGTTGAGAAAGTATGGCTTACAGTGAAGAGGTCGGTGCTGTAGCTCTTTAGTCACTTCTCCACCTCGAAACCTCTCATCTAGTTACTTCATTACTATTCTTGGCACACTGCTGCTACTGAGCGATAATCTCGTCACAAAATAATGTTAAATGAAGTCTACTGTACTCTGAAGTTAGTGGTATATACTCCGGAGTGAGATAGTGTAGGTTAATACACTGAGGAGCCAAAGAAACCGGTACACCTTGCTAATATTGTGTAGAGCCCCTGCGAACACGCAGAAGTGCCGCAACATGACGTCGCATGGACTCGACTAATGTCTGTAGTGCTGGAAGGAACTGACACTATGATTCTTGCGGAGTTGTGCATAAATTCCTAGCAGTGCGCGGGGTTGGAGATCCATTCTGAACAGCACTTTACAAGATATCCCGCATATGCTTAATAATGTTCTTCTCTGGGGAGTTTGGTGGCCAGTGGGAGTGTTTAAACTCAGAAGAACATTTCTGGACTAAATCTGTAGCAACTGTGAACGTGCGGTGTCCTGCTGGAATTGTCTAATTCCGTCGGAATGCTCGATGGACATGAATGGATCCAGGTGATCAGACAGGATGCTTACGTACGTGTCACATGTCAGTGTCGTATCTAGACATATCAGGGTCCCAATCACTCCAAATGCTCACGCCCCACTCCATTACAGAGCCTCCACCAGCTTGAACAGTCCCCTGGTGAATGTAGGGTCCAGGGATTAATGAGGTTGCCTCCATACCCGTGCGCCCGCATCTCGTGGTCGTGCGGTAGCGTTCTCGCTTCCCATGTCCGGATTCTCGGGTTCGATTCCCGGCGGGGTCAGGGATTTTCTCTGCCACGTGATGGTGGGTGTTGTGTGCTGTCCTTAGGTTAGTTAGGTTTAAGTAGTTCTAAGTTCTAGGGGACTGATGACCATAGATGTTAAGTCCCATAGTGCTCAGAGCCATTTGAACCATTTTTGAATCCATGCCCGTACACGTCCATCAGCTCGATAGAATTTAAAACGAGCTTGTCCAACCAGGCAACATGTTTCCCGTCATCAACAGTTCAATGTCGGTGTTGGTCCCAGGTGAGGCGTAAAGCTTTGTGTCGTGTAGTCATCAAGGGTACACGTGTGGGTCTTCGGCTCCGAAAGCCCATTTAGATGATGTTTTGTTGAATATTTCACACGCTGACACTTTCTGATGAGCCAGCAGTGAAAACTGCAGTAGTTCATGGATGCGTTGCACTTCTACCACGTTGAACGATTCTCTTCAGTCGTCGTTGATCCCATTCTCGCAGGATCTATTTTCGGTCGCACGATGTCGGAGATCTGATGTTTTACCAGATTCCTGATATGCACGGTACACTCGTGAAATGGTCGCACTGGAAAATCCCCACGTCATCGCTACCTCGGAAATGCTGTGTCCCATCGTTTGTGCGGCGACCATGACGCCACGTGCCATTGTAGCAGCAGTAGCCGATCTAACAACTGCGCCAGACACGTGGTGTCATATTATAATCCACGATAGCCATAGAGTGTCTATAATTGTCAATACGAAGACACTGAAATGAAAGGCAAGCGGAATGATGAACATAATTGATTGACCAATTTTTACAGCACGTGTTTACTTACTAACGTTAAAACTACTAAAATGGAAAACTGAATGAAAAATCCAACAGTAAAAGTCTATTACAGATTCACGCTACAATCTTCGCAACTTGTAAGTTGCACCTTGTGGTGTATGTTTTGCTATATCACAAGGTATTGGCAGTCCCTCAGCAGAGCACGAGCAGTGCGCTTATCTTCCGAGTTGTCCGTTTTAATACAACTGCCTTAACCGTCTTAATAAACAGACGGCGGGCACCATACATGTCCCGGCTACACAATGGACACCTCGTAGCTTGTGTTATCTGTCGCTACGATTGCTATTAAGTCGGTGACAAACACAAACAAGCGTGTTGGCTTCCGGATACAGCATTTTCCTGGATAACATTTACGAGGAGCATCGTCTGTTGCTTGACGTAGACCCACAGGAATGTATTTTAATCGGTAAAGGTGAAAACATTCCTGATTTTAACACAGACGGGACATTAATCATTGATGACGGTTTGTGTCAATGGAAGAACGCCGAGAACTTTGCCTAGCCATGCCAACTGTTACTGTGCAGCGTTCTCAATTATTGCCTATACAATATGACATAAGATGCAACTTAAAAGTTGCGAAACCGATATCTTAGTCTGTAATCGACTTAAATAAATACATCTATGGCAGAATATTGGACTTTTCATTCAGAATTACGTTTTGATAGTTTTAACACCTCTGTGTAAACACCTGTTACACTGTATGAATTAGTCCGTCAATTATGTGTAATTACTTCAGATGTGGTTGCCGTAGTTTTAAAAAAATATTTGCAGTGAAACCAAAATAAAATAAAATAAAATAATAAATCCCCACATTCACACACCATTCTATATATATACACTCCCGGAAATTGAAATAAGAACACCGTGAATTCATTGTCCCAGGAAGGGGAAACTTTATTGACACATTCCTGGGGTCAGATACATCACATGATCACACTGACAGAACCACAGGCACATAGACACAGCAACAGAGCATGCACAATGTCTGCACTAGTACAGTGTATATCCACCTTTCGCAGCAATGCAGGCTGCTATTCTCCCATGGAGACGATCGTAGAGATGCTGGATGTAGTCCTGTGGAACGGCTTGCCATGCCATTTCCACCTGGCGCCTCAGTTGGACCAGCGTTCGTGCTGCACGTGCAGACCGCGTGAGACGACGCTTCATCCAGTCCCAAACATGCTCAATGGGGGACAGATCCGGAGATCTTGCTGGCCAGGGTAGTTGACTTACACCTTCTAGAGCACGTTGGGTGGCACGGGATACATGCGGACGTGCATTGACCTGTTGGAACAGCAAGTTCCCTTACCGGTCTAGGAATGGTAGAACGATGGGTTCGATGACGGTTTGGATGTACCGTGCACTATTCAGTGTCCCCTCGACGATCACCAGTGGTGTACGGCCAGTGTAGGAGATCGCTCCCCACACCATGATGCCGGGTGTTGGCCCTGTGTGCCTCGGTCGTATGCAGTCCTGATTGTGGCGCTCACCTGCACGGCGCCAAACACGCATACGACCATCATTGGCACCAAGGCAGAAGCGACTCTCATCGCTGAAGACGACACGTCTCCATTCGTCCCTCCATTCACGCCTGTCGCGACACCACTGGAGGCGGGCTGCACGATGTTGGGGCGTGAGCGGAAGACGGCCTATCGGTGTGCGGGACCGTAGCCCAGCTTCATGGAGACGGTTGCGAATGGTCCTCGCCGATACCCCAGGAGCAACAGTGTCCCTAATTTGCTGGGAAGTGGCGGTGCGGTCCCCTACGGCACTGCGTAGGATCCTACGGTCTTGGCGTGCATCCGTGCGTCGCTGCGGTCCGGTCCCAGGTCGACGGGCACGTGCACCTTCCGCCGACCACTGGCGACAACATCGATGTACTGTGGAGACCTCACGCCCCACGTGTTGAGCAATTCGGCGGTACGTCCACCCGGCCTCCCGCATGCCCACTATACGCCCTCGCTCAAAGTCCGTCAACTGCACATACGGTTCACGTCCACGCTGTCGCGGCATGCTACCAGTGTTAAAGACTGCGATGGAGCTCCGTATGCCACGGCAAACTGGCTGACACTGACGGCGGCGGTGCACAAATGCTGCGCAGCTAGCGCCATTCGACGGCCAACACCGCGGTTCCTGGTGTGTCCGCTGTGCCGTGCGTGTGATCATTGCTTGTACAGCCCTCTCGCAGTGTCCGGAGCAAGTATGGTGGGTCTGACACACCGGTGTCAATGTGTTCTTTTTTCCATTTCCAGGAGTGTATACATACATATATATATATATATATATATATATATATATATATATATATATATATATATATAAACCCTACTAATGTGTGTGTGTTGTTGAATGGAATGTCAATGTGGGGATTTAGTATTTTATATAATTTTGGTATACATATATATATATATATATATATATATATATATATATATATATATAATCTCACACCTTCTCTTCACCTGTGATCTAGCTTAGCCAGACCAACCAGAGTCTAATACGAGAAGAAAGGAAATTAAGACTGAACGTTCCATCGACAACGAGTTAGTCACACGCGGAGCACAGCCTTGGCTAGCACAAGAACTGTGATGAAAACTGGCTGTTTTCTTAATGAAGGCGTCATTCCACACCCCACCATAATCGTTTAGGGAAACAGAGGCAGACTTAAAACTGATGCCCAGAGAGGAAACTTAAAACTCCTTGCGGATAGGAGTCCACTGCTAGGACAAAAGTGTAAACGTAGGTATGTATTCCGATCCATCTACCCAACGATCAGTGTCATACACCGTCTTCACAGAAGTGTAACGAAGCCGTCATTATTCGAGATTTCATCCGTAGTTTGTTCAGAGATATGACCAGGCTTACGCAAAATGCGCCTATCCTTCTCGCTTGTGTCAATGTCGCAGCCCTAAGTGATCACGCCCCAGGGGGCGTGAAACGGGAACTTTGAAAAAGTATAAAAACCCTTTACTGCTTCGGATCACTTCGAAATTTCGTCGCATGGTTTTGGAAGGTCCCAAGTGGTTCCACCCTGTAAAACAGAGCAAAAATTGCGGTCGCACTGCACCCCAAAAGTGTGAGATCATGTTCAATATGGTTTCTAGGCCACGATGTCCTTTCATAATTTGTAGGTGTTTAATACTGAGTTTTCTGAGTATTCCATATATTTCAGCTTTTTCTAAATCACACAATTTTAATTGAGTATTTTACTCTTGTTTTTGTCCCATAACAATGCATTAACCAGTAATACAAACTTCTCATTCTTAAAACCTAAGTCCAGGACTGAGGAACATCATGGTAACCTAGGGAAAGTAGGCTCCGACCCACAGTGTAGATCGGCAGGTTCTTCACAGAAAAAAGTTACCACCGAAAGGAAAGAAGCGGTGTATAACGGAAACAGTCATATGATGGACGAAGGATTAGTCTCCGAATCTTCGGATTTCTAACTGGCACTCCCAGCGGACTGCTATGAAGCACAAACATGAAGTTTTGAAAACAGTCACCTAGTCAATGAATGTCACCATGTAATTAACACATATTACACTTCTTAAACCTCACTAGTTGTCACGTCACTGTCGTAAATTAAGTGTTTCTACCTTCGCCAAAAATAAATGTCTCTAACAAAAGGTAAAAATCTTGCGAATAACTTATTGTGCAATGAAATTAACATTTGAATTAATGAATTGCATACGAGTAATTTTTAAAAATTAAATTGAGTTATTGAACATAAGCACGAAAGAAAACAAAAGAATATTTCAAAAATAACGTAATTACTCTGTGTAATGATTTACTTTTCATGCCGTTTTGGTATAAGAACCCGTCTGAAGATGGCGAATTATAGCCACAATTAGTTTCGAAATAGCAAGCAAAGTTTTTTTTCTGAAAATGACAGCCCCGAAGCTACCTTGTTTTGTTACAGTTTCATTATCACCAGTTTTGGGTGCACTGCTCCATTCTCGCTGAAATAAGGCACGTTGTCATGTTGCACCCAGGCATCAGTCGGCTCACTGACGATGATGAGCGCTTAAGAAAGACAGTGTGCCCCTTAAAAAAGTATCGAACAAAGAAATGTATGTCACATGTGCTATTGAAAGTTTTATTTTGAGAAGATCTGAATGACAGTGTCGTATTGGCCAAACAATATTTTGGTAAAATCTACAGCTGACTGTTACAGGTAATCATATATAGCAGCTGCGGACCCACACATGAAACCTACAGTAATAAAATTTCAGGAAACAAGCAAAGAGTTTGCATTAAGACTAGTCCACAAATCCCAGACCGGTTCAAGTTTCAGCTAGGACAGAGACTCCCATCTTCATTATATGTCACGTGCATATGGTAGCACGTCTTAAGGTACTTGGATCACTGACTACGGAAAAGTCAGTGGGTTGGGAAACCGACAGTGGGTCGACCGAGGCACCTTAGGCTGAGACCACAACGACATCGAGAACGGTCGCCAGACGTCCTTGCCAGCGGTCGTTTGATGACATCGGCCAACCTCTTGGTGACAGTGTGTCCGATCTTCTTCTTCAGATTTTGCCGCGACCAGAGACGTGAGACTCTGTTCTATAACGATTAGACTCTATTATAGCCTATATCTGCTTTGAAAAGAACGTGGTGAGTACTGTACACTCTGTCCTCAATTACTAAAATAACCAGGTAAGTTTTACGAATATATGAGATGACGAGAGAAACATTCCGTTACGTATTCTAGATGACTCTGCACAACTTTAGATAAATTCAGCAAAATAGGCGCATGTCAGTTAACCTTCAAAGACTGACATTCAATGCATGTGTAAAATATAAAGTTAACGATACGATGCCCTGTATACCTACAGCACTGAAACGTGGAAAAGCATACACAACATTTACAAACCGCTTCATACGAGGGTGGTTTGAAAGGTTCATTAAGAAAAAAAAGTAGGAAAAAGTACCTTTTTCGTAAACAGCTCACCACACTTCTCGCCATAATCTCCTCTGAGGGATATACACTTCATCCAACATTTTCTTCCCATCGGCAAAATGGGTTATGTCGAGCTGCGAAATAACCGTTGACAGCAACTATCACTTCCTCATTTGACGACATTTCTCCCCAACAAGGAAAAAGTCACTTCGGACTAAATCTGGTGAATAGGGTGGATGAAGAACCAATTCAAAGCCCGGTTCATGCACTTTCTCCATTGTTATCGCTGATGTGTGGTATGAAGTATTATCCTAATGAAAGAGCACATTTTGCATGCCAACCTTGCTCTGTTTTTTGCCAATACAAGTTCCAGACGATCCAGAAATGAAGCATGATAAAGGTCAGTTATGGTTCTGCCTGTGTCGAAGTAATCTACGAGGATTGTTCGCAGGAATCCCAGATGACAGTCGCCATTGCCTTACCAGCTGACAAAATGGTCCTTTCCTCCTTCAGTGCACTGTCACCAGCCTATGTCAGTTCTTTTGACTGAAGTTTTGACTCTGATGTGTAATGATGGATTCAGCATCAACAGTCACAACGTATCTTGCAGATTGCGATTAAGCATTGCCAGATATTGTGTAGAATTGTTGTGCCGAATGCGCTTTTGGTCGACTGTGAGCAATCGCGGCACCAATCTCGCACACAGGTTCTTCATAGCCAATTCCCCGTGTAGGAATTTACGCACTCAAGTAGTTGAGATTTATATCACACCTTGTTTGTCCGTGGTTTCCTTGGTGGTGACATCAGTTCAACGGCCGGACCGCGGTTCGTCTTCGGCACTTGTCCGACCACTGTTATATTCGTTAACCTTAGAGTTAGTGATCTTCAATGATGGTGCAGAGTCCACGTGAACTTCATCCAACACTGTTTTGATTTATGCAGGAGTCCAACTCTTCAAATGGAAATGTTTAATGAGAACACGAAACTGGGTTTTTCCATTTTCAATCGCAGTCGATACACTGACCAATTCAGACGGCTGTCAACAATGAACTGTACCCTGTGTACTGTTGAACTTCCTTATACGATCCTTGGAATAATCAACCATGAAGGCACAATGAAAATGTTCCATTCCTTCGTGGAAATTTTCCAGACTTATAAAAACTTCCTGCGTAACAGAATCTCCACCCAACTGTCATAAAAAAAAAAACAAGTAAATACCAAGAATAATTCGTCGACAGCTAACGCCAATTTACCATAACTCAAAATGATCCACAACAGTAACTTTAAAAATTAGGTAAGCCACACTTCTCACTTGAAGAAATAACTTTTCGAGGTTGTAATTTACGCCAAAAATTTCCGGTAAGATGTTTGACCGTTTGAGGGTTTCAAAAAATGTGCGATTTCAGGCCCGTAGATTCGGAGCAATATCACAAGAGTGGTATTTGTCATTCTCAGGATACCACGAACTCTTTCTTTCTTTGATTAAGTTTATCACTTGCTAACAGGCTACATTTCCTGTGTGAGAATGCGGCGCCGCGCGGGGTTAGCTGAGCGGTCTATGGCGCTGCAGTCATAGAGTGTGCGGCTGGTCCCGGCGGAGGTTCGAGCCCTCCCTCGGGCATGGGTGTGTATGTTTGTCATTAGAATAATTTAGGTTAGGTAGTGTGTAAGCTTAGGGACTGATGACCTTAGCCGTTAAGTCCCGTAAGATTTCACACACATTTCAACATTTTATTTATTCATTTATGTTTTTTTTTTGAGAATGTGGCCGACTCGTCCGAAGAAAACAGACTGATTTACATTTTACCGACTGCCGTTCGAAAGCTGTACTTTCGGGCGATGAAATCAGCTACATCGGTCGTCGACGGATGTCACCCACATCGGTGCCACTGTGACCGCATCGTACGGCCGTCGGCACAGGGGACGACTAGGTTAACGTTTACGTGGCGCTCTTCAAGTTTTGTGACGTCACATTCTGCTACTTCTCGCCAAGAAGCCATCTCGTCACGTGACACACAAGGTAACTTTTGCGATATTTCGGCAACGTGCAAAGTAAAATACACCCAGTAGGAATCAAGAATGCTCCCTACATCGCAAGAAGAAAGTAAAGCGCCATAATGTATTTCTCGTGTTCAGTAGATGCCCATACTCGGTGCGTTTTGTGTTGTACGTTACATCCTATGAATATATGCTGTTCTAAACACCCGCGTAATGAATGTCTCGAGAACGAATCATTATGGGTACGATATGTCGTAATAAAATGACGGGAAACGTTATAATGGTCGTCAAAGAATATTCGTATTTTGTTACTGAGAGGCACCCACATGCCTTGCTCATACTGTGGCATAAAGCAGTCAGGCCTGCAAGATGAGTGGTCTGCCAAGCGAGTGGATTCATTCTTAGTTATCGAGTAACATGAACTCTCGTACTCACAACTAAGTTACAAATTACCCTCCTATATGAATAATACGCAACGGAAACGCACATCTGACTAGCAGTAATTTACAGAACTCTAACTGTTCACTACGCACTGAATATGAGTGGCGCACACATTATAAATTCTGGATATCATGACAACATACAATTCGAAGGAAATGGCCACCAATCTTTTTCTTTTCACTATCTTATTTATTCCGATAAATTCTATAACCTAAACACACAAATTCCATATCCTACAACAATAGCACGTGATAAATTCCGCCCAGTGGGCATGGCTTTACATTGGTGAATATCTTATGTTCTCGTAATTATTTAACGCTACAGTGCACTTCCTGGATAGTATGGTGGATCTTTTGCTATATCTCACACTTCGACTCTCACAACCATCATCACGAAACTTTCCTCCAGTCCGAGCGGTACAAAAGGACCATGCATACCCACTACCTCTGAAACTACCTAGCTACTCTCCCATGCAAACCACACATACTCAAATTACATGACATGCACCACACTACAACATGAAATACTACACAGGGAATAGTCACAACATTATCACTTTCAGCTTTCCCACTTCAATTAATATTTATCCCAGTTTCACACGACACTCCCCCACTTCGTAATTCTACTTTCCCACTATGAACTCTGGAGATATATGCACGTCTTCCTGTGCAATGCAAGCCAAGTGGCGTTGCTGGATAGACGGGTGACTCGCCTTGTTTCTCTCTCAGAGTGTTGTAGTTTGAATCAAGCGTCAAACGGAAACGTATCTCGCAAAGTAATATTAAGAACACATTCATCACACACATGAGTCCTCAACTGATACCATGGACGAGTACTTCTCTTTATCCTTTGTCTCATACACAGATTGAGACTCACACAGTACTCACCACGTGGACGTACTCGTCTCTAATTTCAAGTCCTGCACACGCTATTTCTTAAATACTTCAACTTATAGTACACACGCTAGTAATTCAGCTTAACTTAGGCACATGGAAGTATTTCAACTTATTGCTACACGTGGTTTCATTGTGACCGTTGGTCACTTCCGAAGATTACTACGATCCCATTAATATTACCTGCCTGACATTTAATTCTCCCCACAAAAGTACCTGAAATAGAGAAATTATTATTACTCTTAAATATTCCACATGCATACCATGTCTCCACTCTTTTGTCTTTACGGAGCACAACTAAGACAGGTCTTAACAGAACAAGATCCAGCGGCAGAGTGCTGAAACAGGGCCGTTCTTCAGGTCCTCTCGCACCTCTGCTGAAGTGGGGGAGCACCTTGCTACCGTATTGGTCAGCCACATTTCAGGCGCTCAAAGCTCAGGTAGATTTCATCTCTTTGGTCCCACCAAAGGTGGCCAAAGGATCGTCTCAAAGATGATCATATATTCACATTCACTATCTGCGGTTAGCAGACGACCATACATTCATTCATTTCACAGATCTTACCAAACTGGATGTAGGGATTTACTTTGTGGGAGTGCCCATGTGATTCAATTAAATAAATAAATTGTCATTCTTTCCCTCACTGGTATCCGGCTTCGCTGTATTAATTGAAATTGAGTTATTTTACAAAAAAAAAAGTGTTGTTCTGACAAAAATAGTGAAGTATGTTGTACCTATTTTCAATGTCGGGCGGTACTGTACCCTTTCATTACTTTCGCGTTATAGCTCGCGATTTATCAGAATTAGCCGTTTTAAGGCATCAACTCATTAAGATTCATGAAAAAGCATCGTTCTTGTTAGGTTTTTCTGCAGTTAAATGTCAACAGAACATTGGCGATTAAAGCCTTTAGCAGTTGTAACTTTAAGTATGAAGCAGATAGAACATCAGTTTGTGAAGAGCGTAGTTGGCTGAGGCGCTATCATCAGCAACCAAGGGTTTGAACGGAAAACGTTTCTCGCCCCAAACTATCCACATTTTTTTCCATCTTTGCATTTTCTAAAACGTCATGGGAGGTTCCTGTGAAGTTAACACAAATAGTTTCTGTAAGATTTGATGTTACGTGAATGTAAGTGCGCTGTCTGTCAAGAGTGAGCTCCTTCGATTTGGTGAACTTTCATAAGCTGGTGTCCTTCGTGAGTGCACATGTACTGTCGGCCGGTGATGTCGAGTGGTTCTAGGTGCTTCAGTCTGGAAATGCACGACCGCTACGGTCGCAGGTTCGAATCCTTCCTCGGGCATGGATGTGTGTGACATCCTTAGGTTAGTTAGGTTTAAGTAGTTCTACGTTCTAGGGGACTGATGACCTCAGATAATAAGTGCCATAGTGCTCAGAGCCATTTGAACCATTGGGACATGTATTTTTAATTTTTCTGTTATTACTCGTCCACGGGTATTGAAGCGTACCACAGACAGAGGAATATGACTAGCATATGGTCAGGAAAGGAGACACGCATTTTAATTTAATTCTATGTGTTTGTATTTCCGTGAACAAATTGCATGGCTTGCGAGCCAGATAAAGCCGAAAACTGCCGCTGGAGAGCACTGAGACTGCAAAGCCACGTTAACCTGCTCATGGCGAGTGCCGACGGCACTATGTATCCTGGCCAAGCGTTTCCGTGAACAAACTGTACGGCTTGCGAGCCAAAGAAAGCCGATAACTGCCGCCGGAGAGCACTGAGAGCGCATAATCACGTGACCCAGCTCTTATCGTGTGCCGACGACACTGCCGTGACCATGGGTAGCCCGTCTGTGTGCACGTCAACCTTAGCTGCCTGGTTTCGTTTGTCGACGGCTTTAGCGCACTGTCCTCGCCAAGATGAAGAGCGTGCAGACCAGAACCCTGCGGCCAGCTCAGAGCTAGCGGACAATAACCAGGGGCCTCTGTCTGCCCTCGCGAGGGAGAAGGCGGGCCGCTCGCCTTCCGCCGGCCGTATTTCCACTGATTCCGAAGCGTTCGGACTGAGGCCGTTGACAGTGCCCGTTATCGCCAAAATGAATAGCCTCGCTTCTTTTCCTTCCTTTCGTCATCATTTTTAAACTCGGTCCCAGTGGCAACGGCGGCGCTCTAGTCCGCGGGCCTTATCCACACCTCTCTCCCCCTCCCCCCCTTTTTCCCCACCCTGTCGCCACCTATCATCTTTTCTTTCTCCGTTCCCGCCTTTTATTTTTTTTCCCCACCCTCTCCGTCACCGCCATCCATTCCGTTAAAAACGTTAGAATGTAGTTTATCTACAGCTTCGTAAATAATAAATTGAAATTACTTTTTCTCGGCGCGTATGCGAAAACAGCCGGCGTCGTAGGGGTGGGCCTGCTACAGGACTAAGGGTTCCGCACAGAAGAATGAGGAGGGAAGTCTGCGGGGAGATGCCCGCTCGCCGGCCGACCGTAAGTTATGTATTTTTATTCCAGAGCTCTCTGCCGACACTGTCTGCGCCTGATATTCTCACACTCTCTCTCCCCTCTCCCCTTCCCCAACCTCTCTCTCTAGTTCTCTTTCGCTGTCCCTTCCCCGTTCACTCGGACGCAAACACCCCGATACAGGGGTGGGAGAAAGCGCGAGCAAGCACACATACAGAGCTCTTACGCGCGCCTGGCGTATGGTGCTGCGTTTTCGCCCCGTGTGTGTGCGTGCGAGTGGGAAGAAGCTGAACAGACGTGTACCGGCGTAGGTCGCCAGATACACATTAACACCGCTTTGCTTCCCCCCCGCGCGGTCCGTTCTCAAAATTGGGAATGATTTGTGCCAGTACGGCAGGCCTCCAGAGCTCACGGATGAGGAAGGGGTAAGGGGTGAGAGGAGGGCTGAGGGAGGGGTAGGGGAAGTGGAGGGAGGGAGTAGCGACAGGAGTCGCGCGCGCATGTATGGGCAGCGAGCTGTATTAGGAGCGGCGAAGCTGGCAGCGGCGGCGGCCGCGGAGCAAAACGCTCTCCGCCGTCCACCTCACCCTCTTGCTGTTCCCAGGCTCACCCTCCGCCCCTCCTCCGGGGCTGCTTCTCTCCTCCGCGCCACCGGAGCGTCCTGCTTCACCGGGAAAGTGCAATTTACAGATAAACTGCGAGCAGCAATGATTTACGTCTGAAAGCTTGATAAACTCATATTCCCTGCTTGAGTGAGTAATATCTGCATAAAACCTTGAATAGGATTACAAATGTTCATAAATTGTGCGTGCCATAATTCAGTCAAGCAAGCGAGAGCGCGGCGGCGGCGGCGGCGGCGGCGCTGGGAGGAGTTAGGGACGGGACACGAATCGTGCGGGGGCGGGTGGGGGCGGGCGGGGGCGGCGGCGGCGGCCGGCGATGCTTTACGATGTCAGACAGATAGGTGGCCTGATGTATGGCGGCCCGCGCCCGTCCGTCTCGGGGGCCGGACAGCGCCGGGACGCCCCCGCCGGCGGCGGCCTTTGTTTCCCGCCTCCTGGAAGCGGGACGTCCACCACACCTCTAACCCTGCGCTCTCCGTTTCAGTTCACGTGAGCCGACGCAGCGCTTCGGCTGGAAACAAGTGTGTGCCAAGACAGCCGTCTCCGTCGTTGAAACTACAAAAATTAACAACTTCTCGTGGTGGCTACATTGGTCATCGTTGACAAAGCCGAGCATAAAGACTTTTCTGGAGACTAGAAATCTACTCTGTAGGAATCGAAAAAGACGATCGTGTGAAACCCAGCTCGCGCTACTCTTCCACGAGACTCAGTGTGCCATAAACAGGTAAATGCCGTGTTTCTTGACTTCCGTAAGGCGTTTGATACAGTTTCCCACAGTCGTTTAATGAACAAAGTGAAAGAATATGGACTATCACACCATTTATGTGATTGGATTGAAGAGTTCCTAGATAGCAGAACGCAGCAAGTCATTCTCAATGGAGACAAGTCTTCCGAAGTAAGAGTGATTTCAAGTGTGCTGCAGGGGAGTATCGTAGGACCATTGCTATTCACAGTATATATAAATGACCTTGTGTATAACATCGGAAGTTCACTGAAGCTTTTTGCGGATGATGCTGTAGCATATCGAGAGGTTGTAACAATGGAAAATTGTACTGAAATGCAGGAGGATCTGCAACGAATTGACGCGTGGTGCAGGGAATGGCAATTGAATCACAATGTAGACAAGTGTAATGTGCTGCGAATACATAGAAAGAAAGATCTTTTATCATTTAGCTATAATATAGCAGGTCAGCAACTGGAAGCAGTTAATTCCATAAATTATCTGGGAGTAGGCATTAGGAGTGATTTTAAATGGAATGACCATATAAAATGAATCGTCGGTAAAGCAGATGCCAGACAGATTCACTGGAAGAATCCTAAGGAAATGGAATCCGAAAACGAAGGAAGTAGGTTACAGTACGCTTGTTCGCCCACTGCTTGAATACTGCTCGGCAGTGTGGGATCAGTACCAGATAGGGTTGACAGAAGAGATAGAGAAGATCCAACGGAGAGCAGCGCGCTTTGTTACAGTATCATTTAGTAATCGCGAAAGCGTTACGGAGATGATGGATAAACTCCAGTGGAAGACCCTGCAACAGACGCTCAGTAGCTCGGTACGACCTTTTGTTGAAGTTTGGAGAACATACCTTCACCGAGGAGTCAAGCAGTATATTGCTCCCCCTTACGTATATCTCGCGAAGAGACCATGAGGATAAAATCAGAGACATTAGAGCCCACACAGAGGCATACCGACAATCTTTCTTTCCACGAACAATATGAGACTGGAATAGAAGGGAGAACCGATAGAGGTACTCAAGGTATCCTCCGCCACACACCGTCATGTAGCTTACGGAGTATGGATGTAGATGTAGATATCCACGGAAAACGGCTTCCGTAACTCATCGCGGTCTTTGGATTCATAGTGAGTGCGGATGTGATTCTAAAAGTTCGCTCCAATACACTCACCCTACCCACCAGTGTCGGCGGCCTAAGTCTCGTCAACGTCCATGTACGAGTGGTGGCCCTCTACCGCAGTACGATGTAGAATTCTGGACCAGCCGTCAGCACAGCCTAATGCACACCTTGATCGAACAGCTGGCTCCCCCCACCTGACTACCGCCCAAATCAAATGGTTCAAATGCCTCTGAGCACTATGGGACTTAACACCTTAGATCATCAGTCCTCTAGCACTTACAACTTCTTAAACCTAACTAACCAAAGGGCATCACACACATCCATGCTCGAGGCAGGATTTGGACCTGAGACCGTAGCGGTCGCGTGGTGCCAGACTCAAGCGCCTAGAACAGCGCGGCCACACAGACCGGCCCACCCATTTCCGTGGCGCATACACGGAGGTGACAAGTGATAAGTTACCTCCTCATATGGCGTCGGACCTCCATTTTCTCCGGCGTAAAGCAACAACACGACTTTCCATGGGCTTAACAAAGTCGTTGGAAGTCCCTGCAGAAACACTGAACCATGCTGACTCTATAGCCGTTCATAATTGCCAAAGTGTTGCCAGTGCAGGATGACCTCTCGATTATGTTCCATAAATATTCTATGAGATTCATGACGTGCGATCAGGGTGACCAATTCATCCGCTCGAATTGTCCAGAATATTGTTCAAACAAATCGCGAACAACTGAGGTCCGGTGACATGGTACATTGCCATCCACAAGAACTATATCATTGAATGCCTAAAAACGGTCGTCAAGTAGTCGAACATGACCATTTGCAGTCAATGATCAGTTCTGTTGAACCAGACGACCCAGTCCATTCCATGTAGAAACGTCCCATACCATTATGGAGCGCCGGCCGGGGTAGTCGAGCGGTTCTAGGCGCTACAGTCTGGAACCGCGCGACCGCTACGGTCGCAGGTTCGAATCCTGCTTCGGGTATGGATGTGTGTGAAGTCCTTACGTTAGTTAGGTTTAAGTAGTTCTAAGTTCTAGGGGACTGATGACCACAGATGTTAAGTCCCACAGTGCTCAGAGCCATTTTTCTTACAAACTGAAATCGAGACCCATCTAACCAGGTCACCATTTTTTAGTCTTCTAGGGTTCAACCGAAACGGTCACGAGGCGGTGCAGGTTATTTCGTGTTGTTACGTAAGGTACTTGTTGCATCCGTCGCCTGTTGCGATGGCCCATTAGCGTCAGACTTCGCCACACCGTCCTAAAGAATACGTCCTTTGTGTTTCCCACATCTACTTCTGCCTTTATTTCACGCAGTGTTGTTTGTCTGTTAGCGCTGACAAGGCAATGCAAACGCCGTTGCAGTCAGTCGTTAAGAGAAGGCCGTCGGACACTGCGTTATCCGTGATGAGAGGTAGTGTCTGAAATCTGATATTTCCGACACACTCTTGAAACTGTGGAACTCTGAATTACCTAACGATTTCCAAAATGGAATGTCCCATACGTCTAGCTCCAGCCACCATTGTGCGTTCAATGTTTGTTAATTCCTGTCGTGCGGCCATAGTCACGTCGGAGACCTTGTCACATCAGTCACCTGAGTTCAAACAACAGCTCCGCCAAGGACTGCCTTTTATACCTTGTAAACGTGATACTACCACCACCTGCGTATATGTATATCGCTTTCCCATGACTCAGTGTATATCCTCATTGCTTTTACTCGTCAAGACCTATTTCGTTGACTACAGCTATATCCTATTTAACAGACCACCGACGACGCGTGATGTTTACCTTTGATGATGAGAGGACATAACCAGAATGTGATGGAATGACATCATTCTACGATATCGTGGCGCGTGGTTTGGCGAACAGTATAACACCCTATTCTCGACACGAATGTCAAGACGACCTGGTATCTGGTGGTCTACCAAAAACGTATGATGTAGCAATGACTCTAAGTCATTATTATGGCTGACTCCACTTTGCCGATAGAGTCATCTGCCTGACACGGATGCACATCGCCTGCAATGCGGATCTTCTGCGGAGATGTGGTAACTGATAAGAAAAATTCTTGCCCATCTTCTGCGCGCCCCCACACACACAGTGGAGTCACAGTCCCTTTTGTTCGCGAATGAGACGTTTTCTCTCACACTAAGACTAATGCCGCGACATGGGTCAATGAAATGCCGATATTCTATCTATTCCACGACAGTGACAAGGTAATCTTGATTTGGGCATTTCTACAAGATCGGTTCACTCGTCTTTAGCGCTACCTCCGTTATCGACAGTACCATGCCAATGTTTTGGGCAGTGTGTTCTTGGACCCCCGCCCTCCCTCCCACAGCTGGGGGTGTGCTGGGCACGAGATGATGCCTAATTCTCTGCACAGGAACAGTGATAGAGAGATATGGCATTTGTTTTCGAGACGACGTGCCCGGACCTCAGTTGCAGGACAAGTTTGGTTGGTTGGTTTTGGGGGAGGAGACTAGACTGCAACTTCATCGGTCACATCGGACTAGGGAAGGAAGGCGAAGGAAGTCGGCCGTGCCCTTTGAAACGAACCATCCCGGTCTTTGCCTGAAGCGATTACGGGAAATCAAAGAAAACCTAAATCAGGATGGGCGGACGCGGGATTGAACCGTCGTCCTCCCAAATGCGAGTCCAGTGTGCTAACCATCTCGCTCGGTGCAGGACAAGCGATTCACCTTGTAATCACTAGTACACAGCCTTGGATGCACACTTTTTTGTTTGTTACGCAGAGAGGTCGCTCTGTTTCTATTTTCCATTATTGTAGAACCTTGTTCTTTGATTTCTTACCACAAGGAACCAATTTTACGAAGTAACATTGATGTGTTTTCCTCTTTACCTGTAATAAAAATAAATAAATTGATTATAAACCCTGATGCAGATGTTATGGAAAGAGGTCCATTCAGACTCATGAGGCCAAATTCGGTGCTGCCTCAACGCAAGTCTATCCATCTACTGGCAGTAACGGCTCGGGGGACTGATGACACGCTGATCACTATATAAACTATGCTCAACTTTCCTTGCCAATTTAACATTAATTTCAAAACTCCTTTCAGTATTTGTGAATTTGGCCACCAACTGATCAAATATGTCACCTACGTTACTTATTTCACCTCTCCCCTCTCCAAGATCTACTTTTAATTTCTTTAATACTATTTACAAACTCTGGTTTTAACTCCCCAAGTTGCCGGCCGGAGTGGCCGAGTGGTTCTAGGCGCTACAGTCTGGAACCGCGCTACTGCTACGGTCGCAGGTTCGAATCCTGCCTCGGGCATGTATGTGTGTGATGTCCTTAGGTTAGTTAGGTTTAAGTAGTTCTGAGTTCTAGCGAACTGATGACCTCAGCAGTTAAGTCCCATAGTTCTCAGAGCCATTTGAACCATTTGAACTCCCCAAGTAATTGAGACTTCATACTCCCGAACTAACGATCAGCACCAGATCCCACCGCCCATCTCTTCAACAGTCTCAGATTTTATACGCCCTATTTTGGAATCCATCTTTTTAAATTAACTATGAAAACCTTATTTTTTGCGTGACTTTGGATTTGATTTCCCTGCTAGTTTGTGAGTCAATTTCTTTGACTTCGATGCACCCAATCTATTTCTTCCTTTTGCATGCTAGGACCACTTGTATCACTCGCAACAGCATCTTACCCACATTCATTTAATAATCTCTCTATTTTGACAGGCTTGACTGGCAATTTAAACCGAAAACTGGAAGGCAACTGCTGCTGTAATTGTCTTAAAATTCTCCCACTCACTGCTAGAGTGGGATACGCTGTGATACCCAAGGCCAGGAGCTGCTGCCTGTGGTGGGGAGACATCGCGGAAATGCTGTGGCGATTTTGCGGAAATGTGGCAACTTATCGGCGGCGTGACTGTGCCAGCGGTGGAGGTGGAGGTGCTACATACTGGATAGGTGTTGACGGCTGGTGTATGTAGGCACAGTACAACAGGCATCACGCAAAAGATGCGATAGCGTGAGAGCAACGGCGACACGCGGCAATTAGACACTGTGGCAGGGAGAGGTGTCGTTGCGGATAGACACACAGACACGACGGCTGCAGCACAGAGACGGTGTGGCACAGTAGCGGAGCCGCTACGGCAGTGGTGGTGGTGGCGATACAGTGGCAGCGGTGGCTGTTATTTTTTAATCTCATTTTGCTGGTTATTGTTCGTTGCATTTGTTTGGGTCGGACGTCCCACGACACCAATTCTAGTACACCGTTGATCCAGTCACTCAGTTTCTTTTTATTTCAGTGGGCAGGTATCCCTCTAACCGAACAAGTGGAGCTACCGTGCCAGCTCAGTGGAGCTGCTGTGGCATGGACAGGCGTCGATGCGAACAGGCTCGATGGCTGTGGCATGGTAGGGGCGTAGCGCGGAGGCATGGAAGCGCTAGGGAGACTACATTGTAAAGACACTGTGAGTTGAATTGGCGTCGGTGTGGACAGGCATGACGACTGCGACATGAAAGACAACATGGCACAGAAGCAGCATCCAGGAGTTGCTCCATGATAAATACGCCACCAAAGAGATATCGCGCCACAACAGTCAGTGCTGATCAGCAATTTGCCTCCGATACGGAGGTGGTGAAAGAGCTGGAGATGCTATGGCACAACGGCAGCGTGGTGCAGAAACCAGCTCCAAGGAGTTCCTATAGCTTGGTGGTTACCAGAAGACAGACATCCACTGATGCCTAGACGTCATTGGGAAACTATTTCGACACACCTCAGCTGAGTGGCGCTACGTCACTGGAGTAGCGCCTGCTGGGCTCATGCGATATATATAAGATGTCGGAATGGAAGTTTGTCACGTTCACGCTGTCTCTGTAAAGGGAACCTTCCGCTGTGGCCGAGCGTTTCTAGGCGCTTTATTCCGGAACCGCGCGACTGCTACGGTCGCAGGTTCGAATCCTGCCTGGGGCATGGTTGTGTGTGATGTCTTTAGGTTAGTCAGGTTTAACTAGTTCTAAGTTCTAGGGGACTGATGACCTCCGATGTTAAGTCCCATAGTGCTCAGAGCCATTTGAACCATTTTTTGTAAAGGGACAATTTTAAAGTTCCCCATAAAGACGGGCGGTTGGGACCGAGAGTGTTGCCGATCGGGGTGGTGATAAAGCGATCAAAAATGGTTCAAATGGCTCTGAGCACTATGCGACTTAACTTCTGAGGTCATCAGTCGCCTAGAACTTAGAACTAATTAAACCTAACTAACCTAAGGACATCACACACATCCATGCCCGAGGCAGGATTCGAACCTGCGACCGTAGCGGTGACGCGGTTCCAGACTGAAGCGCCTAGAACCGCACGGCCACATCGGCCTGCGGTAAAGCGATCCTTTGCCGTTTTATTCGCGTATTTCTCAACATAGTACTCCCCCATGTTCACGCCGTAAGAGGGCGCAAAGCATGTACTGTATCCCCCGAGGTGGTCATGAACTTTAAGTGTGTAAATGCCATGTATCGATAGTTATTGTATGAATATGTGGCGAAGCATGCTAGCGAGTGAACAAATGCATTATATAGCAATTCCATGGACATTCGAGAGTCTGTGTCTGAACACTCTATTATTTTGTCGTCTTCTTCTGCTATTGGACTTGAAGAGAAAAGAACTATTGTCTGAAGTTCATCTTGCTGTAATAGTCTATGTAAGTTGAAAACTAAGAAAAAATATAGTTGTTCATAACTTAAAATTTGTGCACGGTATTCAATAACGTGTATTCTTCAACCTTACTTGTCCTGAGTAGACGTGGCCTTAACGGAATATTGACCATTGTTAGGCGCCATACTATAAAATAATTAGTAATTGTTTTTCAGCTCATCTTACAGACGTGCCGCCGGTTAGGACACTAAACTTTCTTTCAGATTCTACGAGCTATGTGGCCGCTACGAATAATTTAATATATTTCATTTTCAGATTTTCTCAAGGTTGCGAGATAATATCCCAGGCAGAAAGGCCTGCTCACAGGATTCTAGTTCTAATATAAGATGTCATCTGCAAAAGATTATGCTTGTTATCTTATATTGATATTCGAGACGAAACCACGATATGGAGTTGGGGGTTTTATTACTTCAAATTGAACTGGCATACGAAATATTATCTGGTGCTATAAGCAAGTGAGTTTAAGCTACACTTTTGATATATATATATATATATATATATATATATATATATATATATATATATATTGAGGAATATCTGTGATGATTCAAGAGAGAGACAATTATTTGTTTACGGTCCTGTAACCAACCTGAGTAATGAGCTAGTTTGCTGATTGCTGATTCGCGTCGGGCTACATTAAATTACATTACACTGTTCATAGTGTTATTAGAGTTATTTCTCTTTGGTGTTGACGTCACTTTATTAAAAGCTATCAAAGCAGATATTACAAATTTAATTTTTTTTTAAATTACATTACAAGCAGAAGAGCTAAAAAAGCATAAACGCCCTTTGCTGCTTCGGATCACGTTAAAATTTCGTCGTAAGTTGCGGTGCCACTACACTTCATAGGGTTGTGATCACGTTCACGTGGTTGACAGGCCCACGATATCCTCAGGGAAGGATTGAATGGTCCTGGAGACGTCAGCAGTGATCTGTGAATTGTAGTTTCGGCAGCGAATTGTGTGACAAACGCCTCAAAGGCAGGGGCGATTACATTAACGCTGCATTCTCTAATCGTATAGTGGTCGGCGGTTTCCTGCTACTTTATCTGCTGTGGGGCAGAGAGTTTCTTTTCGATACTAGTACGTACCAGTACGATATTCATTATCACTACTGTTCGCTGTTTCAGTTGTAGTGACACGAGTATTTCGTTTTAGGAGGGCAAAAAGTTCATAAGGCTCGAAAGCAGTACGAACAGAGTTCTAATCTGTCTCTTTAATCGGTTACAGCTCTCCTGTTGGCGCTCTCTTATCGTATTAAACAGACTCGATTACGAGGGCAGCATTTGTTACATTTAAGTACAGAGCGTCAGTAAGTTACGGTGCAGTTATGAAAGCTTGTTGTGGCTAGCGGAAACGATGCGAAAGGATGAAACCTTCTCTTCATTGGAAAGTATCGCAAAGTGCTTCTGTAGTATGAGGTTCCCTGTTGTGCACGTGACGGCGCAACACAAACAACCGTGTAGCAGCACACATTAGCCCTCATCAGTCGAGATGTGGGCGGCACGGATTAAAGTTCAGTGCGTTTTTTCGCTTGGTAGTTCCGAATCCGTGGCCAATGGTCAAAGTGAATATCGTCACGTGTACAACGAAGAGCCACCACACATAAAAATACATTAATAAGTGAGATAATCAGTTAAAGGATACCGGCAGTTTGTTGGATAAACCCCGTTCTAGCAAGTCTTCGGTACGTAAGAGTCTGAGGAAGCCATGCAGGATATCTGCCTAAGGAGGTCCAAAAAATCGGTGCGTGCTTTCGCTAGAATATTGGGTCGAACGAAGTCTACAGTTCATAATCTCCACTTCTCCGGCTACACATCGTCAAACCGACTGATAGATCCAGACAATTCGAGTTTGTTACAATATTGTTAATGAAACAGACTGTGATGAACGATTCATCAAGAAGAGTGAGTTTTGCGATGAGGACAGATTCCATGTCTGTGGTCATGTTCATGGCTATAACATCAGAATGTGGGATTTTGAAAATCCTCGTGCCTACAATGAGTACGGCCTAAACACCGCTAAGGTGAACGTGTGATGTGGCGTGACGCATGATAAAGTTATAGGACAATTTCTCTTTGCAAAGCAGACTATGACGCCAAATAAACAACCTCGATATGATGCAGTTGTATGCAACGCCACAAATTGAAGGTGTCATCTTTCAACAATATAGCGCTCGTCCAAGCCACGCCAACAGTGTTTGCGAGGGTCTAGATACAAAATTTCCCCTGCCGTGGATAGTGAGGGGTGGTTTTAAGTTAATGCCACCACGATCCTCGGACATAAGGCCATTAGAATTTTATTTCAAATGGTTCAAATGGCTCTGAGCACTATGGGACTTAACATCGGAGGTCATCAGCCCCCTAGAACTTAGAACTACTTAAACCTAACTAACCTAAGGACATCACAAACATCCATGCCCGAGGCAGGATTCAAACCTGCGACCGTAACAGTCACGCGGTCCCGGACTGAAACCCTAGAACGGCTCGGCCACCGCGGCCAGCAGCTATTAAAACTGCACTATGACTTTAGGTACGCACTGTTCGTTCTATAAACGTATGAAAGGTCAGCTAAATCGGTGACAAGTTTTGTGTATAATTCCTTTGGGAATAGTGTTTCCGTCCTGAAGCAAAATGAACTGAAACTACATTGACGGGAGAAAAATTCAAAACCAAAAATAATTAACGTAGCGCAATGAAATTTCGGGAATACATTTTTCTAGGTAATATATTCAAGTGATAAACATTTCAAAGTTGCAACATCGCAACATTGCCAGCCTGAAATAAGCCGTTGCAAATATGAAGTGCTGGTACACAACAGATGTAACCGCAGAATGTTGAATGCAAGCAGAGACGGATCTTGTGATAGAGCATGCCAAGGCAACAAGTCTGCACTCTGTAGAACATGTTGGGTTACAACAGCGGTACGTGAGCGAACGTTATCTAGTTGGAAAACACCCCCTGGAATGCTGTTCATGAATGGCAGTACGACAGTACGACAGGTCGAACCACCACATTTACATACAAATTTGCAGTCAGGATGCGTGGGACAACCATGAGAGTTCTCCTGCTGTCGTATGAAATCGTAACCCAGACCATAACTCCAGGTGTAGGTCCAGTGTGGGTATCAAGCAGACAGATTGGTTGCAGGTCCTCAACTGGCCTCATTCTAAACAACATATGGCCATCAATGGCACCGAGGCAGAACCAGGTTGCATCAGAAAACACAGCAGACCTCCACCGCGCCCTCCAATGAGTTCTCGCTCCACGCCTCTGTCATCACAATCGCTCGACACCACTGACGTCGCAAGCGGCGACGGTTTGGGGTCAGTGGAATGTCCGTTACAGGGCGTCTGGCTTGGAGCAGTTCTTGAAGTAATCGATTTGTAACAGTTCGTTGTGTCACTGTGTTGCAAACTGCTGCTCAGATTGCTGCTGCAGATACATTACGGCGCGCTAGAGTCATACGCCAAACACGATGGTCTTCCCTCTGGGTAGAGACACGTGGCTGTCCAGATATGTGCATACGCTGATGACATTGCTATAGTAGGAAGAAATATCAATACACTCCTAGAAACATACCGGGCAAGGGAAACAGAAGCCTTAAAAATTGGCCTCATAGTAAATGAAAACAAAACAAAATATATGGTAATGTCACAATCTGAGGCCAGAAGAACCCCTAAAAACCTAAACATCAATGGGAAATGCTTCAATGGAGTGTGCTCTTTTAACTACTTGGGAGCCCTAATAACAAATGATAACAGTATTGGAAAGGCTATAAGGGAAAGAATACAAGCAGGAAACAGAACTTACTTTGCAAATATGCAGCTCTTCAAAAATAGCCTTGTTACAAGAAAAACTAAACTGCTAATATATAATTCCCTAGTCCGCCCAGTTATCACATACGGCTCAGAGGTATGGACGTTGACAGAACACGATAAAAATGCTCTAAGAAGCTTTGAGCGGAAAATACTACGCAAAATCTATGGGCCAATAAGGGAGGAAGAAGGCTGGAGAATACGCTACAATGCCGAATTACAAGAGTTAATACAAGGCAGGGACATAGTAAAATTTGTGAAATCACAGCGAATACGATGGCTAGGACACTTGGAGAGAATGGCAGAGGATAGAATTCCAAAGAAAATGATCAAAGGTATGATCCATTCAGTTAGGCGAAAAGGGAGACCTAGAAGAAGATGGATCGATGAGGTAATAATGGATATCAGCAATATGGGAGTCCGGGGGTGGAAAAGAGCAGCAAATAACCGTGAAGTGTGGAGGAAGATTGTTGAAGAAGCCAAGGCTCACCAAGGGCTGTAGAGCTACTGAAGAAGAAGAGTCATACGCCAAACACGATGGTCTTCCCTCTGGGTAGAGACACGTGGCTGTCCAGAGCCAGGTTTTCTTGTGGCCGTACATTCTCTTGAACACCCCCTGACAGCAATCATGTACAGTAGCTACTTTTCTGCGAAGTCTTTCTGCAATATCTCAGGAGGAACATCTAGCTCTTGGTAGCCCTATTATAATAGGTCATTCAAACTCAGACATTGATGATGGTGTCTTTGTGCTCTAAAGACATCCTTGAGTAACGTCAAGTCGCCACGTCCAATGTCAAAGGTAACTAACGCTCACGAACGTTACAGCGTTCGTTTAAAGAAAATCAGTTTTGCATCCTCATTGCAGTACTACTAGAGCCACTCTTATGCGACTGATGCGAAATTTGAATAGACATCATCTTTCAGATGCGGAAAGACATGTACCAAGTTTCGCTTACGTCGCAGAACTGTTTCTGTCGGTGTATTTCATATACCTTAAAATAATAAACTCACCTTACATCATTAGCTGTAGTGTGGATGATATAAGTTGGATTGCCTATCTCAAAGTGAATGAAGTAGTTTAAGGGCCAGTTTCATCTTACATCTTGAATGATGTGCACTATATTTATGTTGCTTTTAGAACAACAATAAAAAAGGAGCTGTGTCCGCTGTTTGAGGAATGACTGATTTCCTACCTGCTATGGCGCAGACAGATTCTTTTAGATACTAATATTTAGCACTGTGTTCTTATCCTTGTTTCAGTTGTAGTGAGACAAGCGCTTGGTGCTAGGAGAGCAAAAAAGTCATAAGACTCAAATACAGTACGAACAGACTTTTAATTTGCCTCCTTTATCGCTTGTGCTAACTCTGTGGCTCGAGCGCTGGCGCTCTCGCTTTGTATTCAACAAACGGCTAGAACAGATTACTATAACAGCATTTGTTACATCTAAGTACAGTGCGTCTGTGAAGACATGTCCGGCACATAGCTCACGTGCGGTTGAAGCGGTACTGAATAGCATATTTCATGACAGGTGGATTGGTCGTCGAAGCACCGCACGTTCATTTCATCTGACGTCCCCGGATTTCTTTCTATCGTGATCCACCGACAACGCCTGACAACATGCGTCAGCGCATTGTCAATGCTTGTGCGAACATTACGGACGGCGAACTACTCGCTGTTGAGAGGAATTTCGTTACACGTATTGCCAAATGCATTGAGGTTGACGGACATCATTTTGAGCATTTATTGCATTAATGTGATATTTACAGGTAATCGCGCTGCAACAGCATGCATTCTCAGAAATGATAAGTTCACAACGGTACATGAATCAGTTTGGAACAACCGAAATAAAATGTTCAAACGTACCTGCGTTCTGTATTTTAATTTAAAAAAACCTACCTTTTACCAGATGTTCGACTAAAATTGTGAGCCATATGTTTGTGACTATTACAGCGCCATTTATCACAAAGCCGGCTGGTGTGGCCGTGCGGTTCTAAGCGCGTCAGTTTGGAACCGCGTGACCGCTACGGTCGCAGGTTCGAATCCTGCCTCGGGCATGGATGTGTGTGATGTCCTTAGGTTAGTTAGGTTTAAGTAGTTCTAATCTCTAGGGGACTCATGACCTCAGCAGTTAAGTCCCATAGTGCTCAGAGACATTTGAACCATCTATCACAAAGCGAAAAAACTGGTCCAACTAAAACATTCATATTTCTTTACGTACTACACGAATATGTAATAAAAAATGGGGGTTCCTACTTTAAAAAAACGCTGTTGATATCCGTTCGACCTATGGCAGCACCATCCAGCGGGCCAACGATAGCGTCATCTGGTTTCCCCCTACAACCTAGACAGGTTTCGTTCTTTGTACTTTTTTCGTTTGACGCTTATTTCGTGAGATATTTGGCCCGGTCACGATAAATGGACCACCCGTCCTTTTTCTGGCGCTTGTAGTAACCTCTCAAAACTCTGGCATATCTCTCTTCACATCCACCACTGCTGGCGGCTCACCTCCACCTGCCCAACGCTACGCGCTCTTCACATCCAACTGACCAACACTACAATAGATAATATTCAAACAATGCCAACCAGCTACAGACTGCACACTACACAGTGATTTTCATACAGAGCGCTGCGTGTCGTTACCAACATAAAATCCTAAATAGCCTACTTACAACGGTATAGAGAAAAGTTCAGTGTGTTTTGAGGCTTGCTAAATTCGAATACATGACTTATGTTCAACATGAATGTCGTCGCTTGTGCACGAAGGGCGGCGACAAAGACAAAACATTAACCTGTTGGATAAGCAGTTAAAGGATATCGGTAGTTTGCTGGACAAACCCCGTTTTGATAGGCCTTCGTTTAAGTTGCGAGTATTTAGAAGCTGTAATAGATAGCTACCTAAAGAGCTCCAAAAACTCGGTACGTGTGTCTGCTGGAGAATTAGGCATAAAAATACTATATTCATCAGTGTTTGTGGTTACAGAGTGCAGCTGTTGAAAGCTATCAAACTCACTAATAGATCCAAACGATTCGAACTTATTACAGATATGCTTAATGAGATGGGCTATAATGAACGATCTGAAGAAGATGGTGTTCCATTTCCCGCTACGGTCGCAGGTTCGAATCCTGCCTTGGACATGGATGTGTTTGATGTCCCTAGGTTAGTTAGGTTTAATTAGTTCTAAGTTCTAGGCGACTGAAGACCTCAGAAGTTAAGTCGCATAGTGCTCAGAGCCATTTTGTTTCATTTCCGTGCTCATGTTCAGCCCTATAATATCAGAAAAGATAATTACATTGGATACGAACGTAACACCACTAAGGTGAAAGTGTGGTGTGCATGATAAGGTTATAGGCCCATTTTTCTTAGCGGAGCAGGCTGTGACTTCAGACAACTACCTGGACATGTTGCAGTTGTATGCAGTGCCACGATTTGCATAAAGTGTCATCTTTCACCAAGCGGGCGATCCTCCACACTACGCCAACAATGCTCGCGAGGTTCTGGATACAAAATTCCTCCATCGGAGGATAGGAAGGCGTGATTTTAAGTCATGGCCACCATGATCCCTGGACCTAACGTCATTAGACTTTTACTTTTGGGGTCATATGAAGTAACTTGCATACCATGAACGTAAGAGCGACATTAATCATTTAAAACAGAGAATCACAGACTGTATTCACTACGTTGCGTCAGTTGTCCTTACACATGTGTGGGGAGAACTAGGATATCAGTTAGATGTGTGTAGGACAACAAATGGAAGCCACATCGAACTTCACTGAACAAGTAGGCCCATTTGCAGAGTTTGTAAGGTTTTCCTAAGTGTTTTGCTACTGTAAATATTTAACTTTTACTGTACTGGGACAAAGATGCATGACGACGCCGCACGAACTGTGGATAAGATCCTTGGCTCGGTGTTTTAACGCCAGTAGCTGTGCAGCGTTAGGGCGTTCTTATGAGAGGCGCAGCAGCGAGCAGTCGACTTTTAGAGGAGGAGATCTGATATTTGCGAATCTAGGAGGTATTACCTGGAATAATATATTATGAAGAATAAAACTTTTCTGTACATATATTTTCTTGACTGTTTGGCAAGGGGAGATATATGGAGGAATATTGCAAGGTAACCAGTGCACGTACAAGAATGAAAAGTTTGTTTCTCAGAACTAGTAACTGAAGGAAATCTTTGTCCATAACATATCCAATAACATTCATTAGTTTACATTTTTGTTTTCGTTATGTCAAAAGTACCACAACTGGTTCAAATACCTGTAATTTTTGCAATGAGAGGATTTCGTAATTTTTAGAGTAATATGACAGGGTGACAATTTTAGAGTAATATAACAGGATGACAGTTACTGAACTGTATGAAAAAAAAACGTAAATTATTTACAAACTACCGTGTGCACACACTTTATTTAGTATGTCAACGTCACTACAGATATTCGGATTTAGGTTATGACATGTTCAATATGCCTACCATCATTGGCGATGATGTGGTGCAGACGAATGCGAAGTTCTGCATGAACAACTGAACTGTCAGAACATCGATGATGTCGAAGACCTCCTGAATGGCTGTTTTCAGCTTAGCAATGGTTTTGGGGATTATTGCAGTACACCTTATCTTCAGTATAGCCCCACAAATAAGAATCGCATGTTTTCAGATCCGGATAATATGGTGACCAAACAAGTCACATGCCAGTGGCCTCTGTTCACCCCAGAGCCAGAATGCGGTCCGCAAAGTGCTCCTCCGGGTCAACAAACACTCTACTGCTTCGATGGGGTCGAGCTCCGTCTTGCATGAACCACACCTTGTCAAAATCAGGGCGTTCCAAAACCTTCACATACCGGTCGGCAGTCACCGTGCCATCAAGGAAAATCGCACCGGTTATTCCGTGAGTGGACGTTGCACAGCACTCAGTCATCCACTGTGGGTGAAGAGACTTCTGAACCTCGTAATGCGGGTTCTCAGTGCCCCCAATGCACCAATTTTGCTTATTGACGAACCTATCCAAATGAAAGCGGGCTTCGTGGCTAAACCAAATCATACAGCATATACTAATTCACATCATACCCCGCAGCCAACCGCGCAGTTTGAAAGTCCTAATGCAAACCGTTCAGAAGTTATGACGATTTTATTTCATATTTTTCTATTATTGTTATCCTGTACGTTGCGCAGTCGTTTTTTGACAGTAATCACTGCTTAATTTTATAAGAACGCTTTTCTTTTAAGTAAGCCCTCCACCATCATTTTTAGTAAAGTTTAAAATATTTTGGCGTGTGTGCATTGAACCTTACGCCACCCGCAGCCACAGACTTTTTCTGTCAAGCTACGAAAAATTTAGTAGTGAGTAGATTATTTTTCTTTAGCAGCTGCATTTGCTGGCTTCAATTTGCTTTCGAGAACGTCAGTGTTCCGGACACAAAACAGCATGCTGAGCATGAAGTAAGTTACCTTTTTTTTTCAGGGCAGATCTCACTTTGCATTCTTGTGAACAAACAGTACTTATTCAGAATTTTCAGGTGCCGTGATAACTAAACAGATTAATTTACAGTGAACAGTTTAGGTAATCTTAAACAGTTATTTTCTTCGCGTTTGACCATTATTTTATTTTGTGGACGTTTAAATTCAGACGCTGCACTTCACGTGCGTAACTTTCAGAGCGTACTTCAGTACTGAGTTTCAGTTAAATAGTTTCACTGAGTACGCGATTAGTTTCTTTTGGGATGTAATTAGATACATTTTCATTATTTCAGATTCAGCATTTCTCTAAGATTAAGGTATTGTGTCACGACACTGTTCGGAAAACCGATACACGGCCAACGAACAGTCAATGTTGCTCAGCAGCTGAACACGATATAAAAGAACGCGTTACACGAGGAGAAGGTCTTTCTTTAAAAAAAAAATAGAATAGTCAATATTGACATATAGACAAACTTCATAGAAATCTCTTAAGTGTTTCCTTCATTTCCGCCTTTTTTCACATTTCCATCCTGTTTCATTGCTTTTCTGTGACCGATTAAAAATTAAAACTGCTCCATGACGAACGCACTGTATGTCCTGTAATCGTGCGATAGATCAACAAATCGCCAGCCGCTGCGGCCGAGTGGTTCTAGGCCCTTCAGTCCGGAAACGCGCTGCTGCTACGGTCGCAGGTTCGAATCCTGCCTCGGGCATGGATGTGTGTGATGTCCTTAAGTTAGTTAGGTTTAAGTCGTTCTAAGTATAGGGGAGAATGACCTCAGATGTTAAGTCCCATAGTGCTCAGAGCCATTTGAACCATTTTTTATCAACAAAATCAGTGACAATACTTGAGTATTGCTCATCAGTGTGGGATCCGTACCAGGTCGGGTTGACAGAGGAGATAGAGAAGATCCAAAGAAGAGCGGCGCGTTTCGTCACAGGGTTATTTGGTAAGCGTGATAGCGTTACGGAGATGTTTAGCAAACTTAATTGGCAGACTGTTCAAGAGAGGCGCTCTGCATCGCGGTGTAGCTTGCTCGCCAGGTTTCGAGAGGGTGCGTTTCTGGATGAGGTATAGAATATATTGCTTCCCCCTACTTGTACCTCCCGAGGAGATCACAAACGTAAAATTAGAGAGATTAGAGCGCGCACGGAGGCTTTCCGGCAATCGTTCTTCCCGCGAACCATACGCGACTGGAACAGGAAAGAGAGGTAATGATAGTGGCACCAAAGTGCCCTCCGCCACACACCGTTGGGTGGCTTGCGGAGTATAAATGTAGATGTAGATGTAGATGTTTGATTCCCTTGGAAATACTGTTTACGTCCTTAAGCAGACTGAACTGACTGCTTTTCGGTACGATGGGAAACGCCCCGTTGTCTCCTTTCTGACTTACTTGTCGCGACTTGCAAGTGCCGCTTTACGTGTCGAATTCAGTCGCTACTTTGGCCCCTGTGACGCGGCGGAGCGTGGCAGCTGGCGGCAGGAGCAGCGATGCGTGCTCGCTGCACGGCGGCGGCGGCCGTCCGCCACAGATCTGCCGTGTCCGGGACTTAATTACAGGGCTGCGCCAGTGCGCGGAGATGGATGCCCGGTATGGGGGCCGGGGGAGGGACGCGCCACGCCAAAACGCTTGATTTGTTTAAATGAGAAAAGCTTCTCCCTGCCAAAGAAAGGAATGCCCCGTCCCATAACTCATGGCTTATTGTTGCTCACATTTTAGCCCTGCCCTGCCCCTTCCTCCCCTCCGCGGAAGAGGTACAGGGGAGCTGGAGGAAATGGGGGAGGGGGTGGAGGCACAGAGACGGGCCCCGATATTTATTGAAGAACAATGGCTCGCATCGTAAATCGGTCGGCCCGCCGCGCGCTGCATTATGGGCCGACTTTGCGCGAATGTTATCAGCCGGCATCTGGCGCTCAGTAATTAGACGTGCTCTTAGGACCATTACTTAGGCGTCGGGCCGGCTGCGGCGACGGCGGCTATCCCCTTATCTAGACGAGCAGCCGCCGCGGTACTGTGGTCGGCAGCTCGAGACGTGCGAACAAAGTGCGGCCCAGCGCGAGATATGAAAAGTAGAAATAAAAAAAGCGAAATATTCTGCCCACCGCGCTCACCTCCTGCGCTTGCGCACAGCTTCGCACTGATCTTTTTTCTCCCGCGTTTGCTTTACCCTTTCTAATTTCGATCGTTTAATTTTGAAAATAATAAAAAGCGAGGGTATCGAGTCGATTAAGTTATTGACTGGTTTAATATCGCTGGCGCTAATTAAAATCAATTAATATCTTAATAGGCGTAACGTCAATATCGGTGTCAATTAATTCCGTCGGAAGGCTGAACCTCTTGGCGGAACCTTACACTTGGTGTACGGCGTGCGTCTAGAGCAACTGTTCCCAGAATATTGCACTCATCACGAAAATAAAGAAGCTGCTTTTGTTAATTGTTCCACAATATCGATTTCGCTGCGTTTTTTTGACAGTAATGGAGACATTCTAAGCATCAACATGTATTTTGCCATCATTTAAGCAGCTAACAAAAGCTGATACGAAGTCATTTTACTGTAAATTGTACCTGAGTGTATTCGGTAGCTACCAATTCGTCTTAACAGCACATAGCAATGTAAGGTGTTTGCCTGTCAATCGTGAAGGTTTGAACTACTATTGTACTAGCATCTTGTTCAAAGACCTTTCGCGGTTCTAGGTGCGCAGTCCGGAACCGCACGACTGCTACGGTCGCAGGTTCGAATCCTGCCTCGGGCATGGATGTGTGTGATGTCCTTAGGTTAGTTAGGTTTAAGTAGTTCTAAGTTCTAGGGGACTGATGACCACAGATGTTAAGTCCCATAGTGCTCAGATCCATTTGAACCATTTTGAAAGACCTTTCAAAAAAACTCACAAAATCTCTGCTCGGATGTTATAAATCAGACATTCACAGATGTCACAGTAATCGTGTCTGATCGCAGTAACGGGAAAAAAGAAATGCTAAATTTCTGTATCTACTATTGATGACACTTTACGACAGCCCACAAGTCACAGATGGAAAGAAGTTAAAAGACACAAAATACGTGCCCAACCTTAAATGTGAACAGACGAGGAAAAGCTTTGAAAGCTGGTTCTGGACGATCATCATCAGTTATCTGCTATATTAGCAGGTCCTTTGCCTCTCTCCTGCCCCCATCTCGTGGTCGTGCGGTAGCGTTCTCGCTTCCCACGCCCGGGTTCCCGGGTTCGATTCCCGGCGGGGTCAGGAATTTTCTCTGCCTCGTGATGGCTGGGTGTTGTGTGCTGTCCTTAGGTTAGTTAGGTTTAAGTAGTTCTAAATTCTAGGGGACTGATGACCGTAGCAGTTAAGTCCCATAGTGCTCAGAGCCTTTGATTCTCCGTTTTCTACGATCCATTGCTTCCTTCTTAAGGCTGCTGTATGTTGTACCGTCCATCATGTCATCCAGTATCTGGAATCCCTTCCGTCCTCGCTTCCTTTTCCCTTCTACATAACCTTCTAAAACTGTTTTGATCAGTCCGTCATTCTTTCTTAATATATGCCCAATCCAATTTCTTTTTCTTCTCTTTATTACATCTAGTAACTGTCTTTTCTCTCCCACTCTTCTCAATACCTCTTCATTTTTTACTCTGTCCATCCAACTTATTCTTTCCATCCTCCGCCATGTCCAGATCTCAAAAGCCTCCAGCCTTTCTCTGTCTTTCTTCCTCATAGTCCATGTTTCAGCGCTATATAGAACACTCCACGCAACACATTTTATGAGTCTCTTTCTGAGTTCTCTGTCCAGACCGCTGCAGAAAATTCTCCTTTTCTTATAAAACGCCTCTTTTGCCATTGCAATCCTTGTTTTAATTTCTGTAGTGCACTTCCAGTCGCTGTCTATCTTGCTTCCAAGATACTTAAAATTTTGCACCTGTTCTAGTATTTCTCCATTCAGCATAATTTTTATTTCCTTATTTCCTGCTAGTGCCAATACTTTTGTTTTATTTGTGTTAACTTTCATTCCATATTTTTTTCCCGTTAGCTTCAATGGTGTCCACCAAGCCCTGTAATTCTTTTTCCCCTGTGGCTAGAAGGACCATGTCATCAGCAAGCCTCATACACCCTACTCTTCTTCTTCCAATTTCTACGCCTTTGTCATCTAATAATCATTGGTCAATCATATTTTTCAAGTAGACGTTGAAAAGCGTAGGTGATAGACAGCATCCTTGTCTGTGAGAACAGGTCTCACAGAAAGTATTTCTTAGTTTTCAGTCAGTGTCACTAGAAGACTGTCTTTTAGTGAGGCGGTGAACAGTGTACTAAGTCAAGTATTTAGACAACTGACAAAATATTGTGATGAACAGGAAGTATCTTGTGAACATTGTCAAGAAGAGGAACATATCAAGAACGAGTATAGACAAAAAAAAATAAAAATAAAAATTGCAGTGTGTTTGTCATGTAAAACTAGAGATTCAGGCAGGAAACCTAAATGAATGTAAGACGCCTCAAACCCTCCTAATCAAGCAGATTTTATGGACGAATTGTGGTTAGGTATCTCATAACACTGGAAAGTAATGAAGAGTTTTATGACTTGATTAAAAGTCATCTGATGACGATGATGATGAGGTCCCATACTCCGAGGAGCGTAGGCGACGATGCGGGTGACCCACACGCCATACTAGGCAAGGTCCTAGCGGAGGTGGTTGCCATTGCCTTATGTCACCTATGTTAAGAAAATATGTATGTCGCCATCCAGAAGAACAAGGCATGGCGAAAGAGCGAGGAATTTAGTAAAATGTAACTGTAGTGACCAAAGAGAACGCAATACATACTGAAGTATAGCATCATGTCTCAAAGGAAAAGCAGCAAATCGGCTTTTGGCGAAAATTTTCAAGTACATGCTAGAAAAGACAAGCAAGTTTACAGACATAGAAAAGAGTGACATATAATACAAAAGAACAGAATTTGATGGCATAAACTGGTCAAGCATATGTAGAATGCTACAGCACATACAAGCTGAACAAGATACGACAGTGCCTACACAGGTTTGCCAACGAGAATTATGAAAAAAAGTCATCCAACACAGATGCAATGACATAGAGAACGAGTGCCAGCTCAGTAGACTGGAAGGGCGATGATGCTTAGTGCGGCGTTAAATCATCTACATGGTCCAGTCACAATTCTTGTTTTATTTTCTTTACATATCTAGTTTCTTAGGACCAAATTGAGGAGCAATCTCCAAGGTCATAGAACGTGTCAGTACATGAAATTGCGACATAAAAGTAATAGCAGATAAAATAAAATGTTTATGAACCCAAAAAAGACAAGCCATAAGTTTATGCAAACACAAGAAACACTGTAACATAGGAATCAGCATAATTTTTCAAGGAACTCCGAGAGATTGCAGGGCACTCTCACTTTTGATACGGTCTCATGCTGCTTAATGTTCATAGGGAAGGTGATATTTATTACTTGGTTGCTGTATTTGATATGGTCTGACTTCATTCATATGATGAAATGATTGGCAGTAGTTAACACTCTTGCTTGTGTGCTCTAGTGAAGGCATAGCAGTAGGCTTTTTCTGTGTTCGGATGAAGAGGGTGCCGAGTTAACTGACTGCAGTAAAAGTGTATGGCGACTGAGGGCCAATGGGAGCGTTTTTTCTGCGGAACCTGGTGAAAACATTTGTCGACAGCCAAGTCCCCCAGTCTCATTGTGTAGGCACAATGGGTGGCGCCGGTCGGTCGGTGGCCACATCCAGATAGGCTGACTAGCGCCAAGGAGTCATGCAGCTATGAGCGGAGCACTGTAAGATCTGATGACCGGCAATGAAGAAGAGGATGGGCCCTTGTTAGGTAGGAAGCAGATGAAACGGCTGTAAGTTTCGGCGAATTTCCGTGGGACGGGGCAGCGGCGCTCAGGCGTCCAGACGCTGCTAAGATACATATTTGTTACGACACGAGGTTTTTAACGAGTTTGTGGCCATTCTTTAGAAAGTTCGAAACAGAAGAAACAGGGGAGATAACGATTTTTATATGGAGGGCTGTGGTCCCATACAAGTCATGCTTTTAGCAAAGACACGGCGTAAACACGTGAGAAAGAAGGCGTGAAACAGAATCTTTTTTCCCTTTCTCCTAATTAATTTTTAATGTCTCTGGTTGGTCAAATCTGTGTATGCAGTGTAGTGGGGCAGCCTCCCAGCTTTGAATGCCGAGCTCCAGCTCGTGAGTCACTTGTGCAAAAGTGGGTGTAGTGTAAGCGTGCAAATGTGCTATGCTACCGAGCTGCGGAGGAAAGCTGTAGAGAAAGAGAAGATCACTCTTGTACTGGCGCTTTGCTAGTAAAGAACGGCAGGTCTTTACCTAGACGGTGAGACTTGTGTCCTTTCTAAGTGTGCCACTTAGAGCCTGTGCCAGACACCATCTGAACCGCCAGAGGTACTGCTTTTTGCTTCACGCACACAACGAGATATGTGTGGGTGTGCTTATTTGTTTTGAGTCAGCCTTCTAAACGTTTGAGATATTCCGTCATGCATAGTCATGTCATGGAGTCAAATTGGTTTGGCAGACCAGCAAACAGATCCAACTGCACACTGGAATCCACCGAGTTTTCAGAGACTCATAGGGAAGTATCAGCAGTACGAATTAGCCGAACGCAAGACCGCCACTTACATATTTCCGGGCGCGCGCCGTTAATAACAGATTATCGCTGTCCATGACTGCAGTCGGCGAGCGTGTCGTTCTGTACTGCCCTGACGTGCAGAAGGGTAAAATATTCGCTGCTATTGTGTAGGGTTCCAATATATGATTCTCAGCACCCTGTTCTTTGGAACCATATTTTTCTATATGGAATAGTAGGGTGTAGATGCTTGATAGTAGCATGTCTTTTGGGCCATAGCAGCGACTCATATTTATGAAGTCAGATAAAGCGATTAGTTCTGGTTAGGGTGGTGCGTTGATCCTCAGCTGATAGCTTTGTTGACCATAGAACGCATATTATTGAAAGCGATTGTCAGGTAAAAATGTTTGTGTGGCGTTTCTTTATTTATCTTTTATCATGTGATGTTAAGAATAAATAAATCAACTGTTATTAAGACCACAACTCCTCCCAATGTGCTGATTTACATTACCTTTGCCATTTTAGTAAAGTCTTGGTTGCAACTCAAAGAGCCGGGAGCTTGCAACTCCTCTGCAGAATAGAAGGGCTGACCCATGAGGACTCACTTCAGTTTCCATCTAAAAGCGCGTGGATTACTGATAGGATTTTTGAATTCTTGTCTTAGATCATTAAAAGTGGATGGAGCAGTATACTGCATACCTTTCTGGATAAGAGTCAAGGAAGTTCAAACCAAATGCCTAATATTAACTGAGCGAAAGCTGCTTATTCTTGGAAATAAGCTAATATTGATAACACGAAACGACAGTAAATACTATAAACGTCGAGAGGCCAACGTCAGGATACCCAGAATAATGAACAGGGATCGGCAAAAGTTTCGCGAACTTACACAACTTTGGCTCGACCCCCTCGCTTCTGAGTCACCCTTTACAAGAATGAAAAGAGTTACCCCAAAATATAATACCAAAGGTCTTAAGCGAATAAAAATAAGGAAAGTAGAGTACTTCCCGAGTCGAACTATCACTTACTTCAAATACCGTTCGAAGAGTAAAAATGACAGCACCAAGTCTTTGAACAAGGTGCTGAACGTGGGCTTTCCACGACAGTTTGCTATCTATCTGAACACCTATAAATTTGAACTGCTCATTGTCACTGACAATATGCCCATTTTGTGAAATTAAAACGTCGGGATCTGTTCAATTGTGTGTTAGAATCTGTAAGAACTGAGTCTTACCTCTGATTCAGCGTTAGTTTATTTTCTACAAGTCATGAACTTACGTCATGAACTGCACTACTTGAAACAGTGCCAGTGTTCCACACAACATCCTTTACTCCCAAGCTAGTGTCGTCAGCAAACAGTAATATTTTAGAATCACCTATAGTACTAGCAGGCATATAATTTATATAAACAAGGGGCAAGGTAGGCCCCATCACTGCTCCCTGGGGCAACTCCCACTTCACCGTACCCCAGTCAGACCTCACATCATTGCCATTCTCAACACTGTACATAATGACCTTTTGCTGTCTGTTGTTAAAATAAGACGTGAACCAACTGTGAGCCCGTAATGGTCCACAATCACACACCTTAGTTTAATCACATAGATGCCTAGTGTTCGAAACTTTTTGTTTCACCCTCCAGCACCTCACAGAGAAAAGAGAATATAGCATTTTCAATTCTAAAATCGAACTGTTCATTCGATAGCAAATAATGTGAAATAAAATGATCAATTATCTTTCCATACACAGCCTTTTCAATAACTTTAGCAAAGAGTGATGGCGTAGCAATAGGTTTAAAATTGCCTACATTATCCCTTTCTCCCTGTCTATAACGTAACCTCCGTCTATGTTCTATGTACACGTGCAGTAACGCCTCACGGACGGCAAGTGGCGGTACTAACAGTGGTGGATATATAAAGCATATCGAGGGGGACACGGAAAACAGTACAGTCGTTGTTGTAATGCGGAAACTGATCGATTTATCTGACATCCAAAAGGGCTGACCCTTGGCTTTCGGGCCAAGGGTGGGATCATTAAATAAACAGCCAAGTTAGTAATCTGTTCGCGTTTTGCCGTGGTTAAGTATGCAGTATGTGGGCTATCCAAACTCAGCCCCGAAGCAACTGTGGTGCCCCACGGGCCATACATGACAGTGGTGAACGATGACTGCCCAGATGAACCAGGAGATTACCAACAGCGTCTCCTCAATGACCACTCAGCGAACGTTGCGGCGTATGGGCCTCCACTACAGGCACCTGGTTCATGCACCATGTTGACAGCTGTTGAATTTGCTATCCAGTACTGCAACTGGACGCCCGGTGAGGGATGACAACCAGCTTTCTCAGATGCATCACGTTTTATGCCTCGTAGGACAGTTGGTCATTGGCGTGCAAGGAGCAACACTTCTGAAAGCGAACAAGGAGTGAGCGTTATGATCTGTGGTCTGGGGAATGCTTTCACAGCATTCCCTGAGTGATCCTGTCATTCTTTAAGGCATCGTGGATCAACGCAAGCGTATATCTATCATTGGGGATCACGTCCATCTACACATGCAGTTTGTCTTTCGTTGACTCGGTGGCAGCTGCTAGTAGGGAAGTGCAACGTGTCACACAGTTCAGAGTGTACGAGCCTGGTTAGAAGAGCACCAGGATGAAATTACCGTACTCCCCTGGCCACCAAAATCCTTGATTTAAATCCCACCGAGAATCTGTGAGGCCACCTTGACGGGGCTGTACGCGCAGCTACCCACGGCACAGGAGTCGGCATGGTTCGACATCCCTGTCGATACATTCCAGGATCTCACTGACTCGCTTCGTGCATGTCTTGCAACGACCCGTGCTGCAAAACGTGATTATGCAGGATTTTGACAAGTGCTCACTGTAATGAGACTGTATACTGTAGTAAGGAATATACATCCGAAAGAGGAGTGTATTGCACTTCCTGTACCTTGCGTCTCGTGAATAGGATTTATATGAAAGTGAAGACTTTTCTATGGTATGTTTGTAAGGTAGAAAGCCCTTTGAAGCAGTCTCCCGCAAGAAGAATCGAATTAAATTCCATAGATGCTTTATACGAGCATTTTTAGATTACTCATGGCCGTACATCTTTGGACTATGGATGAGCATGTCAGGTTGTCCAATATATACCCATCACCGTATTGGAAACAAAAATAGGACTTCTCAACTTAACGGTTACTGTCACCTCATTCCATGAGGTTAAGAAAGTGGGAGAAATGTTGAAGATGGATGCATTGTGTTGCCAAGAATCATGTGATAAGCCAAGAGCGGTTTTCATTCTGATACTCACCAAAGGACAACGTCCAACGTCAGCAGTTAAAGTATTTAAAAAGGATATTACAGTGATAAAAATAACATAACTTTTTGTTTGGAAATGTTAACAAGAAAGTAGAGTTGCTTCCTGCTTGCTCCTATTTTGAATTGTTGACGAAATCATAAATAAATCTCCTAAATCGATCAATTTAGAAAACCAAAGTGTCAAGTGACACCCTAGTAAATTTGGCAGCAGCACGACGTGTGGAAGGTTAGGACGATGAGAGTGGGATGATTTAGAAATACCATAATGTCATACACTACATTCGTTGGAAAGGAAATCCAAGACACGAGAGCAAACCAGCATCAAGTAGGCTTAACTGGAAAGAGCCGAGAAGAATGTACCATGGCGTGGGAAGTCGTAGCTGGGTGAGGAAGAAGATTTTCGAATACAAGAACAGACGGAAGTTATACAACGACCAATGGAAGTGTCGATACTTACTGTGAGACGCTCACCTACAAGAGTAACTTGTATCTTGCCCGAGGCCTTGCTGAAATTAAGAAACGAAACAATCAGAGACAGAAAGCACTACGAAAGTAGTACTAGACAAGAAAAAAGAATCTGCATAGATACATCTATATCAAACAATGGTTTGAGGAAGTGTTATGGAAAGAAAATATGGAACGATGGAGACAAACCACTGGGGACTGTCACATAAAGAAGTCAGCGAGAAGAAACAGTCACCATCACTCGTGTCCACGCTCAAACGATATGAGGAAATGCGGGGACGAGTAGAGATAACGAGAGCAGCTATCTGCCCTGATAATGGGAATTCTTCTTCCTGATGGTGCAGATTACGGAATGAGTATGGAAATAATAAACTTATCTACCCTTTCGCACGAGAATAAGTTAGGCAAACAATTGTATGGTAAAAAAGAAAAAAAAATATTTGAAAAATTGAAGAAGCATAAGCCTCAATTGATCAGTTACCTGTATGAACTACACAACTAGAGCCTCTTGCAAGGATCTTGTGCCGTAGAAGAATGCTTAAGTGGTGATTATTAGTAAAGGACAAAACAAGGCTCCGATGATACCCAGTTCTACAAACTAGTTGTTCCCGTTAAGATATTAGAAAAACTATTATTCAGATGGTTACAAAATCATAGACTGCTACTTAGGACGAGTCCTCATAAGTACATGTTTAGAAGAATCAAGTCAACTGCGGGCGCAGAAAATAAAGCGATCACGCATCACGCTCGCGACGGAACGCATTCCGCATACGCTCTAGAGATGAACACAGTTATTAGTGAAATTTTTGATAACCTATGATGTCTTTAAGGAGATGTAGTATCCAAATGCTATGTAAAATTGTCTGAGAGGCTATCGCGTAAGGAGATAACCATCTTCAATGTCACCCGGACAAGAAAGACGAAGAACACCTGGAAATGCTATCCAGGATTATCTGTCTGCCGCCAGTGTTTAGGGATGCAACATTGTAACACTGGAGCTTACACTATAGAAACTACAGCGCAGCGGTATCATAAGCGGACAGATAGCATTTACGGATGTTCTGTTCATTCTAAGTGGAGACTCGAGAAGAGTTATAGAAGACAAGTGTAATGTTGCACGCCATGAAGTTTAAGGGTAGGGTCGAAGCGCCAAATTATCATTAATGTCTTACAGAACTACATACATTCTGCAGAAAGTGAACCTAAGAAGAAATTCTAAAACATAATTAAACGATGTAACGACTATAAAAGGAGTGCTAACTAGATACTGTATCGTTACGCATATTTAGGTTAGGTAATCAGCCGGCCAGAACTGGTAGGAGGGGCCCGCCCGGTTGGCCGTGCGCTCTAACGCACGACTTTGCGGGCGGGAAGGAGCGCCGGATTTGTGTCGAGGTCCGGTGAACCGGCCAGTCTGTGGATGGTTTTTAGGCGGTTTTCCATCTGCCTCGGCGAATGCGGGCTGGTTTCCCTTATTCCGCCTCAGTTACACTATGTCGGCGATTGCTGCCCAAACAAGTTCTCCACATACGCGTACACCACCATTACTCTACCACGCAAACATAGGGGTTACATTCTTCTGGTGTGAGACGTTTCCTGGACGGTCCACCGGGGGCCGAACCGCACAATAACCCTGGGTTCGATGTGGGGGGGGGGGGGGCGGAAAGGTGAAGTGGACTGCGGTAGTCTTCGTGGGGTTGTGGACCACAGCGGTTGCGGCGGGGACGTAGCCTCTCCGTCTTTTCTAGGTCCCCGGTTAACTTACAACACAAATACTGGTAGGAGGTAAAATGAGTTTGGTGCGTGGCTGAACATTGCGCGCCGCAGTCAGCCAGGTGCACAAGCGAACAGTGTTACCAGAAATGGGTAAATCCCGAAGTTAGGACTTTATACGGCTGTAGCTCGCATAGGCTTTGTGCAGGAGACAATGCTTCAAAAAATGGTGGAGTATCGAACAAGCTGGAAGACGGCTTCTTACAGCTCTTTGAGAGTCTGTAACAATTTGCACTCAAATATTAATGGGGTTCCGAACACGTTAGCAAGCCCAGAAAATTTAAGCGCATCCAGCAACACAAAATAATTTCAATACCATTAGAGCTACAGAAGTTAATATTTTACTGTGAATAAACATTTTCACAATGAACCTCTGAATTAACAACTTTTGAATGTTCCATACGATTTCAGAATAGGATATCTCTGATGATAGCATTGAACAATAGCTATCATTTATTAAAGCTGTATATCTGTATGTATTATATTTCTTGATCTATTACGTTTTTTGCATATTTTCGTCATGCAAATGTTTGTCAGAACATCGTATTCTTCACAACTCCACAACAAATGTGTAAGCATCAGTACCTCACACTTTACCATTCATGTGTATTTATTTAATGAAAGTCACTATTTTGGCAGTAAGTTTATTAAGATATTGATTGAAGCTGCTATTAAAACCTATACTAATTTAAAAGTGATCAATCGCATGCGTTAGCAAACACCCCAGTTGAAAAGAGAACCAAAAGACACTTCTGTCAAGAGGGCATAAATAATTGTTTAAATAAAATTTAATGACAATTCCGTTCTTTTTTAGGGCAAGCTCTCTTGCACAACAATACTAAGTATTTGAATTATGAACAAATATTTATTTGTAAATATTGTGAAAGATCGGAGGGTGTCACAGTATTTACAACATTTCTTTATTTAAATATTGTTGTAATATATTAAGTTAGTCCGGAAAGTGGTCAAGTTGAATCAAATCATGTCTGTAGAGCTTAAGAACATATTTTTGGTGGGAATGGCCTTCGGCCAATGGAGAAACAGACTATAGCGAAACACTACGGGAATCAACTGGTGACTGCTACATTTCGAGTGAAGAGCTCAAGGGACAGAGTGAGTTCTGGACGGAGGCAGACCTGCGTGTGGTAATGAGTGGTATTCGACCATGGTGTCGTTTGATTCAGGGCTGCCAGACTTTATCTTCTGAAGGGACTATACTTCGAGAGGCGTGAACGTACTCCAGAGTAGGACTCGAAATTTAGCCGCTCAAGCTACGGAAATGGGGATGGAAAGAGTAAGAATTACTGCTCTTTGCGTCGCGTGTCTCAGCTTTTGAAGCTACATGGTGACCTAGTTTTCGTGCATCTTTGATTACAATTTAGTTCGGAGATTTTGCCACATTTCTCGTAACGCTCTCAACGTAACTATACCGCATTTGATTAGCGTATTTTTTGTCCGTATTTAAACTTAATATCGTAGGACCACTTCCAGTTTATTTGAGATGTCGTGGCCACGCGGTTAAAGGCGCTTCAGTCTGGAACCGCGCGACCGCTACGGTCGCAGGTTCGAATCCTGGCTCGGGCATGGATGTTTGTGATGTCCTTAGGTTAGTTAGGTTTAAGTAGTTCTAAGTTCTAGGGGACTGATGACCTCAGATGTGAAGTCCCATAGTGCTCAGAGCCATTTGAACCATTTTTTTTTTTTTTTGAGATGACCCTTCTTGAATAAACATTATTCATCATAATTCTTTGTCGTCAACATCAATTACAGTCGTTAGAATCGAACCCTTGTTATTAAATCATTCACTTGACTTTTATTTTGTATTCTTGTATACTTTATTAATTGTCATTTCTACCCAATGCGTAGTCCATTTGACTATGGGACCACAGCTACAGGTTATTATTTATAGCGAATTAGCTGCAGGGCGTGAAAGCAGACGTGCGCGGCTCGACGCTGTGACTACATCAAGCTATTGTTTTTATACAGAGCCGTGCACAGCTCGACTGCCCAAAGTACAACCACAGGTAAAGACGCATCTGGGTTACTCATATGGGATGCTGTTTAGAAGAGCAGCTACTCAGCAATAACAGTTAGGCAAGATCTGACTTTTGGTCTTCTCGTCTGGGATACGAATGCAGTAGTCTCTTACAACTGTAATTCTAACACTTCACAATATCCGGTAATCCAGGTTCCAGATCTACTTTATCACAGGCAGTTTTCCTGGGGTCTTCAAGCATAAGATTTTGCAGCAGTTGCCTGAGTGATAAATGGAAGTGTTGTGTCTAGACAAGACAGTCTAGACACAAGGCGAGGAAGCCGAAAGGGCACGCTCTTAACTCACGCAGGTTTGCTTAGGTCTGAAACAGGATACGTAATGAATGCTATAAAGAAAAGTACGTAGCTGCTGGAATACTTAACTTTAATCCATCATTTGTATACAGCATCCTTGATGATACAAGTGAGACTCTCTCTAGAAATGGTTAATGGCGCCTTGCTAGGTCGTAGCCATGGACTTAGCTAAAGGCTATTCTAACTGTCTCTCGGCAAATGAGAGGAAGGCTTCGTCAGTGTAGTCGCTAGCAAAGTCGTCCGTACAGCTGGGACGAGTCCTAGTACGTCTCTCTAGACCTGCCGTGTGGTGGCGCTCGGTCTGCAATTACCGACAGTGGCGACACGCGGGTCCGACATGTACTAATGGACCGCGGCCGATTTAAAGCTACCACCTAGCAAGTGTGGTGTCTGGCGGTGACACCACAGGAAGCATAAGATAGGTGTGGAGAAATTAGAAAAGAAAGAAGAAAAAGGTTATGGAGAGGTGTTCTAAGTGCGAGGCTACAATGGCCAGCAGCAGCGGGGACCCCGACGGCGGCACAGGGACAGCGGCGGCCACGGCAATGCGAACTACTGGCGGCGACTTCGACATCGTCGAGACTGATAGCATTTACACGTTTGTAAGCAGAAATACAGCAGAAGCAGTCAAAGTGACCGACAAGTTAAGTACTTGCTCCGAAAGCGTTAACGTGTATGTTCCGATAGCATCGAGGACCAGTCAGTCCTAAGTCTGAAAGTGGGGGTGACGAAATGGAAATTACTGGTGTGACAGATAGTTCAAAATCAGCTAGTGGAAGAAAGCTTTCAGACGAATCATCACAACTCTTGGTCCAGGAATCCTGCATATATCCGGTTCGCTCGGCAAACAAACAACTCTTAGTAATGAGTTTTATTACAAGGTAATTATGGTTCAAATGGCTCTGAGCACTATGCGACGTAACTTATGAGGTCATCAGTCGCCCAGAACTTAGAACTAATTAAACTTAACTAACCTAAGTACATTACACACATCCATGCCCAAGGCAGGATTCGAACCTGCGACCAGAGCGGTCGCTCGGCTTCAGACTGTAGCGCCTAGAACCGCACGGCCACTCCGGCCGGCAAGGTAATTACAATACTTAGCTTTGACAAATGTGTCGCAAGCAAAGGGCGATGTACAAAATAATCAGAATTCTTCAGAACAGACAAACACAAGTCTGTGCTAAGTAGAGTTTGCTAACGAAGTGGCTAACATTGAAGCGGCTATCGAAGTGGCTGTCACCAGTCGGGCGCGGCGCTTATGTCGTCTTCACCTAGGGGCCGCTGCTGTCGCGTTGTTGTCCTGGAGGGAGGTCGGTCAGCGTGCGACTCACTGACCTCTTCTCACAGCCTCCTCTTCTCTGTCGTTCCCGACAGTCGTGCCGACGCTGACTTTATGAGTGACAACAACTAATGCAAATTTTGCTACAAATAAAATTTAGTATGGGAGCAACGCAGTATAGCATACAAGTTTTGGATACAGAGCTAAGTTCTGTGAAACCAGAGATAGATTCGAAAACTGAAAATATAGAGTCAAGTGTAATAGAAAATGTAAAACTTGAGGTGGAAAAACTAGAATTGAAATAAAAGGGATTAACTAGAGTACCCGCTTTCGCTCAGAGATTTGATATGAGAATGTGTAGCAACTGGAATAAAAGCATAAACTTTAATGTATAAGAAGTAAAAAAAAAAATCCTGGTAAAGTCTTCTATTTACAATACTTGTTTGTGAACAGTATTTTTCGTTTTGCTATCCTCGGTATACATGTACACATTTTGTATATACTACTGGCCATTAAAATTGCTACACCAAGCAACTGGCTCGCCACAATACGCCAGTCACTACTCTTGATGAATTGTGGTATCGTGTTGAAGCTGCATGGGCAGCTGTACCTGTACACGCCACCCAAGCTCTGTTTGACTGAATGCCCAGGCGTATCAAGGCCGTTATTACATCTGAAACGTTTTCAATTGGTGAGATATCCGGAGAATGTGCTGGCCAGGGCAGAAGTCGAATATTTTCTGTATCCAGAAAGACCCGTACAGGACCTGCAACATGCGGTCGTGCATTATCCTGCTGAAATGTAGGGTTTCACAGGGATTGAATGAAGGGTAGAGTCACGGGTCGTATCACATCTGAAATGTAACGTCCACTGTTTAATGAACATGATAAACAGGTATTCACTGGACAGATATACACTCCTGGAAATTGAAATAAGAACACCGTGAATTCATTGTCCCAGGAAGGGGAAACTTTATTGACACATTCCTGGGGTCAGATACATCACATGATCACACTGACAGAACCACAGGCACATAGACACAGGCAACAGAGCATGCACAATGTCGGCACTAGTACAGTGTATATCCACCTTTCGCAGCAATGCAGGCTGCTATTCTCCCATGGAGACGATCGTAGAGATGCTGGATGTAGTCCTGTGGAACGGCTTGCCATGCCATTTCCACCTGGCGCCTCAGTTGGACCAGCGTTCGTGCTGGACGTGCAGACCGCGTGAGACGACGCTTCATCCAGTCTCAAACATGCTCAATGGGGGACAGATCCGGAGATCTTGCTGGCCAGGGTAGTTAACTTACACCTTCTAGGGCACGTTGGGTGGCACGGGATACATGCGGACGTGCATTGTCCTGTTGGAACAGCAAGTTCCCTTGCCGGTCTAGGAATGGTAGAACGATGGGTTCGATGACGGTTTGGATGTACCGTGCACTATTCAGTGTCCCCTCGACGATCACCAGTGGTGTACGGCCAGTCTAGGAGATAGCTCCCCACACCATGATGCCGGGTGTTGGCCCTGTGTGCCTCGGTCGTATGCAGTCCTGATTGTGGCGCTCACCTGCACGGCGCCAAACACGCATACGACCATCATTGGCACCAAGGCAGAAGCAACTCTCATCGCTGAAGACGACACGTCTCCATTCGTCCCTCCATTCACGCCTGTCGCGACACCACTGGAGGCGGGCTGCACGATGTTGGGGCGTGAGCGGAAGACGGCCTAACGGTGTGCGGGACCGTAGCCCAGCTTCATGGAGACGGTTGCGAATGGTCCTCGCCGATACCCCAGGAGCAACAGTGTCCCTAATTTGCTGGGAAGTGGCGGTGCGGTCCCCTACAGCACTGCGTAGGATCCTACGGTCTTGGCGTGCATCCGTGCGTCGCTGCGGTCCGGTCCCAGGTCGACGGGCACGTGCACCTTCCGCCGACCACTGGCGACAACATCGATGTACTGTGGAGACCTCACGCCCCACGTGTTGAGCAATTCGGCGGTACGTCCACCCGGCCTCCTGCATGGCCACTATACGCCCTCGCTCAAAGTCCGTCAACTGCACATACGGTTCACGTCCACGCTGTCGCGGCATGCTACCAGTGTTAAAGACTGCGATGGAGCTCCGTATGCCACGGCAAACTGGCTGACACTGACGGCGGCGGTGCACAAATGCTGCGCAGCTAGCGCCATTCGACGGCCAACACCGCGGTTCCTGGTGCGTCCGCTGTGCCGTGCGTGTGATCATTGCTTGTACAGCCCTCTCGCAGTGTCCGGAGCAAGTATGGTGGGTCTGACACACCGGTGTCAATGTGTTCTTTTTTCCATTTCCAGAAGTGTATTATACTATAACTGACATGTGATTACATTTTCACGCAGTTTGGGTGCATAGATCCTGAGAAATCAGTACCCAGAACAACCACCTCTGGCCGTAATAACGGCCTTGATACGCCTGGGCATTCAGTCAAACAGAGCTTGGGTGGCGTGTACAGGTACAGCTGCCCATGCAGCTTCAACACGATACCACAATTCATCAAGAGTAGTGACTGGCGTATTGTGGCGTGCCAGTTGCTCGCCCACCATTGACCAGACGTTTTCAATTGGTGAGATATCCGGAGAATGTGCTGGCCAGGGCAGAAGTCGAATATTTTCTGTATCCAGAAAGACCCGTACAGGACCTGCAACATGCGGTCGTGCATTATCCTGCTGAAATGTAGGGTTTCACAGGGATTGAATGAAGGGTAGAGTCACGGGTCGTATCACATCTGAAATGTAACGTCCACTGTTTAAAGTGCCGTCAATGTGAACAAGAGGCGACCGAGACGTGTAACCAATGGCACCCCGTACCATCACGCCGGGTGATACGCCAGTATTGCGATGACGAATACACGCTTCCAATATGCGTTCACCGCGATGTCGCCAAACACGGATTCGACCATCATGATGCTGTAAACAGAACCTGGATTCATCCGATAAAATGACGTTTTGCCATTGGTGCACCCAGGTTCGTCGTTGAGTACACCATCGCAGGCGCCCCTGTCTGTGATGCAGAGTCAAGGGTAACCGCAGCCATGGTCTCCGAGCTGCTGCTGCAAACGTCGTCGAACTGTTTGTGCGGATGGTTGTCGTCTTGCAAACTGCTCACAGTTCATTGTTTGTTTTTATTCACTCCCTACACTACTGTTTCGGTTTCACTCTTCCTCACTGTCAAGAAACTGACATTCGAACCCATGATGGGTCTTTACCAATGAATACCCCCACCAGGGGCGGATTCCAGGACATACCAAAAACGCCCAAAGAATGTAGAACGTGTACAAATGAAGACAAAACGGCTCACAGTGTTCCAGCACGTTCTGCAACATTCAGGTATGTTCTGGAATGTTCCACAATGCTCAAGGATGCTCAAGGATGCTCAAGGATGCTCAAGGATGCTCAAGGATGCTCAAGGATGCTCAAGGATGCTCAAGGATGCTCAAGGATGTTCAAGGATGTTCAAGGATGTTCTCTAACTTTCTGGAATCTTCCCAAATACTCGAAACTAATCCCGAGCATTCCAGAACATCCCGGATCATTGTGGAACATTCTGGAATGTTGTGGAATGCTTTCGAATACCCTCGAATGGTCTGGAATGTTCCCTAATAACCTCGAGTGTCCTGGAATGTTCTAAGGATTTCTTAAGAGCGAAATTTCCCAGACCATATAACTTCAAAAGCACGCCCTGAAGGTAAAAAAAGGAAACTTCTTCATCGATGGGGGAATAGAAGGCTACCAAAGCATTTATCTCCCTTGATCATACAGGGAGTCGTCTGTGAGTTTCAGCGGCACCACATTATACATTTACTTTTATAACATATATTGATGGTTGATTCAATATTAGAAGGTATTGGGGCAGCTGTAATGTAAAAGTGGTGTGACTAGTGCCTCCCGTCGGGTAGACCGTAAGCCGGGTGCAAGTCTTTCGATTTGACGACACTTTGGCAACTTGCGCGTCGATGCGGATGAAATGATGATGATTAAGACAACACAACACCCAGTCCCTGAGCGAAGAAAATCTCCGATCGAGCCTGGAATCGAGCCCGGGCCCTTAGAATTGACATTCTGTCGTGCTGACCAGCTACCGGTGTCGGAAATCGGGGCATATGTGGGGAAGATTTCAAGGAGGTTGGCCTGGTTAACTCTTAGTTGACGGAATGGAAAAAGATTTTAGGAATAGGTGTGGAAATATACAGAACGAGCTGGGTGACGATGTTAAGAACTGTGTGCTGAGCCAAAATGCGCTTAAGCAAATAACCACTAAATCTGTTAACATATTGTTGGTAGAGTGTGAGAAAGATGTGCTTAAAAACAGAGAACACTTTAAATCTGTATTAATCGGAGAAACTGTGCAGCTTGAGCAGCTGTTTAAAGACATGAAGGCAAAATTAAATTCCTTAGTAGCGAATCAGGCTACTACTGTGATAGGAACAACAGACAGGGAAGTGGGTAGCGGAATGGGAATTATAATAATTCAGCGGTTCTAGGAGCTACAGTCTGGAACCACGTGACCGCTATGGTCGCAGGTTCGAATCCTGCCTCGGGCATGGATGAGTGTGATGTCCTTAGGTTAGTTAGGTTTAAGTAGTTCTAAGTTCTAGGGGACTGATGACCTCAGAAGTTAAGTCCCATAGTGCTCAGAGCCATCTGAACCATATAATAATTCCGAAAATAATTATCATCACAATAGTAACGATAATTTTCAAAGGGGAATCGGAAATGACAATTGTCACGACGGAAATCAAACTTGGGAACGGAAACGTGAGTGTCAGGAGCATCGCGAAATGTAAGGCTAGAATACGAGGTCGGGAAATTAGAGATCGCCGGGACTCAGATCCGGAGGTCGTGAAATAAACTGGCCTTGAAAAGGACACATGATTTTAAAATCTCTGTAGCTGCCGAAAATTCGACAAAGAAGCCACAAATGTTGGAGATAGAGGTTGTAAGAAATAAAAGCGGTGCAACCATAAAGAGGGCGCAAGAAATATGGTAAAATATGTTGAGAGATTTGATAATGTGGACATGGGGGCTGAAATTTACTTTGTAAAAGGGAAGTGAATGATAGAATGAATGTGTGTTTATTGAAAGATTCTGTGCTCATAAGGAAGGCAGAGGTGGAACTGAATTTGGTGGAGGTGAAATGTGTGACGAATTCTAATGCGGCACGAGGCGTTAACAACAATTGTAGTAATGTGGGTGAAAGTAATGTGGATGATTTAGTATCGGAGGATGTAGATTAAACTACCTGTGATGGCGTCGAAGCTGTAGCCTCATCAGCTAGAGATGAATTTTGTGGTGTATCGACGGAAGTATGTGAAGAACTGGTGAAGGCAGCCTAGCAATAATCTCGTTAATTTTGATGAATTTTATTATGTACATGCAGCTGTGAGTGATTTGTTATCATGGGACGTAAGAGTCATGTTTTAGGTACTGAAGTAGCGAAGGTTGAAGCTACTGGTGTAGATATCTCAGAGGAAGGAATTTGTAAGTTTATTTCAGTTGATGCAAGTGTAACGATGGTTCTTGATGAAAACATGAATTTTGAGTAGATGTCGAAGGTTAAACGTGAAAATGTGGTAGACGGTATAAGAAAGCATGAAGTGACAGAGGCGTCTGATGTGCGAGGAAATGTTAAGGAGAAACGGTTAGATCCTAGTTTGGAAAAATTCAGGTGTACTGCAAGTTCTAATTTTGAGCGATGCAATAGCGGCAATTTATATGGTGTATAGACGGAGGCTGACGGAGTTATTGGTAGTGATTTCTGTAATGCATCGACGGGTGTAATGGATGTTTCAAGTAATGAATTTTATGAGCTATAAATAGATAACAACAATAAAAAATAAACATCTGGCGTTGCTGAGAGCACAAAGAGCGGGACCAAGCGCGGCGTCACTCGAATGCCACTGTCAGTGATGTCTCCGGCTGCGACCATAATGACAGCGCTGCTGCACAATTAACAGTACCGTGGAGGCGGCCGAGACCTCTGTCCAGCAAGCGGGAGGAACTCTGCTCCACCAACAGCTCTCTCGTGACTCAAGGCAGGCTGCCTTGTCCCGTGGTCGAACACAGGACCTGGTACTGCATTCCAGAAAGTCACTTTGGGTGACAAGCTCTTGGTGGAGACTGTGAGACTGATACAAGAGTATTTTAGTACACGAACAGCTGAATACAAATACGCCCCGGGCTATGTTCGTTTAGGGCTTAATGCAAGACTCGAACACCTCCATGCTGAGAAGTGAGGAAATGGCTCTGTCCTTCTCCTAGCATATTGCAGCGTCAGCTGTTGCTATGCCGTGCCCAGCTGGCTCAGCATCGCAACGCCTGTAGAGCGTGTTTCGCTTCGCAATGCATCATACTCTTGGCTGCCTGTGGCTGGCTCTGATGCACAATTCCGCTCTGGTGTACTTCCTGGACGAATATGGCCTACAAGCTACACTACTGCAATTGCGTCCCGGCGACCATAAGAGAAGATACGAATTTTTTGTTTCAATTCTCCACGATACTGCAGAGGACACTTTTCCCGAACGACTCATCTTTTCGGACGAATCGACGTTTCATCTATCGGGTAAATCAAGCCTCAAAAAAGGTAAGGATCTGAGACTCACAAAAGCTTGGCGCCATCGTCGATTGTGAAACAGTCTCACGGAAACTAAATGTGCTTTATGCCATTTCTTTTCACAAAGCTTATGGGCTGTAACGGATCGCGCAGCCACGTCTCGATCCCTTAGACAACAGATGGGAACGTTTTGCAAGACAACAACAATCTGCACGAACAGTCGACGACGTTTGCAGCAGCATGGACTATCAGCTAGGAGACCATGGCTGCGGTTACCCTTGACGCTGCATCACAGACAGGAGCGCATGCGATGGTGTACTCAACGACGAATCTGGTTGCACGAATGGCAAAACGTCATTTTTTCGAACGAATCCAGGTTCTGTTTACAGTATCATGATGGTAGCATCCGTGTTTGGCGACATCTCAGTGAACGCACATTGGAAGCGTGTATTCGTCATCACCATCCCTGCGAAACCCTACATTTCAGCAGGATAATGCACGACCGCATGTTGCAGGTCCTGTACGGGCCTTTCTGGATACAGAAAATGTTCGACTGCTGCCCTGGCCAGCACATTCTCCAGATCTCTCACCAATTGAAAACGTCTGGTCAATGGTGGCCGAGCAACTGGCTCGTCACAATACGCCAGTCACTACTCTTGATGAACTGTGATATCGTGTTGAAGCTGCATGGGCAGCTGTACCTGTACACGCCATCCAAGCTCTGTTTGACTGATTGCCCAGGCGTATCAAGGCCGTTATTACGGCCAGAGGTGGTTGTTCTGGGTACTGATTTCTCAGGATCTATGCACCCAAACTGCGTGAAAATGTAATCACATGTCAGTTATAGTATAATATATCTGTCCAATGAATACCTGTTTATCATGTTCATTTCTTCTTGGTGTAGCAATTGTAATGGCCAGTAGTGTATCTTCTCGTATGGTCGCCGGGAGGCAATTGCTGCAGTAACTGGAACTTGTAAGCGTTCATATAGACGCCACACCTTTGTATGAGAAGACCGAAGTTGTTGGCCTGCCCCTGTTGTGAACATTCAAAGAATCCATGTGAACCACGTCAGATACGCTCGATATTTTCATCAGATATGCGTTCCCAACCAGCGCTCTTCCCCTTGCATACGCTACCAACTTCCAAGAAATTTGTGTGCCAGTCATAAATCCGAAATGTTTTCCATCTTATATAGTTTGTAATAAGCAATTGAAATCTGTTATTTCTTCTTGAATTACCATCTGGGGTCTTGGTAAGAACGGTAACTTCTGATTTTCGAGAAGAAGGGAATAGATGGTTAAGAAGACACTATGTAGTTTATGACAGTAAAATCAGTAGTTACTGGAATTGCCTCGGCGTAAATTTCACTGTCAGACTTCCTATTCCAGGCTCAGCAAACAGGTTTCCGCAATTGGCTCCCGACTTTGTATTTATGAACTTGCTTCGAAACAGACGAATGTGACGCCGCCGAGCGCTACGGCCCAGAAAGAGACGCGAGTTTCGGCGACGGCAGCGCAGGTAGGCGTGCAGGCAAGTCGGTGGCGGGCAGTGACCGCGCGGCCCGCCGGCTGGCTCTCTTTGTAACGAGCAGTCCCGCCCGGCCACCGTAAATCCGTCACAAGTGCGCAGCCGGTCACTAACAACTTAATTACGCGCGCATGACGTACAGCTGATACCCGGTGCGCACATCGCCGCCTCCTGCGCCCTCGCGGGAGAAATCTATTGCAGTCAATTACCCTGCGGCAGCGCGCCGGCGGCTTGTATCGCGTTTCCCGGCCGTCGGCCGAGATATACGCCTGCCAGCCTTCCTTTTCCGTCTTTTTTTTTCCTCTATACATGTATATTTTTTGCCAGGGCCCTCTACATCAGCTTCCCCCTGCGCAGGAGCTTCTCGGAATTCTTTTAATAAAAAGGCTTCGGTAACGCATGGCGGCGCCGCCTCCGCGGGACGCTTATATATGACGCGGGCAGTCAGCTGGCCGGCGCCGAGGTCACGCCGTCCGCCGCTGACCCGCGCCTTGACAGATGGCGCAGCAGAGCCCGCGAAACGGGCGCACTTACCTGCTGCCCGCCACCGCACCAGAGCGCATCGGAACATCACTCACCCAGCGATCCACTGGAGCGGCCTATCTGTCGTGTATCCCGTGCTGAATGCCTCGTCTCGTGTCCTGAGAGTGGTGGTCCAGCAGCTGCATCATTCTACGACACTTCCTGCTTTACTCGCCTCTCTCTGCTCAATCTCACCCTACTACTACTGGCTCTACATCAGATCGACGAAGTTCACTGCTCCCATTTCTTTCTGCACCGTGTCAATCATTTCTTCACCGTCATCATCGATTACGCCCTAACAAGTAAAGTAAAGTACAGTTGTCACGCAAGCTCCTGACCCTGCTATTGGCATGGCCGGCCGGAGTGGCCGTGCGGTTCTAGGCGCTACAGTCTAAAACCGAGCGACCGCTACGGTGGCAGGTTCGAATCCTGCCTCGGGCATGGATGTGCGTGATGTCCTTACGTTAGTTAGGTTTAATTAGTTCTAAGTTCTAGGCGACTGATGACCTCAGAAGTTAAGTCGCATAGTGCTCAGAGCAATTCAAAAATGGTTCAAATGGCTCTGAGCACTATGGGACTTAACATCTATGGTCATCAGTCCCCTAGAACTTAGAACTAATTAAACCTAACTAACCTAAGGACAGCACACAACACCCAGCCATCACGAGGCTGAGAAAATCCCTGACCCCGCCGGGAATCGAACCCGGGAACCCGGGCGTGGGAAGCGAGAACGCTACCGCACGACCACGAGATGCCGGCTCAGAGCAATTTGAAACATTTTTTGCTGTTGGCATGACTGTAAGTCATCACGGCTCTAGCAGGCGGAGGGTGAACGTCACATCGCCTCAGGCACCATTTGTTCCGGCGCGCAGGTCGTCCAATGTGGCGTCGAATGTAATAAGAACCTGCACCAAGACGGCCACACCTGCCCCGTAAGGGGCCTCCAGGCCAATGACGCCAAACGCTAATTACCAATTGTTCCCGGGAAAAATTTCCAGAACGCATGTGATAGCAGGTAGACTGTATATGGGACAAGGAAAAATCCCCGCTTCGATCTAGGACTGAACCCGAGTCAGGTGCTCTATCGACAAGAGTAGCATGGCCAGCATTTCCGTTAACGAAAAACTGAAATATCGTCTTGCATTTTTATCGTAACAAATTTTAAGACAGAGAAAAGATATGAACAGACAAACAATTGATGACAGATTCAGAAAAACTACTTGGATGGGTGACCATCCATGCCGCCATGCGCTGTTGCCATTTTTCGGGGTGCTCTCAGCCTCGTCCTGCCACTTGAGGGGCTACTAGACCGAATAGTAGTGGCTTCGCTCAAGAATACCATCATAACGACAGGGAGAGCGGTGTGCTGACCCCACGCCCCTCCCATCCGCATCCTCCACTGAGAATGACACGGCGTTCCGACGGTCCCGGTAGGCCACTCGTGGCCTGAAGACGGAGTGCTTTTTTTTTTTCAGAAAAACTGGTTTCAAGGTAAACAGCTTCACAACCCTACCAAGCCAACAACACTTTCCTCCGGCTCTGTCCCTTATGCAACCAATAAATCGACTTGGTACTGATTGAGAGAGTTGTTTGATGTTCTCCTGAGGGATATCGAGCCAGATTTTGTCCAGTTGGTTCATTAGATCGACAGAATCCCGAGCTGGTTCGAAGGCCCTGCCCATAATGCTCCAAACGCTCTCAACTGGGAATACATCCAGCGACCTTGCTGGCCAATTTGAGGTCTGCCAAATACGACGACAAGCAGTAGAAACTCTTGCCATATACGGGGGCGGAGGGAGGAGCATTATCTTGCTTAAATGTAATGACAATGTTGACTGGAATACTCTCTTTCAAATTCTAAAGGTGGCAGGGGTAAAATACAGGGAGCGAAAGGCTATTTACAATTTGTACAGAAACCAGATGGCAATTATAAGAGTCGAGGGACATGAAAGGGAAGCAGTGGTTGGGAAGGGAGTGAGACAGGGTTGTAGCCTCTCCCCGATGTTATTCAATCTGTATATTGAGCAAGCAGTAAAGGAAACGAAAGAAAAATTCGGGGTAGGTATTAAAATCCATGGAGAAGAAATAAAAACTTTGAGGTTCGCCGATGACATTGTAATTCTGTCAGAGACAGCAAAGGACTTGGAAGAGCAGTTGAACGGAATGGATGGTGTCTTGAAGGGAGGATATAAGATGAACATCAACAAAAACAAAACGAGAATAATGGAATGTAGTCGAATTAAGTCGGGTGATGTTGAGGGTATTAGATTAGGAAATGAGACAGTTAAAGTAGTAAAGGAGTTTTGCTACTTGGGGAGCAAAATAACTGATGATGGTCGAAGTAGAGAGGATATAAAATGTAGACTGGCAATTGCAAGGAGAGCGTTTCTGAAGAAGAGAAATTTGTTAACATCGAGTATAGATTTAAGTGTCAGGAAGTCATTTCTGAAAGTATTTGTATGGAGTGTAGCCATGTATGCAAGTGAAACATGGACTATAAATAGTTTGGACAAGAAGAGAATAGAAGCTTTCGAAATGTGGTGCTACAGAAGAATGCTGAAGATTAGATGGGTAGATCACATAACTAATGAGGAAGTATTGAATAGGATTGGGGAGAAGAGAAGTTTGTGGCACAACTTGACCAGAAGAAGGGATCGGTTGGTAGGACATGTTCTGAGGCATCAAGGGATCACCAATTTAGTATTGGAGGGCAGCGTGGAGGGTAAAAATCGTAGGGGGAGACCAAGAGATGAATACACTAAGCAGATTCAGAAGGATGTAGGTTGCAGTAGGTACTGGGAGATGAAGAAGCTTGCACAGGATAGAGTAGCATGGAGAGCTGCATCAAACCAGTCTCAGGACTGAAGACCACAACAACAACAACAACAACAACAACAACAAATGTAAGCCCAGGATTGCTTGACATAAAGGGGAACAAAACTGGGCATAGAATATCGTCGACGTGCCGCTGTGGTGTATGGTTGCCGCCGATGACATCCGAAGAGATCTTGCTATGAGAAGAAATGGCACCCCATACCATCATCACTCATGGTTCCCCGCTGTATGGCCGGTGGCAGTTAGGTTGGCGTTCCATCGCTGTCTGGGGAGTCTCCATACAGGCCTTAGCCTAGAATCAAATTCAGTAGAGTGGGATTGTCTTCAGTGACGAGTCCCGCTTTGAACTAGAGACGTCCCAGACAGCCGTAGTATATCGATCTGACTGCAGTCTGCCATACGGCTCGTCCTCGGAGTGGTGGTCTAGGGTGTCATTGCGTTTATAGTACGACCTCATCATAATGACTTACCCATTAGATTTCTGCAGAGCAACCACAGGAACTCCATTTCTTCAATTGTTATTTCAGTCTTTTAATCTGCTTCGGCTACAGGATTTGTCGGACAAATTCAGTAACGACCGACCGCCGTGTCATCCTCGCCAGTTGCGTCGTCTGGGTGAGGTATGGAGGTGCATGACGTATCCTGGCCATTGCGTTTCACACACCTTACAGCCGCCGCTTCTTATTCGAGTAACTCCTTAACTGGCGCCACGAGGCTACCTGAACTCCATTTCAGCCTTTCCACAAAGAAACATCCCTAGTGGTGCTGGGTATTGAACATGGGTTCCAGCATAGTAGTCAGATACTCTGAGTACTTAGCTACGGAGACGGACTTAAGTACGTCTAGTTTTCGGGTCGAATGGACTGACAGACTCGGTGATGAAGGAAGCTGTAAAAATTCATTTATACAAAGACTCAGTTTCAGGCTTGACGAAGTATGGACTCAGGCACTTTCTTTGATCAACTCACACAGACGTTGCTACAGTGCAACTCCTGTTCATACGTAGGTATCTCAGAATGGAAAGAGCGTTCAACCACAAATACATATACAAAGCTCTTTGCCACCGAACATCCCGAAAATCTTTGACTCTTGTAGATTCTGAAGTTGTAAGCACAGAGGAGATGCTCTCGTGTTTAAAACGACGGTTGCGAGTACTGTAGGTCTAGTTTTTCTGTTGACTCGGAAGACAGCCGAAAGGTATACGGCTGCATCACCAGTTGAAGAACTGTAGATTCTGTGGCTACTGAGATTTTTGATAACTTACACTCCTGCCTTACACATGACTGGTTGGAGCGGCCAAGCTACCGCTTTTCAGTCTTCTAAAAGTAATATAGCTGTGCTGAAACAGTGATTTATGCATGAGATGATATTGTTGATATGAGTTCTTGCTATTCTAGACTCTTGGACGGTACATAAATCTCCTCTTCCTACTCTGTGGATAACATGTTGATAGGGGCACCTGCTGCGTGTATTGGACAAGCGAGTGAGATGTTGTGATAAGCCAGTGAGACTGTAAAGGCAAATGGTTGGTTTGTACATGCATGTGGAAGAAGTAAACGGATCTCTGCAGCGTGAAAATCTCATTCTGGAAACATCCCCCAGGCTATGGCTAAGCCATGTCTCCTCAGTATCCTTTTTCCAGGAGTGCTAGTTCTGCAAGGTTTGCAGAAGTGTTTCTGTGAAGTTTGGAAGGTAGGAGACGTGGTACTGGCGGAATTGAAGCTGTGAGGACGGGTCGTGAATCGTGCTTGGGTACCTCAATTGGTAGAGCACTTTCCCGCGAAAGAGAAAGGTCCTGAGTTCGAGTCTCCACCCGGCACACAGTTTTAATCTGCCAGGAAGTTTCATATCAGCGCACACTCCGCTGCAGAGAGAGAATCTCATTCTCTACTCGTACTGGTTAGATTTTTGCAACTAAGTAACGTAAGGCTACGTATGAAATGTTGCTGGACGGTGACATGAGATTTGTGGTTTGAGAGCTTCACCGAACTGCCACAGTAACGTGTGCGCAACGAAATTAGTCTTTCACCTGGTATACAACACTGGCAACTGCCTCATAGCACAGCTGGACACTATAAACAGAGATCTAAAACACATTAAAACCAATGTGTCGCATTCACGAAACTTTTCATTCATGGGGCTTATTTTACCATTTCGTATGAGAATAGTCTATGTTTCAGTACACACACACACACACACACACACACACACACACACACACACACACACACACAAGTTTCAAAGAATTTACTAGATTTAAATTCAACTTGAAGCTGATATATAAAAAAACAGCACATTTTTCTGAAGTATGTATCAGTTAGGTGTTAACTTTTTACTCTTTCTTAAACATAATTATCAGATAACAACACAAGACAACATATAAAGAATAAAAAGCTAAAACAAACACGAAATATGACTTTTGATATACTTTTTCAACTTTTGTCATAAAAAATAACGCCTACAGGCACAATTACATTCAGAAACATACTATTTTCTAGTGTGAAAAATTTTAATACAGTTTATCTTCAATATGATACTTTTTTTGAATCTTGGAGAAAGTATGTATAATGAAAAACAAGTAACAAACAAATGAAACAATATTAAAAACTTATTTTTTCTTGAGAACAGGAATCACAGTAGTCATTCAGGTGCCATGATGGCATAGATGCAAAAGACGGCATATGCTAAGTCTACATCCAAGATCTACTACATAAAATTAGAAGAACACATCACTTAAAGACGGAAGGATCGAACGTTCAACCACGGTGATAGAGACACATGTGCACTGAAACGAATTAGGACTGAGATTAAGAAATGAAAAATTTCATAGGAAAACTGAAGAGAAAAGAAGTATATGGGAAGCCTCAATCTAAGGAAGAACAAACTAGTGCTACATGTGTTAGAACATGCAGCAGTTGCTAACTTGGTAGTGTAATGACTGCTGAGGATGTAAATTTGTTGCCCTACTGCCTTGGGGTGTAGTGGTGGCAGAGAAACTGGTACATCACATGAGGCATCTCGGATGCCACTGATACAAACCCATGGGCTCTACTGTAGAGGAGCCTCACAGAGTAATCGTCGAAATTCAATGCGGGAACTGGTCCTCTGGCTTCGTCCATTCAGCGTGGTTGCTCCTTCAGCAAGATCCAAGCAGGCACATGTGGGGAGAGGTCAAATGTTAAGCTTGTTATGGAGTCACTTCAGAAAATATTATCCAGGTCTAGAAAGAAGTCGAATGCGTGCACGGTATGTCCGCCGGTGGGCCTCAACCGAGATGTGGTGGAGGCACTGCCAGAGGCTAGCGAGGGTATAAGACGCAACCATCTTCAAGTCGTGGCTCACGTCGGTACCAATGACGCCTGTCCTTTGGGTCGTCAAGCAATCCTCCCTTTTTCGAGGATTGTTTGGTGCGGGTGGCTCGCAGAAATGAAGTCTGCTGGCTTCGCTCACAGGGTGTAAGCAGAGCTTAAAATTGACAGTCTCTTCCCCAGAATTAATCCGAATCCTTTTGTTTGGGCCCAAATGGAGGTTCTCAACCCGATGCTCTGACGATTCTGTGACGGCCTTGGCTCCAGATTTCTGGATCTGATTAACGCGGTGGAGAATTGTAGGACTTCCCCTGATAGTTCAAGAGTGTAGTACACAAAGGAAGCAGATCCTCGGATAGTAAAGTACTTGAGTAGTGCGCTACTGGTTTCTGAGGCTAAACGTTAGTTTGAGATCCTCTCATGGGCACTCGCCATTCTATACACAGAGAGCAAAATAATCCCGCATGCAAAGGAACTTTACTTCGAACACTCAAATTTTGAGAGTAAACTGCCGAAGCCTTTGTAAAAAATTTCGTGACTTTACCACCCTCCAGGAAAGCTTTTGCCCTCAAATCATATTCAGAATCAAGAGCTGGATGGAAACCAAAGCAGAAACCACCGAAATATTTAACGAGGCACTTAATGTCCATGAAAGCAAGGTTATATGGAACACGAGGGGGAATGTTCATTGCAGCCAACAAAAATATTGTGTCTATCGAGGTCGAAACTGAGTCTGAGTGCAAAGTGATCTGGATGTGAGTTGCCAGCCTACGTGAACTCCAGTTAATCATCGGTGCACGTTGCGCAGTATGCATTGCCACCGTCTTGAGGATCATGTAATGTCCAGGGGACAATGATAAATCGCGGCAATTTTAGTGTAATTATTCTCTTTGCATAGAAATGCCATGTCCTTTCGTCCCATTGCTATTCCTTGAGATGCTGAGTTCTAAGTTTTTAGGCTCAAAGACTACTGCGTCATAACCTCCCTTATAACATCTTCTTCTACGTTGCTGTTGAGCGTACTTACAGATTGTACGACCGAAGCTGCGGTGGCATACTTTGATACTCAGCAGTTTCCGACGGTAGGCAGAAGCGCAGACTCCAGGTTCCGATGCTGGGAACCCGCACTCGATGAAACTTAGACCAGTCGTGGCAGGAACGAAGTCGTCACCTCCAGGGCGCTTTAGCTGGGAAATGTGGTAGCAACTTTTAAGAAACGGCTGTTACCAGGCAACGGACCCGAGAGAGTTTTGAGCATCAATCTTCCTTTCATTGTTGCGAAACGTAAGACGTTTATCTCATCTCACTTATCAAATGAAATGTCAGGCGTTCATCCAACACAACGAGGATAACTTTATTCGTGAAACGACTATGTCTACCAGAATATTTTCTAAGGTCCTAGCTGTAATCCGTCAAAAACTTATACGCCTAATATAAAATATTAGTATACGCTCTCTGTTCAGATGCAACGTATTTCACAGATTGATGAATGAGCCCCCATTTTTTTCCGATTGCGCTCTGGTTGTCTTCATCACAAGCTTTTTGATTTGTTTTCATTGTAATAAAATGGAATCGGTGAAATCATACATCAATATTGTTTCAAAAATTACTTTTTCTCTTTAATTTTGTTCCACCTTGGACAATCTCAAATTCTGGTCTCTTTGCAAGCCCTAATTCATGTATTGCAGTGAAGTGAAACAAGTCTACATTTAAGTTTTAGACACCATGTGTTTCGAAACTCTGGTATCAACTTTCAAGAATAAATTAATGCGGTTCAAAAGCATCAAGATGCGACGTCTCGTAAATCATCTTGCAGGTCTTATGCAATAATGGAATTAATTACGCCAATATTGACGTTACAGTCTTCAGTAGTATATTCGGCTACTTCAGTTAGTAATAATGCCATAAGGTCGTAAGAGTCATACATATTTCAGCAATTCATTCAGGCGTTTTGCAGCAGTTTTCTTTTCACCTTTACGGAAAATGGAAACACCTTTTCTCCTTGGGTACAGAATTCAGGCTATTTTCACTAAACTAGCGGTTGTAAGCAGATTACAAACTCTCTCGCGGCTTAACCTTTTCTAAGACGTTTTCAGTACTCTTCAGGCTACAACTAAACACATAAAAAAAGTTTTGCATCACCTCAGTTGCGAGACTTTCGGAACCTGTACAGAAAATTGGAAAGGAGATCAACATAAACATCATTTCCGCCCTTTTTGTTGCTCATGAAAACCACACTTTGCATGTTGTACCACCATAGAGCGAGACCTTCATAGGTGGTGGTCCAGATTGCTGTACACAACGGTACCTCTAATACCCAATAGCACGTCCTCTTCCACTGATGCATTCCTTTACTCATCGTGGCGTACTATCCACCAGCTCATCAAGGCACTGGTTTTGAACACTGTCCCACTCCTCAACGACGATTCAGCGTAGATCCCTCAGAGTGGTTGGTGGGTCACGTCGTTCCTAAACAGCCCTTTTCAATCTATCCCAGCCATGTTCGACAGGGTTCATGTCTGCAGAACATGCTGGCCACTCTAGTCGAGCGGTGTCGTTACTCTGAAGGAAGTTATTCACAAGATATGCACCAAGATATGCACGAAGGGGTACGAATTGTCGTCCATGAAGACGAATGCGTCGCCTGTATGCTGCCCATATCGTTGCGCTATCGGTCGGAGGATGGCATACACGTATCGTACAGCCGTTACGGCACCTTCCATCACCACCAGCGGCATAAGTCGGCCCCACATAATGCCACCCCAAAACAGCAGGGAACCTCCACCTTGCTGCACTCGCTGGACAGTGTGTCTAAGGCGTTCAGCCTGACCGAGTTGCCTCCAAACACGTCCTCGATGATTTTCTGGTTGAAGGCATATGCGACACTCATCGGTGAAGAGAACGTGACGCCCTGAGCGTCCTAAGTGGTTCAATCGGCATGTTGTTGGTCCCATCTGTACCGCGCTGCATGGTGTCGTGGTTGCAAAGGTGGACTTCGCCATGGACGGCAGGAGTGAAGTTGCGTATCATGCAGCCTATTGCTCACAGTTTGAGTCGTATCACGACGTTATGTGGCTGCACGAAAAGCATTATTCAACATGGTGGCGTTGCTGTCAGTATTCCTGCGAGCGATAATCCGTAGATACGGTCATCCACTGTAGTAGTAGTCCGTGGGCAGCCTGAACGAGGCATGTCATCGACAGATCCTGTCTCAGTCCGAGACGCCTGGACACTTCGCTTGTTGAGAGCCCTTCCTGGCACAAAGTAACAATTCGGACACGGTCGAACGGCGGTATTGGCCGTTTAGGCATGGTTGAACTACAAAACACGAGCCGTGTAGCTCTTTTCTGGTGGAATGACTGGAACTGATCCTCTGTCTGACGCCCTCTGTCTAATACGCGCTGCTCATGCATTGTGGTTTACGTCTGTGACACAATATTCACAGTCAACGTCTAGCTTCAGGAGTTCTGGGAACCGGGATAATGTAAAACTTTTTTTGGATGTATGTATTAAGATTTCGTTGCAGGATGGTTTGTTGGTCAAGAGTTACTAATCGCCAGTTCCTTGACCGTCGTGGAGTCATAAATGCAGTGGTAGCAACACGCTTATTCAGCAGAGATCATAGTGTCCATGGGAAGGATGCTAATCAATCAACCTGTCATCTAGTATTGGTGATTTTGCCTTATCAAGTTCGGCAAGGTATCTGTGCTCGACCAGCATTCAAATGGTTCAAATGGCTCTGAGCACTATGGGACTTGACATCTGAGGTCATCAGTCCCCTAGAACTTAGAACTACTTAAACCTAACTAACCTAAGGACATGACACACATCGATGCTCAAGGCAAGATTCGAACCTGCGACCGTAGCGGTCTCCCGGTTCCAGACTGAAGCGCCTAGAACCGCTCAGCCACCCCGGCCGGCGACCTACATTCGCTCATTTTTTTTCGCGCCCATATTTTATATACCAGGGAGGAAGATAATGCTATGAACCTTGATTTGTGTGTCCTTATTCTCACCTTAATTATAGTTACAGATAGTCAGCACAACAGGTACAGATAACCACCTGTCCGAAACATGGATGACCACTCATTTTGAATGACTGTGGGTGTATTAACAAACGCATGAAACTAGGCAAATTCTGTTGAAAACTCATGGTTTATTTTAGCAGCTTGGGAATGCAGTTGAACGATATTTTGGAAGCCAGCTCCAGTGGCGACGCTCTGGCGCGACCCCGACGAGCGATATGCGGTGCCGTGTCTCCAGGTGGCCGTTACGAGTACGAATTTTGGGGATGCTCCACCCTCTGGAAACTTTCTCTCACAGTCAAAACCCTTTAGAAGGTTTAGGGAGTAGCAGAAAACGCTCCTTCTATCGTGCACTTTTGATATGAAATGGGAGTATCCATTCTCCCAATATTTCTGAAAGTCGTCAAAGACAATTTGGCCGCATTTGCCGTGGCAGCATGCAGCAACCGAAAATATCATACATTGAACCTTTTAACAACCTGTTCCAAATGAGATACATTCATTACCAAGTCTCATCGACGTACACACTACGTATTACATACAGAGCTTCCTATGAAAGGCTTTCAATAAGTAATGCAAAAATTTTATTCTTGGCCATTTCGGTTGAACAAATGCGTAATTTGTTGTGGGACATCGTAGATATTCATAGGCGATTGCAGAATGTCTACGGAGACATGGTAGTGAACAAAAACACGGTGAGCCATGGCGTCTGTCACCATCGGAACAAGATCGTTCAAACCTGTCCGACCTCCCGCACCGTTCTGTGACTCCTGCTGTGTTAGGACGTGCGGACACTCTCATTCTAGGAGATCGAGGGATCACAAACACCTCGCTGCACAACTGGACGTCTCTGTTGGTGATGCTGATACACTCGTAGAACAGTTGGGGTACTCAAAGGTGTGCTCCCACTGGTTTCCTCGCTACCCAACGGAAGACCATAAAGAGCAACAACGGACCATCTGTAAGGAATTACTTGCGCGTTACGATGCTGACCGTGAAATTTTCCTGAAGCTATGAAACATAGGTTCATTACTCACTCCGAACCGGATACAAAATGGCAATCCATGGAGTGGTACCACACCACCTCTCCTCCGAAGAAAAAGTTCAAAGCCGCGCCCCCAGCCGATAACGTCATGACGATGGCCTTCCGGGTCTCAGAAGGTTTTATTCTGTTTGATGATCTCCATCATGGTGTAACTATCAACTCTGAAATGTACTGTGCTATAATCTGAAGAAATGACTTTAATATGTTTGTCGCCATGAAAATGCAAACGATCTTCTCCCTTTCCATGACAACAAAACGCCTCGCACAAATCTACGCATCCGACAGGAGCTTACAAAGTGTCAATGGAGTGTTCTTGCTCATCCACTCTACCGCTTGGACCTCACACCTCCTGATCTGTTTGTCCCAGTGGACGATGCACTCCTCGCAGTACGAGGGATGATTGGGAGGTTGCTGATGCAGCAAGATGTTGGCTTCGGCATCGATCAGTACAGTGGTACCATGTCAACATACAGTGGTGCGAGGCCGTCACACTGAAAGGCAATTATGTTGAAAAACATGGTTTTCTAGCCAAAATAGTGGGGAAACATGTGGTGTATTGGGTTTCTGAATAAAACGAATATGATTTTTGTAAAAATGTGTTACATTACTTGTTGAATTCCCCTCGTATTAGATACCTATGATGATGATGATGATGATGATGATCAGCACTTTTCCATCTCTGTCGGAATTTGGAGGGTAAGTTTCCCATTCGCCCATTCATCATCATCATCATCATCATCATCATCATCATCATCATCATCATCATCATCATCATCAGTACTCTGTCGCAGGGTAGGTCTTCACATTTACCTCTCCATCTAGTCTTGTCATTTTCTATCCCCTTCGTTTTCACATAGTTGTATTCTACCTTTATACTGTCCACCATCTGATAATTTTTTGCATCCTCCTCTTCTTCTTTCATTCACTGCTTCTGCATAGCATTCAAGAGTAAACAATCTCTTTTCATCCAGTGTCCAAGTCAATTGCGGTTCCTGTTGCTGGTCAGGTATGGGAGCTACTATCTATCCTTGCTCATCTGGTGTCACTATGAAAAGGCGCCACTTCCAGTCACTTATGGGGTCCAGGCAGCAAGCATCAGGGCTCGGGGTATGTTATCCACGCCACATTGCCACAGCACAAAGCTTTTCCCTTACTGGATCAGCACTTTTCCACCTCTGGCGGAATTTGGAGTGTAAGTTTCCCTTTCGCCTGGCTGCACGTTGTGGAGCCGGCTTGGGAACTTCGTGGTACAACAGCTGTCACGTTTGTGGATCAATTGTCGGTGGAATAGACAGATGTGTGAATTAGTTCTGACCACATTTTCCGAAGATTATCTTGAGTAACTAGTTTGACAAATCATACGCAATGGAAATATTTGAGACCTTGTAATTGCAAACAGGCCTGATCTTAAAGACAGTGCCAATATTGAGAAGATTAGGAGAGTATTTATGTTTGCAATTGCAGATGCGTCGCTGTTAGCCTCCTATTTAGACAATTAATGGACGTTGTCGCGAATGTAAGAAATACTCGGACCAGCTCAGTGATTCAGTTTAGGAAGAAGTTCTTGGCCGAGTGGCAGCAGAACACCTGTCCTGACAATGAAGGTAACAGTAAAATTAATATGTGACTAGTATACTAATTTTTTATATCCTATATAATGAGAAATTGTAAATAACATAATTCAATGCCATTTATATTTAGATCTAAGCAAACTGCTGCTCCATCTGGGACGGGATGGAAGTTGTTCCGATGCCCTCCTACCTGGAACAGGGAGTTAGTGGGACACCTATTTCCACTAATAACCTCACCTATCATATATTAGCTTCTTTTTAAATAAACAAATTGTTTCTGTTTTATTTTTCCCCAAATAATGTTCATTTTATACCGGTATTAGCTCATTCCACTAAAAACCTCACCTACAATCTATTAGCTTCTTTTTAAATTCTTTTTCCTCAAATTATGTTCATTTTATACCGGTATTAGCTCATTATTGTTGCACCTGCTTTATTCCTCAAAACCAATTTTGTTAGAAATATTGAACAATGTACTGTAATATGTAAAATTGTAAAATGTGCGACTTTCTTTTCAAACTATGTAGCAGGTTTATAAATATGCAACAACTGAAATGAAAAATGCAGTCAAAGCTTAGTTTGGTCACACATTCGTAAAAATGCAGCTAAATGGCTGGGCTTTTAAAATAAAGCACTAAAATGCTTGGAGAAGATGACTCTTTGTCGCCTATGTATAAATGAGTGTTTTCATTTGGCTAACGGTTTCTCTTGGTAAGGGAACAGCATCTTTCGCCATAAAATGACCTTAACAATAAGATGCAGTGTGCACTATCAAGACTACCTTTCAGCTCAATTAATGATATTAGAAATAGGAAAGTAAATGACGCCTAAAGGGGTATTGTTTTATGACAGGACGAAGCAGCTTTTCTGTGTTTTGCGGTTGTAGAACAACCATGCTCACGTTATGTTGTCAGGTGCTGGGTGCGGGTGAAGACAAAGGACTTTGATTAACGACAGATAACAGTGCGCACAACATCAGTGACACAGAGAGTAATTTTACACAAGACGCCCGCGGCCGTGACCGCTTCGCGGTTTCGCCTGCCCGCGAAACGCAAATGAAATTAACAGCTGCGGCCGTCCGCCTCTCCCTCTCTTCTTTTTTCCTTTTTTGCGCTTTTGTGCCACCGTGTAACCTGACGGTGACACTGCCAAATCTATCAAATTTCGGCCGCAATTACAAGCCGCAACGCGAGGCGCACGAGAGGAATCCGCCAATTAACTCGCCACGCCGCAAGCCGCCGCTAAAAACGGATCGGCCTTCATTCACCTGCCTTGATTTATTGACGCCGCGACGGGGAAAAGGGGTGGTGGAGGTTGACGGGGGGGGCAGAGAGAAGGGGGAGGTAGCTCCACCGGACAGACGACAATTTCCCGAGCGGCTGTTTTCATTAGCCGGGGTGGCCGCGTGACGTCGCATCAAACCGCGCGGCCCGCACGGAAAACTGCTAACAGGTATTTAATTCGACGCGGCGCCGGCGAATGGCGTCGCGCGTAATGAGCGCGCGTTGTCTGCCAGAGTGGCGACCGCGAAAGGGTGGAAGATTTTCGCGCGAACTGATTTTCATTCGGCGTCCGCACCGACGGGAGAAGGGGTTGGTAGGTGTGGTGGCGGTGGTGGTGGGGGCACGGGGCGGCGGTGACGGCCAGTTCATTAGCAGACGGCAGCGCGCCCGCGTCAAACGGCGGCATTAACAACTAAACATGACAGCTGCCGGCTGTCGATATTCATTTGTCGACGTCAGTCGCGCGCGGCGGATCGAGCCGGCGCGGCGCGGCAGCGCCCGCTGCGGCGCGATGCGCTCCGGCCGAAGCGAAGCACGGCGCTGCATGGCGTGGGGAGCGGACGGCCTTGCGCCGCTGCTAACTTAATCCCGCGGTGACGCCGTCTGCGGCTGACAATTCCGGCAGTTATTACCTCAATTACCGGCACTGGTGCCGGCTGCTTTGAACGCCGGAGGTGGGCTACAAGGAATTTTCGTCGAAACTCTTCCTGCCAGTCACGCCGGCGATCGTTATCTGCCACGCAGCTAGTTGTCAGGAGTGTAAATGTCAACCCACTTTTTTTGATCCGTCAACCACGCTGCTAAAAACGAACAAGAGACGAATCGTGCGGTTCGTGAAATACTGGTGAAATGGACGAAAGTGCTGGAGAAAATGCTTGGAGAGATTTTTCTTCTTTATTTTTATTTCATCCACTCCCACCCCCCTTCCCGTCCCCAAACACCCCTCCCCCCCTCCACGGCACCATATGATGTGGGGTGGGTTGCAAGCCATACTTTACTCCGGTCTTGAGCCAAGAGAATTCTCAAAGATGTAACAAATGTTCAAATGAGTGTGAAATCTTATGGGACTTAACTGCTAAGGTCATCAGTCCCTAAGCTTACACATTACTTAACCTTAATTATCCTAAGGACAAACACACACACCCATGCCCGAGGGAGGACTCGAACCTCCACTGGGACCAGCAGCACAGTCCATCACTGCAGCGCCCCAGACCGCTCGGCTAATCCCGCACGGCTGTAATAAAGGTGAGAGGAAACAGAATATGAAAACTTTTCCTTTTTAATCAAAAAGATAAAAATGATGGACCGCTAAAAGGACTAAACTGTATACAATTTAAAACAAAAAATTTCGCAACTGCATTGTGGTGATATTCTTCTACGAAAAAGCACTGGAGCACTGCACTTTAACTTAACATCTGAAGGACCTGCACTGCGTGAGGATTGCTGTGGAAGGAGAGACTATGTTCCATAGAGGCTGAGGGATGTGAGTAAAAAGATAGGGGTCTGTTAGTTGGGGAAAATATGGAGATGATGCGTAGGAGGTGAAGCGGAAAGTGGGAATACAGATGATGGGAAAGCTAGAGGGAGAGGAGGAATATGGTGTGCGGTGAGGGTAGTAGAAAAAAAAAGCGTCATGGGCTTGGAGAGCATAGGCATAGAAAACTTTTTTAAAAAATGTGGTTTTTGTCAGAGAAGCAAAACTTCACTGTCAGAAAATGAGCTAGAAATAACAGAAAGACAGTACAAAATATAGTAATTGAGCTATCAGGGCGGTCAGCCAGAAGAGAAAGAAGAAAATATGAACAAGAGACGAAGCATCGAACGCAAAATCTGTGATACGGAAAGTACTGAAAAGTTGTTTCGGATCTGATGTCAACTTGAGGGAATGATGAAACTGGAAAGTCATTCCTGTTTATAAGAAAGGTAATACAACTGATGCACGGAATTGTGGATTTGTTTTGGTAATGGCCGTTTCTTGCAGGTACCTAGAGTCCGTTCAAAGCTAAAACAGAACAATTATCTTAAATGTATCAGTCAGCTTCAAATTAACAAAACGCTAGGAGAAGGTGGCATTACTGCAGAAATGTGGGAGAGTACTAGAGAAATGCAGCAGAAAGAATCTGTTACCTCATTGCAGGAATGTGGTAACTGAAATAAGCTTTCCTACCTTTGATGTAAGATAGGGTACCGAGGAGTCTCTGTAATTCCAATTAGAAACTATACTCAAACGAAGTAAAAAACAGAATGGAAAATATCATGGAGTCTTCAGGAATGGGAGGTCATGCATAGCCCTATGAGCATTTAAAAACACCAACAATAAGAAATCACAAAAAATTTTGTAAACTGGAAAAAGGCGTGTAACTCACGAGGGATTGATCCACTCCGACAAGTCGAAACCTATCCTGAAATTTTTCACGCAGGAAGAATACACCGAAAGAAGTGTAGTGTCAAAATTTTAGCTTCTATGGCGCACTGCAAGTATTTAAAAACTGTTAAACTTACTCACTTCTGTCCCAAGAAGAATCACTTATAATAGCAGTCGGTACAACTCTTCCTGCTTAGCGCGCACATCGGTGATAAGCAGATGCAGCTGTGATAAGAGGATGTAGCGCTGTGTAGCGCCAAGTCCAAAGTGCACGCACGTGATTTTAAGCACTTAAACTGCTGCAGCAAAAATATTGCACATCACTAATTTCTTGAATAACTTGCAGTTCATATAAACAGCTATGTTGCAAATGTAATTCTTACAACCGTGACTAGCAGAGGAAAAAAAAATGAAGACAGTGTATGACGTTACATTACCGACGACTTCCATTAATCGGTACTCTAATCTGTTGGCGTTAAACATTTGATAACAAATTTTACGGTACTTTCTGAAAAATATATGTTTTGCTAACACTGAAACAGCTGCTTGTTCAAATGTTCAAATGTATGCAATTTTATGGGACTTAACTGCTAAGGCCATCAGTCCCTAAGCTTACACACTACTTAACCTAAATTATCCTAAGGACAAACACACACATCCTTGCCCGAGGGAGGACTCGAACCTCCGCCGGGACTAGCCTCAGTCCATGACTGCAGCGCCGCAGACCGCTCGGCTAATCCAGCGAGGCAAACAGCTGCTTGTTATTTTCCTGTAGTTGTTACAAAAATTCAATGTGTCTCACCTGTAGCAAAAACAAACATTGTCCTTGTACCTATTACACACGATAAATGAAGAAGTATGCATTCAGGCACTCACAGTCATTAGTAGTTTTATTTAGACAGAACAGGGATGGAGTAAGAAATGGTCGTAGCCATTAGTCTGCACATTGTGTTTAAGGGGCTCCGGAACGCCCTATACTTGCAATGTTAAAATAACGCTTATAAATTACATCTTTCCTCACAAAGTATTTGAGGTAGGAAGTTGAACTTTTTACAGATTATTTATTGGAATATGGGCTACAACTTAACACATGGATTTTACAAAATTTTAGTTCAGTTATTAAAGATGATTTTTTTTCAATTGTAATGAAAATTCACAACATTTTTTTGCAATTTTTTATTTATATATTCAAAAATATACAGTTTTTTGGAAAAAGGCTGTGTTAAATTATGCAGAAGGTACTGTGTAACATTTACTGAAAGTTTGAAACAAATATGTTTGGAAGATCCTTAGAAAACATGTAATTAGTATGAGAAAATAAAAGTTTTGGGAATCGAGCGACAAAGATTGGATTAACTTTTTAGTGCATTCCAGGTCCATAGGATAGATTATCTTCATCCTCTGCAAACTCCTCCTCCAGCTTCCTCTTGTTCCTCCTCCTGTTTACTCTTGCTTGTATTTCTAGACTCTCTACAGCCCTGTCTGCAGCCCGAAGGCGTTCTTGTCTAAAGCAAGCATCGCTCGTACCATGTTAGAACCTATCTTCATTCCCATATTTCTAAATACCTTGCACCTTACAATGTTGCCATCATTGAAAGTCGCAACAGCATCATACACACCAAAGTGAAGTGTTGGTATTCCAACAAATACAGTCTTGGGGATTCTCGACCATATAACACTATTTACACTTTCATTCGGGTTTTGAGTTTTTCCGTGAATACACTTTTTCAGCAGTTCAGGTGCTGCTAAGTCTCTGAAAATAGATTTATCACCTCCATTATTGCATGAGGCGGACTATGCTTATGAGTGTACACTTCACCAGTTAGCAATCCTTTGTTATATTTACACCAACTGTCTTCTTCTTTGGGACACAAGCTATGTTGGGGATTTTCATCGGTTGAAGAAGTATGAAAAAAAAGAGCCTTCTTCATTTCGTCGACACTTTGTGTATTTTGCCTAATAGCCATTCCATAATAGTTCTGTATTTTGTCAATTACACTGTCAGTTAACCTTCCCTTCCCATCCAACCCTTTACCATCACTGAGTTTTTGTTTTTTGTACGAAGCTTTCCGTCGCCGAAGTCTTGTTCCCATTCGCTTCTGTACGTGTCCAATACACTCAAATTTCTGCACTACAACATCATCACCATAGGGCTTCAGTCCTTGAACATGTTTGAAACTTTTAGAATCACCGTCACCAAGGTAATTAACATATGGCACAGCGCCACAGTGGGTCATGCCCATGTAGAACACATTTCAAAAAAAATTTAAAAATAGTTGTAGTCTTCGGAATTGAATAAATTATATATCTATTAAAAGGTAATAGTCTGCAGATTCAGAAAACGCAAAAAAGTAAAAATTGAACTTTTCATGATTTTGAGCCTTTCCGGAGCCCCTTAACGACACTGTTCCGCTAATAAGCCCGATATAACAAAGAACTATCGGAAATTATACTATCCGACAATTTTCTGGAAAATGTTTTTCCTCTGTTGACATTTTTTTCCAAGATGCTGAATCACACTATTAGTTCCATTGGAATCTGAATTACTGTATATTAACAGTATTTCCGCCGTCCTCCTAAAAAAATGGCTCTGAGCACTATGGGACTTAACTTCTAAGGTCATAAGTCCCCTAGAACGTAGAACTACTTAAACCTAACTTAACCTAAGGGTTAGATTGCACTACTTTTAACAGACTGATCTCGTACTCGTATTTGGGAGGATGGACCTATGAAGGCCCTAATTGCCATCTGGTCAACCTGATTCAGGCTTTATGTAGTTTCCCTGGATTACTTCCTGCACAACTCAGAATGGTTCGCACTATGATGTAATGGCCGCTACTTGTCCCATCCTTTGTTTAACAGTGCCGAACGAGGTAACGCAGTGATGAGTTCAAAAATGGTTCAAATGGCTCTAATCACTATGGGACTTAACATCCGAGGTCATCAGTCCCCTAGACTTAGAACTACTTAAACCTAACTAACCTAAGGACATCACACACAGCCATGCCCGAGGCAGGATTCGAACCTGCGACCGTAGCGGTCGCGCGGCTCCAGACTGTAGCGCCTAGAACCGCTCGGCCACTCCTGCCGGCCATCCTCCTAAGGACAGAGATGACGTTAGTCGTCATGCTCAGGCTAAAAGACCGAGAAAAACAATAAATTATTTTCTACAGATGGTAAAAAGACGTTTCGGATGTAACATTGAAAATTATCCTCTCCGGTTTTTCCAGATTTTGCTGCGTCTGTTACAAGACTTTTGCAAGTAAACAGGCTTTATTTTTAGTTTTTGGTCCTCAGTTACATTAATGTTCCTGAAGACAGAGATGAAGCTGCGGAAACAGTAATCCACTGATACTTACCGCTGGCACTGTTATAAATTAATGTGTCAGAGCATACATCGACTCTACAAGCGACTATGGCTTATTCCTTATTTTCGTTGTTAACACTTGGCTATACCGTAAAGATAAATTGTGGATATTAAATGAGTTGCAGGTTCGAGGGAATAGTAATTATGAAAAATTGTGTCAGAGAAACAATCAGCGGAAACTGAAATTGGCTTTATAAATTTCTATAGGGTTCTGTCGTGTTATCTGTTTACCGATGTGCCGTTAACCCCGATATGTGCTCACTATGTGTCATGCACTGTCTGCCACAGCCGCCCTAGCGAGCTTGTAGCCTGTCTTAGCAGCTAAAATTTTGACATTGTTTTCCTTTCTGTGTATTCTCCCTATATAAAAATTTTAGTGGAGGTTTCAACATATCGGACTGGACAGCTTCCTTGCATTTAATTGGGTGGAGCAGGACTTCGCAACTGACTGAAAAAGTAGAGCAATTATTAAATAACGACTGGCAGACACCATTTTGAAAGTAAATTTTCTCGCACTAGTTTCCAGTTATTTAGAAACAAAGATAAGCACAAGGAGACAGACTGTCACCAAACCTTTCTAATATTGTCTTGGAGGAACTCATGAAAATCTGCGAAACTGTTCTGGAGGCAGAATGAACGAAAATAACGTAGCACGTCAGAAAGAGAAGGAAACTAGAAATTAAATGCTTAGCACTTGCTGAAGATCTGACATAATTGGTTCAAAACCAAGACAATATTGGAATTGCTGTGAGACATTACTGAAGAAACCTGGCCTGTAAGTTTCCTATCAGAGACAGATATATAGCACATAAGCATCAAAGAAAATGATACATGACAAGACAGCAAGTTAGAGAACGGAGTGGTTCGGATCTCTAGTTGATTAGTTTCAATATAAGGTCTGAATAAATAGAAGAACAAAGATGGAGCCCGACTACCAGAACTAGCATACGAGGTAGTCTAAAACAGGTGCAATAAACGAATGCTACTTTGCGCTCTAGTATACGCTAAACGGAATTTCTCGACACCAAATAGTGGACAATAATATGAAGTGTGTCCACTTCGATGACGGCTTGAAAACTGGATTTGTATGGAGGAATGGTAGCCCGTTCTTCCTCAAGAGCCGAAACCACAGCAGACAGTGCTGCCGGATGCTGGAGTCTGGAGTGAAGCAGACGTTGTAGCTCATCCCAAAGGTGTTACATTCGACTCAGGTCGGGACTCTGGGAAAGCCAGCCCAGTTCAAGTATGCTGTTATCTGGAAAACATCTCCTCACAAGTAATGCTTTATGACTGGGTGCAATGTCATACTGACACAAACAATCGCGATCTATGAACTGTTCCTCTAGTGTATGCAGCACATAACGCCGTGAAATGTTTTCATATCCTTTCGCAATAGCTTTTTTTAAGCACAGTAATGGGACTACTCCCCAACCACGAAAAAAAAAAAAATCATCATTCTGCAAGACCATATACACGTCACTTCAATAATGGGTGGCTGTTTGATTTGGGAGAGGGGACCAAACAGTGAGGCCATCTTTCCCATCTGATTATGGAAGCCGGCCGCTGTGGCCGAGTGGTTATAGACGCTTCAGTCTGGAACCGCGCTGCTGCTGTGGTCGCATGTTCGAATCCAGCCTCGGGCATAGATGTGTGTGATGTGCTTAGGTTAGTTAGGTTTAAGTAGTTCTAAGTCTAGGGGACTGGTGACCTCAGATATTAAGTCCCATAGTGCTTAGAGCCATTTAAACCATTTGGATTCGGGAAGGCTGGGGAAGGAAGTCGGTCGTGCTCTTTCAAAGAAACGAACCAGGCGTTTGCCTAGACCGATTTAGGGAAATCTCGGGAAACCTAAATCAGGATGGCCGGACGCGGTTTTGAACCGTCACCCTCAGTGTGATAATCACTGCGCCATCTTGGTCGCTCAATGTCGGCTCTAAACATAATGGCAGGCAACGTTCTCCAGGCATTCGCCAAACCGAAACGCTTCCATCTGGTTACCACATGGCTTAGAGAGATTCATCGCCCCAAATCATTCGTTCCCATACTTCCAGTGTCCATTGGCGTTGTTATTTACACCACCTCAAGGGACGATTAGCATTGACTATAGAAATGTTTGTCTTACAAGGGGCTGCTCGACCATCGTACACCAGCAGTTGTGGACTCCTGTCGTTAATTTCAAGCGAATTCTATAGACACCCCCGGCGGTCCCTGTCCGTCGGTATACGAGGTCTTAGCTTAACTTTGGGTGTTCCTTCAGCGTTTCCACTTCAGTCACATCATTAGCAGCCGACATGGACGGCCTTAGATGAGTTAAAATGTTCATGGCGGATTTGTTACTCAGGTCACATCCAATGACTGGTCCACATTCGAAGTCACTAAGCTCTTCCCATCGACCCACACTGCTGTTACTGCATCTGTACTCAAAACATAATACTTCCGAATAAAATAATTTTGGGTATTAGGACACATCATTGAAAACCACTAAAAGAACTAAATTGCCGACCCATCGACTGACCGACTTGCTGCACTCCTCTCCAGCGTTACCCTGAAGAGGACTGCAGGGAATCGGTCGAAACGTCAGCAATTTAGTTGTTTTAGTAGTTGACAACAGTGCTGCCCAACACCCAAATTTATTGTATTGAGAACAATACAGGCCGTGGAAGCCTACGAACATATAACATAACGCTTACAGCCTTCCTTCATACTGACGGGTCCGGGTATCGTGACAGCTTGTGGTCAATTCCGCATTACGCAGAGGCGGCCAGACACTTTTGAATAGGTAGTGTACGTTGAAGAAGTCACTGACTTCGCTATGTTACGCTTACCAACAGATAACAGAAGCCTGCACTAGTCGTTCATATTGCCTCAGAAAAAATTAAAAATGGGTCTAATGTCCCCGATCGGCTAAACGTACTTGGCTAAAAACTAAAACTGAAAACTAGACACCCCCCGATGACGCCTTGGAAGGCACAACGGTACCGATAGCCCACCGTGTCATCCTCAGCCCAAGGGCGTCACTGAATGCGGACATGGAGGGGCATGTGGTCAGCACACCGCTCTCCCAGCCCTATGTCTGTTTACGAGACCGGAGCCGCTACTTCTCAGTCAAGAAGCTCCTCAGTTTGCCTCACAAGGGCTGGGGGCACCCCGCTTGCTAACAGCGCTCGGCAGACAGGATGGTCTCCCATCCAAGTGCTATCCCAGCCCGACAGCGCTTAACTTCGGTGATCTCACGGGAACCGGTGCTACCACTGCGGCAAGGCCGTTGGTTAAAACGTACTTGCCTCTAATTGGAAATTCCCTTCTAAAGATACCCAATCGGGAATCCATCTGCCCCACTCCCATTTCGCTGGAATTTGATAGAAAATAACCGAGTTCTACCACCACCACCTTCACTACACGTAAACACTGTAATCGCTAGTTTTAAGCACGAATGTAGCACTCGATCCAACAAACGTGTAGATAAACAAACGCTTCGAAACACAACATGGTGGCGCGCTCGGAGTGACGTCACGACCTGCTATGAATTTCGTGCCGCGACCTTGTCTCTAGGTGGTGGTGGTTCTACAGTGGGTTAGTTCTCACGCATCCCGCTCTGACCATTCCGGCAAGGAATCGGGAAATCAGCAACAAGAAGAAAAAAGAAAGAAAACAACTTTGTGGTCTCTAGGTAACATATATGCTTCTTAACGTAGTATTCACAGGTAGAGTCCTAGATTGGGCCAACGTGAAGGTTTTAAATGCACCTTTTATAGGCGTGGTTTCAAAACTGACTACGAGAAACTGCAATAAATCTGCACGTTTGTATGTGATTAACATAAATAGAACACTTTCTTGCGCGATGAATACGTAAGAAAATCTAAGGAAACAGTACGAAATATCGATGAGACGGCCGTCTAGGCATGTGAGCAGACACCAAAAGCGCTTGTTTCATTCATCAAGGGACGGACGATTCCGTCTCCCACGCTTCCCAAACTGAACTACGTCGCCGTCTGCAATGACAGCGATGCTGCAGAGTCGTATTATTGGACAAGTAGAATCACCTGCGTGGGACCGTTGTGGACAGGATCAGGATACAAGTCGAGTGAGTGTCCCGCCTGCTGGATATGGGCGACAGGCGAGCAGCTTATGAATCCGAGAGGAGGCGCGTGGGCCTGGTTTATTCAATGTGCAGTAACGGCCGCAGCGAGGGCGCCGCCGCCCACTTGTGCGGCGCCGTCTGACGTCACTGGCACGGTGAAATCGCAGCCAGTTTCAGTGGCTGAGGCGTCGACATCGGTGTCTTCACCAGTGCTGATTCTGCCAATACTATGTCTCACTGACGAAGCTGACAGTACTAAAATCTATACTCATTTTCCACACACAAGCAACGATAAAAAAAAGTTCAAATGTGTATGAAATCTTATGGGACTTAACTGCTAAGGTCATCAGTCCCTAAGCTTACACATAACTTAACCCAAATTATCCTAAGGACAAATACACACACCCATGCCCGAGGGAGGACTCGAGCCTCCGCCGGGACCAGCCACACAGTCCATGAGTGCAGCGCCATAGACCGCTCGGCCAACCCCGCGCGGCACAAGCAACAGTAATTTCACTTTGTATATAAAAGGCGATATACCGGATGATGACGCAATGACTCATCATCGCCCAACCAAAATAACTAACGACAGAAACTTTAAATTTACAAAATATGATGGTCTTGTACTTGTACTCTATGCGTTGTTTAAGAAGGACCTTTTTTTTCTGAATCCCATCCCTAAGGGGCTGAAATAGTGGACGACAAGCTTTTTGAAATTATGTCGCTGTTACGGAAATTTTAAGATTTGGTATACGAAAATTGATATTTATTTTCTTGGTTGGATATAAACAAATACGACTTTCATCTACATCTACTTCTACATCTACATCCATGCTCCGCAAGCCACCAGACGGTGTGTGGCGGAGGGTACTTTGAGTACCTCTATCGGTCCCCCCTTCTATTCCAGTCTCGTATTGTTCGTAGAAAGCAGGATTGTCGGTATGCCTCTGTGTGGGCTCTAATCTCTCTCATTTTATCCTCATGGTCTCTTCGCGAGCTATACGTAGGAGGGAGCAATATACTGCTTGACTCCTCAGTGAAGGTATGTTCTCCAAACTTTAACAAAAGCCCGTACCGAGCTACTGAGCGTCTCTCTTGCAGAGTCTTCCACTGGAGTTTATCTATCATCACCGTAACGCTTTCGCGATTACTAAACGATCCTGTAACGAAGCGCGCTGCTCTCCGTTGGATCTTCTCTACTGATCTATCAACCCTATCTAATACGAATCCTACACCGGTGAGCAGTATTCAAGCAGTGGGCGAACAAGTGTACCGTAACATACTTCCTTTGTTTTCGGATTGCATTTCCTTTGGATTCTTCCAATGAATCTCAGTATGGCATCTGCTTTACCGACCATTAATTTTATATGATCATTCCATTTTAAATCACTCCTAATGCCTACTCCCAGATAAGTTATGGAATTAACTGCTTCCAGTTTCTGACCTGCTATACTGTAGCTAAATGATAAAGGATCTTTCTTTCTATGTATTCGCAGCACATTACACTTGTCTACATTGAGATTCAATTGCCATTCCCTGCACCATGCGTCAATTCGCTTCAGATTCTCCTGCAGTTCAGTTCAATTTTCCATTGTTACAACCTCTCGATATGCTACAGCATCATCCGCAAAAAGCCTCAGTGAACTTCCGATGTTATCCACAGGGTCATTTATGTATATTGTGAATAGCAACGGCCCTACGACACTTCCCTGCGCCACACCTGAAATCGCTCTTATCCGGAAGACTTCTCTCCATTGAGAATGACATGCTGCGTTCTGTTATCTAGGAACTCTTCAGTCCAATCACACAATTGGTCTGATAGTTCATATGCTCTTACTTTGTTCATGAAGCGACTGTGGGGAACTGTATCGAACGCCTTGCGGAAGTCAAGAAACACGGCATCTACCTGGGAACCCGTGTCTATGGCCCTCTGAGTCTCGTGGACGAACAGCGCGAGCTGGGTTTCACACGACCGTCTTTTTCGAAAACCGAGCTGATTCCTACAGAGTAGATTTCTAGTCTCCAGAAAAGTCATTATACTCGAACATAATACGTGTTCCAAAATTCTACAACTGATCGACATTAGAGAGACCTACGGTACTCCGCTGCAAGAAGGGGGCGAAGTTGCTTCGCGTACTCTGTGTAAAATCGAACTGGTATCCTATCAGGTCCAGCGGCCTTTCCTCTTTTGAGCGATTTTAATTGTTTTTCTATCCCACTGTAATCTATTTCGTTATCTGCCATTTAGTCATCTGTGCGACAATCCAGAGGAGGAACTTAAGTGCTGTCTTCCTCTGTGAAACAGCTTTAGAAAAAGACATTTAGTATTTCGGCCTTTAGTCTGTCATCCTCTGTTTCAGTACCATTCTGGTCACAGAGTGTCTGGACATTTTGTTTTTATGCACCTACCGCTTTGACATAAGACCAAAATTTCTTAGGATTTTCTGCCAAATCAGTACACAGAACTTTACTTTCGAATTCATTTCAGCCTTTTTGGAAGTTTGACCGCTGTGGAGTGAAATAGTGTATGAAAGTTACTTTTGAAAAATAAATCATTATTAAAGAACTACTAGTTTTTAAAGCTACATTTATGAAAATTGGTATCTGATTTCTTGGATCGAAATTAAAAAAAAAAATGCGGTTCAATGTCTTTGGAAATTCAGGCCCTAAGGGAGTGAAATGGGGAATGAATTATTTTTATGACAATGGTTCATTATGAAAGCTTTTTTAAAGCCAAATCTATTAAAATTTGAATTTGGCTTCTCGGTCATTAATATAAAAATACGTGTTTCTCTGTTCTAGGAAACTCAACCACTAAGAGGATAAAATATGGGAAGAAAATTTTTATGGAAATATTTCATTATGAAACCATTTTTGAAGCTAAATCTACAAAAATTTGTATTTGGCTTCTCCGTTAGAAATTTAAAAATTTATTTGGAAATTCAACCCATAAGGTGAAATGAAAATATTTCATTATGAAAATATTTTTAAATCTAAGTCTTTGATAATTGGTATTTGGCTTCTCAGTTAGAAATCAAAAAAATAGGTGTTCCACGGTTTTAGGAAATTCAACCCCTTACGGTGTGAAACAGGGCATCATCATCCAGCCCAGACTGATTCAGATAGAAAATTGAAATTTGGAGACGATATTTATCTTACACTGTTGGCATCGTTTAAGGAAGGACTGTTCCGAATTCCACTCCTAAGGGAAAGAAACAGGGGATGAAGAGTTTTATGAGATTATTTCATTAAGGAAGGATTTTCAAAGCTAATTTTATGAAAATTTGTATTTGGATCCTCTGTTAGAAATTAAAAAAGATGTGTCTCACTGTTTTTGGAAATTCAACCCGCAGGGTGGTGATACAAGGGGAAGAAGACTTAAGAAAATATGTAGTTACATTACAAACAAATTGTATTTCACTTCTATATCAGATATAACAAAATGTGTGTCAGGGGATGAAAGTTTCCATGGAAAAGGCATGACTAACAGAAACCTTTGACTCCAGGTAACAGAAAAGTCCATGCTCCTGTGACCTTGATTGGCGTGTGTATCTATCCTTGCAGTAGATAGTTGCAGGGACTTGGGCTGTTTAGAATTGAATGTAAATTAAAACACCTGTAGCAGTCTCTTTTGCATTTAATTTACTCATGCAACAAGTTCCGATATTCCATTACACATCTTCTGCCCCCTTGACCAACGTAAACTAGGAGGACTCTAATGTCGTATCTAGTCACAATACGACAAAATATTAAATAGCCAATGTCCGTAGATTTTTGGTTCACACGACATTATTAATTTGTGAAAAAACAAAAAAATTCGATTAAAGAAAAAAAAATGTGCAGACCATACAGTCTACGCGAGCGAAGCAGCGGAGACTAAGCTGGTAGTTTTATAAATAGCACAGCATTTTGTATGTTCTCTTCTTACTCTCTGAAGATGCCATAAATGTTTATTGCATGAAAAAAAAATCAGCTGAACTGCCGATCACCGTTTCCCTGTTAGCAGATAAAAGAATTCTTGCCTGCCAGTCTTCTGTCCGCCGACTGTGGAGACATCAGACCTGTTCACATACTGCAAGTGTTCCGATTGACAGAATCAGTGACATACAGAATAAAAAGAATAGGGACAAAACTACAGACCAGTAACAGAAAGCAAGTTCGAAGAAATCATAGTATAACATTCGCCTAAAACAGAATGCATGCAAGATAAATCATCGTATGTCCATCGTTGTAGTAGGTGGTTGCTAGTACTTCGGCTGTTCAGTATGGAATTAATATTAAGACACCTGCAGCCATCTTATTTGCATTTAATTTATACACACAAACAGCATCGGTGTTCTACTACACCATCATAACGGAAGCCAATATTAAATAGCCGGTGTCCGTAAATGTCTGGTTCACACCACACAATCACATCAAACGACGTCCCGTCGGTAAGCATCGACTTTGAAATTGTTCTAACATGGAGAATTTTTAGGCATCATGAGAGAGGTGGCGCAGTGGTTAGACACTGGACTCGCATTCGGGAGGACGACGATTCAATGCCGCGTCCGGCCATCCTCATTTAGGTTTTCCGTGATTTCCCTACATCACTCCAGGCAAATGCCGGGATGGTGCCTCTGAAAGGGCACGGCCGACTTCCTTATCCATCCTTCCCTAATCCGATGAGACCGATGACCACGCTGTCTGGTCTCCTTTCTCAACCAACCAACCATCATGAGCGATGGCCCACCACCCTGTTTCCTTGTAATCTAAATTGTATTCATTATTATTTCACTTAATCACCTTCAGAGATCTTACTTTTTTGTATTTAAACGGGGTCTGTTGGTTTTTCGTTAGTTTTGCGAGTTCGGTAATTCTCTGTGTGGCACTGACCACCACGTGGTTCACAATCTATGTTTTACGGTTATCGATCCCTTCAATCGGAGGGCACGCACTCCTCTCTGAGTATAAAGAATCCCCGTAACCTCGATTACAATTTTCTGCAAACCAGTTTTGTTGGAATTACGTCCTTTATTCCGCGGAGTAAGTCTGACTTCCCTTACAGGTACCTAACTGTTGTATACCTCTCTAATCTCATGGTACTACTAATCCTAAATGTAACAAATCCCTGGGTCAGATTTTGTTGAAATAATTGGGTTTTGTCAGGTGTGATGCACTTGGGTTTCCTCCTCCCTTTGTGTGACTTATTACACGTGACGATCCACTTTATTCCCTTTTGGCTATTTCCATAGCCTCAAATACCATGATTCTTCCTCGTCAGCTTAGTTAATTAGATACAGACTTCACTGCGTAACTGACGTCAGTGAGCTTGCTTGTAATGTAATTATTGTAATATAAATAATGTAATTTTTGCTTTCGATGTGGAGAGAGATTTCTATGTAACAAATATTCAGATCTTGGAACTGATTCCTAGTTGATTAATCCTTCTCACGCTCTCCACTACTACTGATATTAAATGATAGTAAGATCATTCGAGAAACACGTTGCCTTTCAATAAGAGGAATTATTTCAAAGAAGATTGCTTGCTACCGTGTGGTCGCACAGAATCCCAAGCAATTCTATCTGTTGCGCAACTTAATGTCTTTATCGTTAGTTTAACTAATGCTTAATCTATTAATGTAACGACGCTTTCACTTACGGTGAGCGACGATATTGCTTGCCTAGGCGTAACGGAAAAAAAAACATTTCATCACGATTAATGAGTAATCTCGGTAATCTATCTAAATTCATTTGATATGTCGAAAGAGAAGGTTCCCGTCACAGGGTAGCAGAACGTTAAAAAGAAAAGAGGCCACCCTTTTCAATCGCCAAGTTGGGTTTAAGCAGAACCTTTGTCCTCTGCTGCCGTTAATGATATCGGCTGCGAAAAGCAACTGACCTCTTTTTTTTCAAATTCAGAATGCAAACTGTCATTATAAGTGTTGCAAAAGCTTTCATATGACCTTTTGACGAGGCCCAAAATTAAAGCTACTAGATGTTATCGTGTTTTTTAAAGAGATAGAAAGATAAACAAATGTTACGAGGCATTGATATTCATAGACGGCACAGTTATGAAAGGATACCTTTATGCCGTCCACATATTGAAGTTCCTCTGCAAATCAAACAAACACGGGATCCGAGAAGCTGTTCTGAATTAACGTGACTTGGAAATGTACGTGAAATGCAAGAAATGTAAGGGGAATGCTAGTGAAGCGAACGGATAAAGCCTACACCAGGCAGCAAAAAAATGGTTCAAATGGTTCTGAGCACTATGGGACTTAACTTCTGAGGTCATCAGTCCCCTAGAACTTAGAACTACTTAAACCTAACTAACCTAAGGACAGCACACACATCCATGCCCGAGGAAGGATTCGAACCTGCGACCGTAGCGGTCACGCAGTTCCAGACTGTAGCGCCTAGAACCGCTTGGCCACCCCGACCGACACCAGGCAGCAGTCTCACCCAAAAGCAACATGCTGAGAAACCGCAGCTGCCACCTCCGCCTACAAAAAAAAAAAAAGAAACAGCACCAGAAACAACTATATGTGCCGGGCCCAGAATTCCCTGTTTCAAGGCACGATGATTCAACCGAATTTTGGCGGCATGCACTTTCATTGTCACTGGTTCTCACCGGTCAAAGTCCCTGAAGTATGCAAGAGATGTTACGCTAGGTAGCACAACAATGGCCTGTCGAACTTATGAGGCTCGCGATACTTGGAGAAGAAGCCACTCGCGCTGCGCACGCTTACGCGCAATATAAGGGCTCATTGGCGAGCCCTCCTCACTGCCAACTCATAATTTACATAGACCAGTCTCAAGGTCCGTCAAAAACGCACTCTACATCTACATCTACATCTACATTTATACTCCGCAAGCCACCCAACGGTGTGTGGCGGAGGGCACTTTACGTGCCACTGTCATTACCTCCCTTTCCTGTTCCAGTCGCGTATGGTTCGCGGGAAGAACGACTGTCGGAAAGCCTCCGTGTGCGCTCGAATCTCTCTAATTTTACATTCGTGATCTCCTCGGGAGGTATAAGTAGGGGGAAGCAATATATTCGATACCTCATCTAGAAACGCACCCTCTCGAAACCTGGCGAGCAAGCTACACCGCGATGCAGAGCGCCTCTCTTGCAGATTCTGCCACTTGAGTTTGTTAAACATCTCCGTAACGCTATCACGGTTACCAAATAACCCTGTGACGAAACGCGCCGCTCTTCTTTGGATGTTCTCTATCTCCTCCGTCAACCCGATCTGGTACGGATCCCACACTGATGAGCAATACTCAAGCATAGGTCGAACGAGTGTTTTGTAAGCCACCTCCTTTGTTGATGGACTACATTTTCTAAGGACTCTCCCAATGAATCTCAACCTGGTACCCGCCTTACCAACAATTAATTTTATATGATCATTCCACTTCAAATCGTTCCGCACGCATACTCCCAGATATTTTACAGAAGTAACTGCTACCAGTGTTTGTTCCGCTATCATATAATCATACAATAAAGGATCCTTCTTTCTATGTAATCGCAATACATTACCTTTGTCTATGTTAAGGGTCAGTTGCCAGTCCCTGCACCAAGTGCCTATCCGCTGCAGATCTTCCTGCATTTCGCTACAATTTTCTAATGCTGCAACTTCTCTGTATACTACAGCATCATCCGCGAAAAGCCGCATGGAACTTCCGACACTATCTACTAGGTCATTTATATATATTGTGAAAAGCAAAGGTCCCATAACACTCCCCTGTGGCACGCCAGAGCGCATACGTACTTGTTCCGCAGGCACTTAACATCATTATCATCGTTGTTATCCGCCATTTCACAGTCACTGGTGGATGAAGGCCTCTAGAATTTCCCATACATTACAGCCTCTCAAATAAACCCATCCACGTCACATCTATACGTTTCCTGATTTTACCTGTTCACTTTCTATTCCATTTCTTTCTTGGTATTTTCTTACATCTAGGCATCCGGACAAGCAAGAATGTCATTCATTTATTTACTATCCATTCGCTAAGTTAACCTTCGGCCCAGTTACATTTAGTTTCTATCACAGTGGAAACTACGTCTTCTACTCCAGTTTGCTTTCTGATGCATTTATTTGTTTTCATTTCTCTCCAGCACGTTCCCAACATACATGTTTGTTTTGCTCGCTGCACTGAAGTGATTTTGCTTATAAAGCATATGTCTCACTGTCATAAGACAAAACTGCCAAAAGAAAGTGCGAACTTCTCGTATCAGGCAGCTCCATATCTGAGTTTCAAAAAGCCTAGTTTCTAGATGTAGGAGACAATGCAGTAAACTGACTCTCTGTTCTGGAAATTTACAATAAACACGTTGAATTGGGTTTGGAAATCAAATTATGAACCATTCCCTTACGTGAAGGAATTAGTTAGGCGCCACGTGTTTTTTGCTGCAAGTGGTAACGTACTGCTTATTTTAATATTTTAGTTATTACGTTTTGAAGAGGAGAAGGTAAGTACATGGTTCATCTCCGATTTGGAAACGACGTGCTACAGGCTGTCTAAGAATTTGTTAATTGTCACATGTTTCCAAAATACGTCACATTCGAACACCCTCAAAGAGGTAAAAATGTCAGTGCGGAAAATTGAAAGTGTCTGGGCACCACACACTTAAGATGCGTTCCACTTCAGTATTTTTGTTTTATTTCTCAGAAGTAAGTCTTAAATTCCACATTCAATAGCTTTTCTGTGCACCTCACATGGAAGCCAAAGTTTGTAACTGCGTTATAATGTTTAGGGGGAAAAAACACAGGAGATACAACATATACAACATATACAACATACTAGTGCAGCCTAGGGACAATTTATCCATAAACTGCTGTACTGTCCAGGCGAAACTGTCTAATATTATATAGTCTCTTTGGGAATCAACAGCGTTCTTTGGACGGCATCTATCTAGAGTGAACTGTCGACTATTTTTACGTGATGTTGTTCCTGTTCATCGGCTATTGCACTGCAGACAATAGAATATTTTCCATGTGTCTCAAATATGGCGGCAAATACTTTTTTATTCGTAGTTTTCTTGATGGCGTTTTATGGTCTGTTAACAGTTTACATACTTACGCTTAATCATTAGAATTAACAATACTGAGTCAAAAATTAAGAAGTGCGAGAGCAAACACCCACATGGTGTATATGACGTCGACTGATACTGAGTCAATCGTGAATCAGGCACATCCTTTTTTACTCAGTGCTGAATGTAATCTAAGCAACGGATTTACTAACGCTATTCTTTATTTAGGCCCGACCATGTGAATCTGAAGGTGGGGAACTGAGACAATATTTATCATTTGAAAAGACGAATGTGACAAACTCATTATTTAAGTGCATTCTATGGTTTATTATAAAAGACATTAGGAAAAGCAAAGCATTGAAAACAATTATGAGAATATCAATGCTTCAGCGATATACTTTCTGATTAAAAGTACAAATTTCAAACCAAGAGATCTCAATGTGACTCAGAAGTTGAATCTGCCTAATAATCTCGTCTGTGACTATGTGAAATGTATCGTAACGTGACTTGACGACGAACGCAGTAATTGTTTGTCTGCAATAAGAAACTGAGATCCCAAAGATCTAAGGATGCACTGAAAAATACCAGACAGTGTAACATATCTGGAATTTGAACTACAAACTCTCACATGTCCTACCACGCTGGAGCATTAAATGACACTTACCCTAACCTTACATTTTAATACGAGCAGAGTGGAGGCAGCACGCCTCTCTGGTAGCAAGCTCAGTGCTACGATTGTGCAGCTCGGGACTCAGGCGCAGGAAACTGCATTTGATGGGAAGGAATTCATATTGTATGCTCATATCAAGCTTATCATGTTTGATCTATGTCATGTTTAATGGTGACGAATAATGCATATTTAGTTACTCACTTGTACACTGATGGGAATTGTACGATTATACTTAAGTCTAAGGCCATGGTTTGAAAATGGACGTGATTGTCCGAAATTAGTCACAACAAATAAATGACTAATATCGCAACTGTGACGGATACTGAAGGTAAATAAAGATTTTAGTAACCCATGTTGCTGGTCCTATCGTTCATCAGTACGTTGGACTTCGTGAGAGGTTATGTTTTTAGTCTTTCCATACGTTTGTCCAACCACTGTGTTTTGTGTTTGCCCACGACGACTTTGGGAGGTCAAAAATTCCCGCGTCTCGATCAATTCGTAGTCCACGAACACAGATCGTCCGAAACCTATCTTAATTTATTCATTCACGAGATTGAAAACGGTATCGATAGCGGAGCCTAGACTGATGCCGTGTTTCTTAACTTCTGTGAAAGACTAGAATGCGTGTTCAAATAGTTGCATATCAAATATAGAATACGTGCTTACTGAATATTGGAGCAAATACCCGATTTTACTGAAGTTCACCAACTAACAGAACACTGTACATAATTCTTAATGAGAACATTGTCAGAAGTCAAACCAGAGCGGACAGCATTCCCAATGGAGTGTGATACGAGTTTTAATTTTCACAATATTTACAAATAACCGTGTAGGTAATAGTTTTAGCTCCCTAAAATTATTCCCAGTAGATGATGATACATCATATCATCAGAAATCGTTATGTAATTCTTAGTGCTATTCAAAGGAACCATCCCTAAATTTGTCTGGAGCGGTTTAGCGAAATCATGGAAAACCTAAATCTCATTGACAAGGTGGATATCTGAACAGTCATCCTCACGAATGGGAATCCAGTGTGTTAACTAATGTGCCATCTTGTTCAGTGCACAGCCAAAGAGTGTACTGTGTTGGTACTAAGGGATTTAAGGCATTGTACATAAAACTTTGATAAGAATTTCTTAGTTTTGCAAACATATTCAAATTTTAAAAAATTATTTTAAATTTTCAAAACCACTTGAGTTGTGTATAATGTCTATAGCGTTAAGGAAAACCCTATACATGTATTAAACTGCTGTTCATAATAAAATAACTAGTGCATAAAATATTTCCAGAAATTATACATGAAGCATTAACAAGGATATCCTAAACTTACACTTTTTTCGTATAGAGTGTAATTAGCCTGTTTGTATGTTGGCAGCGCTATAGACTGTGTTAATATCGCTGACAGCGGTCTGCGCCCTCGGAAAGGATTCTGTGGTTGGACGGACTAGCAGTTAGCGAGTGGATAGAGAAGTGAATGGACATGTTTCTTCTCAGTGGAGACTCTGTGTTGGTAGGATATGCATTATAAAGTGAGACGCAAGGAAATTACTTTTTGTACTTAAAACACTATTAGAAATATTTATAATTACAATGATACACACAAGGTTCTCGTTGATACATTTCATTTCGCAGTTTTAATCTGTAAGATCTGAGGTATAATTACATTATCCTTCATGGGGGTTCGCCTACTTTGTGTACCATGTGTGTGGCAAGCGCAAGGAGCCCTAGCTAATATGGTATTTGCTTTTACAGCTTTATACATCGGTACCATATTTCTCTAACACAGAATTACACATCTATCTGGTCATTTAACAGAGAGAAATGAACATTTTTACTACCTCTCTGACACACATCTAGATACTTTCACAGTTGGATTACTTCGCATTTATGAAATTTTACTTTGTCTGCATTTTGTGAACTATTAACATATATTTTCAGAAACATTGTGACACTGCAAGAGATTTGAGTGATGTATATTGTATGCGATCATGATTTTTTAAGCACGACTGAGGTAGATGGCACTACTGAACGAGCAAAGAGCATTTTTAGAGGTTTTGAAATTATTGAAGGACGCTACGGCGATTTTGAGATTTGATTGATGTGTTATGATGATATTATTACGACTACGACGTGTATTATGTCGTCGAGATATGGTTATGATCAAGACTAAAAGTAAGTATATATGTGAATGTGAGTACCAGAATGCCAACGAAAATTTTGGTCACTGTTATTGATGACATTTTGTTTCTACACACTTCTCCTGTAATTTTTCGACCTGTGAAGTGTTTTTATTTGTATGAAACGGCCATTCTAGGTGAAACTATTGTCATAAATATTTTGGTAAAGAGTGTATGTGACCCTGACGTAATGCTCTGCTGTGCTGGGCTGCGCACTAGCCTCCTTGAAATATACCAGTTGTTGTATTGCCTTTCAACTTTACTGGCGCCGCTTAAGCCACTTTGAAGCTCGCTCCACACCCGCAAGAGCTCACATAGCTGTAGAAAAGAGAGAGCGTTGACTTCGATATTGACATTTCTTTGCAGAACACACCACAAAAACGACACACACTAGTACTTGTTAACATGTGATTACACTTTCAAGTTTGAACTTCGTGCTACTTTCTGAAATACTTATGAATTGATGAGAAATATTCTTACGTTCACACACCTTATTATGACAAGTGTCTCTCTACGAGAGTTGACAGAATTTCTACTAACTTATGAAATGCCACAAGGCTATTGAATGATGTTTTTATGTTTTGCTTTGTACATATTTGCTTATTTTATTTGATATCTGGTTTTTAGGTGCGCTGCAGCATTGGTTATATAAAATAGAATTCTATACATACGCTAATGTGAACACTATCTGTTAATAGATTTATTAAATAATAATTTTATGATCCTCATTGTTAAAAAAAAGCACACGGAATGGAAATTTAAAAAAATGGCTCTGAGCACTATGGGACTTAACCGCTGAGGTCATCAGTCCTCTAGAACTTAGAACTACTTAAACCTAACTAACCTAAGGACATCACACACATCCATGCACGAAGCAGGATTCGAACCTGCGACCATAGCGGTCGCGCGGTTCCAGACTGTAGCACCTAGAACCGCTCGCCCACGCCGGTCGGCCTGGAAATAACAATAACAAGGAGAAGGGATTAGTAACAGGAACTGCGTAGATAATTTTCTTTTCAAGAATTTTTTTTTAGTAGAATAAGCTGTTGTGGTGCAACGTTATTGCATGTAATTGTAGGTAACAATTAGAAATTATTTTTAAGCCAATGCTCCCATCGTTCACAAGTGAATGAATATACTAACAACACGCTCCAGTCACATTAATGCGACCACCGCCTATGATCGATGTCAGCGTGCAATAAACTCTCCTAGACGACAGTGGCAGCACTGGCAATGGGAAATATATAAAGTGTGTGGGGAGGGGACGTGGAAAACAGTGCAGACTTTGTCGTATTGTGGAAAGGAGATACTTATCTGACATCCAAAAGGGCATAATCATTGGCTTTGTGGCCAAGAGTGGAAACATTTCCGAAACTGGTAAGTAAACTGTTCGCGTGCCGCCGTAGTTGAAATATTCCGTATGTGGCAAAATGGCGCTATTCAAAGTCGGCGCCTAGTAAACTGTGGTGCACGACAAGCCGTAGATGTCAGGGATGACCGACGGCTGCGGAGATGTGTACAAACGAAGAGACATGCAACTATTGAGCAACTGGCCACCCAGATAAACCAGGCAGCTACCAACCGTGTCTCCTCAACGAGCATCAGGCACCTGGTTCATGCACCAATGTTGACAGTTGTTCATCGTCGGCGAAGGCTGGAGTTTTCTCACCCCATACCGCAACTAGCCGTCGACTGCTCAATCGGCGTGAAACGTCTGAAAGCAGACACCCTGGAAACATCATCGGAACGGTACAGGCTGTAGGAGAGAGCGCTATGGCCTGGGGAATGTTTTCGTGGCATTCCCTCGGTGATATCGACGTTTTGGATGGCACAACGGATCAATCCAAGTATACATCTATTCTTCGGGGCCATTTCAACCCCTAAAGGCAATTTCATTTTCCTTGACAAGGGGGGCATCTGCCAGCAGGACAATACAACGTGTCACACAGTTCGCTATACAGGGTGTCCCAGCTATCTTGTCCACCCAAAATATCTCTGGAACAATAACAGCTATTGGAAAACGACTTTAACTGGTATCAATGTAGGGCTGGGGCCCATGAATGTACATATTTGGAAACATTCTAAAACGAAAGCATATGTGTTTTTTAACACAAACTTATGTTTTTTTAAATGGACCTCCTATATTTTTTTCTTCAGCAATCCATAGCATGACAAAGCACATACACAATGGCGTTGATTGCATCGCAATATTCCCATTACATCCCGAGATATTGAGACGCGAAGTTGACGCTTGAAACACCCGACATGCGCTGCTAGCGCACGTCCTGAGGCTCAGGCGTGAACCCCATGCTGCCCGTAATCGCGATGTGATTGACATGCGTAATCACACTTCCATACTTATCAAGAGGGACACTTGCTTGTCAATCACATCGCGATTACGGGCAGCACGGGGTTCACGCCTGAGCCTCAGGACGTGCGCTAGCAGCGCATGTCGGGAGTTTCAAGCGTCAACTTCGCGTCTCAATATCTCGGAATGTAATGGGAATATTGCGATGCAATCGACGCCATTTTGTATGTGCTTTGTCATGCTATGGATTGCTGAAGAAAAAATATAGGAGGTCCATTTAAAAAGACACAAGTTTGTGTTAAAAAACACATATGCTTTCGTTTTAGAATGTTTCCAAATATGTACATTCATGGGCCCCAGCCCTACATTGATACCCGTGGAAGTCGTTTTCCAATAGCTGTTGTTGTTCCAGAGATATTTTGGGTGGACAAGATAGCTGGGACAGCCTGTGTGTGTGTGTGGCTCGAAGAGCACCAGGATGAGTTGCCTGTACTCCTCTGGCTACCAGAGTCCCCGTATATACACCCAATCTCAAATCTGTGGGGCCACGTAGATCGCGCTGTTCGCGTCATGGATCCCCAGCCGAGAAACCTGGCACAGCTGACCACGGCACTGGAGTCTGCGCGACTCCAGTTTCATGTCGGTACCTTCCAGAACATCACTGACCCTCTTGCTGCACTTCTCGAAGCGGTCCACGCTGCAAAATGTGTTTATTCAGGATTATGACAGGTAGAAGAACGCTGCGCTTCCCTGTGTCACTGTGCCCAATGTTGAAATTACCGACTGCGTATAGTGCCTCCCATTTTGCTTACACTCAGTAGTTAGTACTTTTGCAGTGAGAATCGACGGTGTCAAATTGGAACACTTGACCTAATGCGGGGTGTGTTTTATTATTCACAATTGCTACATGTATTGCTCTTCGAGTACACAAGACACGGCAGAACCAGTCCTCCTGTCCCATCTACACGCTGTCGACGAACACCCTCACCTGAATCAATTACAAGGAAACAAGAGCGTGCTGGCAGATCGTTCACCATGCCACCTACAATGAGACATAGGTCATTTACTTCTGTAGCAAAATACGCTTGACGTCTAATTACGACACCTTCAGAACTCTTACGGGAATCAGATAAAGCTGCGAGGAATGACGATAACGGACAGCGAACGCTACATATACGAGGTGCATTCAAGTTCTAAGGCCTCCGATTTCTTTCTAATTAACTACTCACCCGAAATCGATGAAACTGGCGTTACTTCTCGACGTAATCGCCCTGCAGACACACACATTTTTCACAACGCTGACGCCATGATTCCATGGCAGCGGCGAAGGCTTCTTTAGGACTCTGTTTTGACCACTGAAAAATCGCTGAGGCAATAGCAGCACGGCTGGTGAATGTGCGGCCACGGAGAGTGTCCTTCATTGTTGGGAAAAGCCAAAAGTAACTAGGAGCCAGGTCAGGTGAGTAGGGAGCATGAGGAATCACTTCAAAGTTGTTATCACGAAGAAACTGTTGCGTAACGTTAGCTCGATGTGCGGGTGCGTTGTCTTGGTGAAACAGCACACGCGCAGCCCTTCCCGGACGTTTTTGTTGCAGTGCAGGAAGGAATTTGTTCTTCAAAACATTTTCGTAGGATGCACCTGTCACCGTAGTGCCCTTTGGAACGCAATGGGTAAGAATTACGCCCTCGCTGTCCCAGAACATGGACACCATCATTTTTTCAGCACTGGCGGTTACCCGAAATTTTTTTGGTGGCGGTGAATCTGTGTGCTTCCATTGAGCTGACTGGCGCTTTGTTTCTGGATTGAAAAGTGGCATCCACGTCTCATCCATTGCCACAACCGACGAAAAGAAAGTCCCATTCATGCTGTCGTTGCGCGTCAACATTGCTTGGCAACATGCCACACGGGGAGTCATGTGGTCGTCCGTCAGCATTCGTGGCACCCACCTGGATGACACTTTTCGCATTTTCAGGTTGTCATGCAGGATTGTGTGCACAAAACCCACAGAAATGCCAACTCTGGAGGCGATCTGTTCAACAGTCATTCGGCGATCCCCCAAAACAATTCTCTCCACTTTCTCGATCATGTCGTCAGACCGGCTTGTGCGAGCCCGAGGTTGTTGCGGTTTGTTGTCACACGATGTTCTGCCTTCATTAAACTGTCACACCCACGAATGCACTTTCGACACATCCATAACTCCATCACCACATGTCTCCTTCAACTGTCGATGAATTTCAATTGGTTTCACACCACGCAAATTCAGAAAACGAATGATTGCACGCTGTTCAAGTAAGGAAAACGTCGCCATTTTAAGTATTTAAACCCGTTCTCATTCTCGCCGCTGGCAGTAAAATTCCATATGCCGTACGGTGCTACCATCTCTGGGACGTATTGACAATGAACGCGGCCTCATTTTAAAACAATACGCATGTTTCTATCTCTTTCCAGTCCGGAGAAAAAAAATCGGAGGCCTTAGAAGTTGTATGCACCTCGTACACGGTGTATCCGTAAGAGCGTGCAAAAGAGTAACAGGGCATGGAGAGTGCTCCACTGAACAATTTGAGACGGGGAACCTGGCGTCGGAGAAGCCAGCTTAAGGAGATATGGAAGTAAACTTGTCTACCGCTTTGTCTAACATTACTGTTATCCAGCTTATTTACAAATAACATGCGTACAAGTTTATTTTGTATCCCTCCTGGATAGGCGGCGCGTGGATCTGCTCCTGTGAACTGCTTCTGTAAAATAGGCCGAGAGTGAAGGACGCGCGTAGGAGCAGGAGAAGGTGAAGTACTTCGGTACTCCTTATAGGTTAAAGCTCTTTTCCTGGTGTATGAAGATATACAAATTACAGTATTACTTAACTTTGCGTACAGAAGAGCGCGTAGGTGCGAAGTTGTCATGTATCAAAGCTAACAGTTACTAGTAGTTGGACAAACTATCATGAAGTAACAAAGGCAAAGTCTGTCATGGCTAGCCCCCTATGAAGCAGAAGCTAAGTTGCTGGGTCGTCTGCTCTTGGTCAAATGGGAAGGATCTGGAGCGGCGCTCGTAGAGCTGCACAGCGCCGGCTAGAGGGCGCTGTCGTAGGTGTCGGTGTCGTAGTGCCAGCCTAAGTACTTGTACCTACACTATGGTATCGTAGCTATCGATATCTCAGTTTACACGTACTGTGATATTTACTTAAATTTACATTCTTTATTTCCTGCAAAGAATCAAGAAGAACGAGTGTGATTATTGCGAAGTCTTGGTGCATGTTTTGATTACTTGAGGTTCATGCGAAGAGTTCTACCTGAGTTGTTGGAGAACGTACTCTCGGCTGTTCGTGAGAGTATGTGGATACAACATAACGGTGCACCGCCTCACCTTACTGTGAATGTCCGCAAACACCTTAATGCTGTATTCCCTGGTCGTTGGATTGGAGAGGGAGTCCTCTTCCATGGTCTGCGAGGTCACCTAACCTGAATTCCCTTGATTGTTTTACAGATACAGTATAAATGGTATATTCATTGTGTCAATGATGGTATTTGTAGTTAACTGTAACTAATTTAAATAAAAAAGTACAAAGTACTATCATTTTATTCCTGTTATCTCCTTAAGCTGGTTTCTCCGACCATAGGTTCCCTACCCCAAATCGTTCAGTGGGGCATCCTCTTTGTCCTGTTAAATTTTTGCACGCTCTTACGGAAACTCCCTGTGTAGTATGGGACAAGGTGCGGTTTAGGACTGGGCGGAAAGCGCGCTCGGGTATCCGAAGCGGTTAAGGCGACCGCTCACGTAAAGTGGGAAATACGGGTTTGCGTTCCGGTCCGGCACAAATTGTCCCCCGTCACCAGGCTGTCAAATTCCTGGCTGCGGCTGAGGTCTGAGATTCTCTTAAGTCATAAAAACAAAAATTTTAACAATTCATTACTATGACTAGTGCGGCTTTTTTTTTTTTTTTGTGGTTTTAGGGCGCACAACTTCAATGGTCATTAGCGCCCTAACTACTCTAAGAATGCAACGCGAGGCACATGTTGACAACAACAACTAAAAGGGAAAACACGATAAAAGACAGACTGACAGGCATAGGATTAAAAAACAGCATCATCAAATGTCCTTAGAGAGGTTTGTCAAATGGATAAAACGAAGAACACGAGCTGCTGCTCGTGGGTCATCCGCTAAAATGGCATCGAAAGTACTTGGCAGGTTAAGATCTAGACGCAGTGTGCTAAAATCTGGACAGGACATTAAAATGTGTCGAGCCGTCAGCAAGTGCCCACATGGGCAGAACGGCGCCGGCGCAGCCGTCAGCAGATGGCGATGGCTGAACCGGCAGTGTCCAATTCTTAACCGGGCCAACACTACCTCCTCCCGCCGAGAAGGGCGTGAGGAGGACGTCCAAGCCACGGGAAGAGGTTTTAAGGCCCGAAGCTTGTTGTCTGTAAGTGCAGCCCAATCGGCATGCCACAGCGATAAAATGCGCTGACAAATGACCCTGCTAAAATCGGACGAAGGGACACAACAAGAAGCTGTCCGAGGCTGGAGGACCGCAGCCTTGGCCGCGGCATCTGCAGCTTCGTTCCCAGGGATACCGACATGGCCAGGAACCCACATAAAGCTAACCGGAGAACCGACGTCCACCAGCTGCTGAAGAGAGCGTTGGATCCGGTGTACGAAAGGGTGAACCGGGTACGGATCACTGAGGCTCTGGATGGCGCTCAGGGAGTCGGAGCAGATGACATAAGCAGAATGTCGGTGGCGGCAGATGTAAAGAACAGCCTGGTAGAGGGCAAAGAGCTCACCTGTGAAGACCGAACAATGGCCATGGAGCCGGTATTTGAAACTTTGTGCCCCGACAATAAAGGAACACCCGACCCGTCATTGGTCTTAGAGCCATCTGTATAAATGAAACTCATGTTGATGAACTTCGAACAAAGTTCCAAAAATCGGGAGTGGTAGACCGAACCGGGGGTAACCTCTTTTGGGAGCGAGCTGAGGTCAAGGTGAACGCGGACCTGAGCCTGGAGCCAAGGTGGCGTGTGGCTCTCGCCCACTCGAAAGGTTGCAGGGAGTGAAAAATTAAGGTGTTGAAGGAGGCGACGAAAGCGAACTCCAGGGGGTAGCAGGGCAGAGACATACAACCCGTATTGACGGTCGAGAGAGTCGTCAAAAAAAGAACGATAAGACGGATGGTCGGGCATTGACAGTAGCCGACAGGCATACCGACAAAGCAGTATATCGCGCCGGTAGGTGAGTGGCAATTCGCCAGCGTCAGTATGAAGACTCTCTACGGGAGTAGTGTAAAATGCTCCGATCGCAAGTCGTAAACCCCGATGTTGTATGGAGTTGAGGCGGCGTAAGATGGATGGCCGTGCAGAGGAGTATACGAAGCTCCCATAATCCAGCTTGGAGCGGACGATCGACCGATATAGACGAAGTAGGACGGTTCGATCCGCTCCCCACGACATACCACTGAGATCACGGAGGACATTTAAAGAACGGGTACAACGGGCGGCCAAATATGACACATGTGGAGACCAGCTAAGTTTCCTGTCAAATGTAAGGCCTAAAAATTTGGTTGTCTCCACGATTGGGAGAGCAACGGGACCGAGTCGTAAGGACGGTGGGAGAAACTCTTTGTAGCGCCAGAAGTTAATACAGACCGTCTTCTCGGCAGAAAAACGGAAGCCATTGGCGACACTCCAGGAGTAAAGACGGTCAAGAGAACGCTGAAGACAGCGCTCCAGGACACGTGTACACTGCGCGCTGCAATAGATGGTAAAATCGTCCACGAAAAGGGAGCCTGATACATCAGCTGGGAGGCAATCCATTATTGGATTGATCGCGATGGCGAAGAGAGCGACGCTCAAAACTGAGCCCTGTGGCACCCCATTCTCCTGGCGAAAGGTGTCGGACAGGACAGAACCCACACGTACCCTGAACTGTCGATCCATTAAAAAGGAACGAATAAAAAGAGGGAGGCGACCACGAAGGCCCCATGTATACATGGTGCGGAGAATGCCCGCCCTCCAACAGGTGTCGTAAGCCTTCTCCAAATCAAAGAACACAGCCGCGGTCGGGCGCTTCCGCAAGAAGTTATTCATAATGAAGGTCGACAAGGTAACCAGATGGTCAACAGCAGAGCGGCGCCTACGAAATCCACATTGTACATTGGTGAGTAGGCGTCGAGACTCGAGCAGCCAAACCAATCGAGAATTAACCATTCGCTCCATCACTTTACAGACACAGCTGGTAAGCGAGATAGGTCGATAACTGGAAGGCAAGTGCTTGTCCTTCCCCGGCTTAGGAATCGGGACAACAATAGACTCGCGCCAGCATGCGGGAACATGTCCCTCAATCCAGATGCGATTATAAGTACGAAGAAGAAAACCTTTACCCGCAGGAGAAAGGTTCTTCAGCATCTGAAGATGAATAGAATCAGGCCCTGGAGCGGAGGACCGTGATCGGCCAAGTGCGGTTTCGAGTTCCCGCATGGTGAATGGGGCATTATAGCTTTCAAAATTCGAGGAGCAGAAGTTAGGAGGCCTAGCCTCCTCTGCCTGTTTGCGGGGGAGGAAGGCAGGGTGGTAATGAGCGGAGCTCGAAAACTCTGCGAAAAAGCGGCCGAAGGCATTGGAGACAGCCTCAGGGGCCACAAGGACGTCATTCGCGACCTTCAAGCCAGAAACTGGTGAGTGGACCTTAGTGCCAGATAGCCGGCGCAGGCTACCCCAGACAACAGAAGGAGTAAAACTGTTGAAGGTGCTTGTGAAAGCAGCCCAGCTGGCTTTCTTGCTTTCTTTGATAATACGACGACACTGAGCACGTAATCGTTTATAATTGATACAATTCGCCACTGTAGGGTGGCGTTTAAATGTGCGTAAAGCACGTCGACGAGCACGTAAAGCGTCTCTACATGCTGCGGTCCACCAGGGGACCGGTACGCGACGTGGAGAAGAAGTAGGGTGAGGGATGGAATATTCAGCAGCAGCGAGAATGACTTCCGTGAGATGTGCGACCTGACGATCGCAGCTTGTGAAGGTTTGATCCTGAAAGGTCGCCCTGGAAGAGAAGAGCCCCCAGTCTGCCTTGGAGATGGTCCAACTAGAGGAGCACGGAGAGGGGGTATGCTGCAGGAGATGGATAACACACGGGAAGTGGTCGCTCGAATATGTATCAGAAAGTGCATACCACTCAAACCGGCGTGCAAGTTGGGGAGTACATATAGAGACGTCTAAATGGGAATAGATGTGAGATGTGTCCGAAAGAAAAGTAGGGGCGCCAGTATTGAAGCAGACAAGATTGAGCTGGTTGAAAAGGTCTGCTAACAAGGAGCCCCTCGGGCAGGATGCTGGAGAGCCTGGAGAGCCCCAAAGGGTATGGTGGGCATTGAAGTCTCCAGTTAACAAAAATGGTGCAGGTAGCTGAGCAATAAGTTGCATCATGTCTGCCCTGGTAACGGCAGATGACGATGGAGTGTAAACGGTACAAAAGGAAAACGTAAAAGTGGGGAGAGTAATGCGGATGGCAACTGCCTGCAGGCCGGTGTGCAACGTGATGGGATCGTAGTAAATATCATCCCGGACCAGCAACATAACCCCTCCATGAGCTGGGATACCTACCACAGGGGGTAGGTCAAAACGCACAGAGGTGTAGTGTGCCAAGGCAATTTGATCGCATGGGCGTAGCTTCGTTTCCTGGAGGGCTACGACGAGCGGACGGTGCAAGCGGAGCAGCAACTTCAAGTCCTCTCGGTTGGAGCGAATTCTGCGAATATTCCAGTGAATAAGTGCCATCGTAAGAAAAGGAAGATGAAGGAAGGGGTCACCTCGAAGGCCGCTGAGGGCCTGGCTTCGAGCGTGCACTGCCGCCGCTATCAGTAGGCGGACAGTCATCGTCCATTGGGTCTATAGGTTCATCGGCCATCTCGAGAGGATGGCCGGGAGGGGGAGCTTCCTCCGCCGGTGAACGGCCAGATGTACGGCTACCAGCGGTGCGGCCAGGCGAAACGGATGACGGCCTGGGGCGGCAACCGCTGGGTGGCGCAGGAGAAGAAATGCGCCGTGGCGGAGAAGGAGAACTGTGCTTCCTATGAGCCTTTTTGGAAGGACGTTTGGTGGAAGTACCGGTCGAAGGCTGGGAGATCGAGGTACGTAGGAAGTCTGCACGGGATGGTTCCTTCTTGAAGGCCCGTGCATCTGACTTCGGGGTCTTCGTCTTAGCAGAAGCTGATGAAGGGGCTGGTGTCTGTGGGGTGATGGGAGGAAGAGGAGACGTCGACCGCGCGATCTTAGCACTGGCCGAACGGACGACCGTGGTGCTGAAGGTCAGATCGCATGTCTGGGTTGCTACCTCCCTGGTAGTCCGAGGAGAGGCAAGGACAGTACTGTATTTCCCCGCTGGGAGCAGCGCGGGCTTCCTACTAGCCAATAGCTTGCGAGCAGCCGAGGTGGACACTTTCTCTTTGACCCGAATTTCTTGGATACAGCGTTCTTCCTTATAGACAGGACAGTCGCGGGAGGATGCGGCATGGTCACCCTGACAGTTCACACAACGAGGAGACGGAGGTGGACAGTCACCCTCATGGGCATCCCTGCCACAAGTGACACATTTAGCCGCATTGGAACAAGACTGTCGAGTGTGATTGAAACGCTGACACTGGTAGCAGCGCGTAGGTGTCGGGACATAGGAGCGAACAGAAATAACCTCGTAGCCCGCCTTGATGCGCGATGGCAGCTTAACACTATCGAAGGTCAAGAAAAGTGTCCGGGTCGGTACAAGGTCATTGTTGACCTTTTTCATGACCCTATGGACAGCCGTCACGCCCTGCTCAGCGAGGAAAGATTGAATCTCCTCGTCAGTCAATCCGTCGAGGGAGCTAGTATAGACTACACCACGAGACGAATTCAAAGTTCGGTGGGCCTCCACCCGGACAGGGAACGTGTACAGGAGTGTGGCCCGAAGCAATTTTTGTGCCTGAAAGGCACTCTTAGTTTCTAGTAATAAGGTACCGTTACGCAACCTGGTACAAGATTTGACAGATCCGGCTATGGAATCTACGCCCTTCTGGATAACGAAAGGGTTGACAGAGGAAAAATCCTTTCCGTCCTCAGATCGAGAAACGACGAGGAACTGTGGGGCAGGCGGTAGTACTTTTGTCACTGGTGGCTGGTCACGTTTCCGTTTTTGGGCAGAAGTCGAAAGCGATGGAGTAGAATCCATTGCGGAGGAATCCCCCATGATTGCCAGCGTCTCCGATGGCGCGCTCCTTCCTTGTGGGGACCCTCTCAGAGGGCACTCCCGCCTTAGGTGAATGTTTACACCTCAGGTCACACCTCCCGAGAAACAGACGGAGGGACCAATCGGCATGGTCAGAAGGTATCAGCTCAGGCAATCACCCCTCCCCGGGCCTGGCCTTTACCAGGGGGTACGCACGTGCCTTACATGTCTACCCAGGGCGGGGACTTACGCGTTACCCCGTCACCGGCTACGCGTGCGAACGCGTGGGTCGGCCTTCAGGCACGCACAGGGAGGAAGGAAGAAGAGGAAAAAGAAGAGAGAGAGGGAGAAAGAGGACAGACTGTCTCAAACGCTGAGGCGGAGACCAGAGAAGGCAAGGAGAAGAAGGCAATGAGAAAGCAAGGAGAAGAAGGCAATGAGAAGGCAAGGAGAAGAAGGCAATGAGAAGGCAAGGAGAAGAAGGCAATGAGAAGGCAAGGAGAAGAAGGCAATGAGAAGGCAAGGAGAAGTCAAGGGAAAGAGTAAGGAAGACAGTGAGGTGGAGAAGAGCAAAGAAATGAACCAACAAAAGGAAGGAAGAAACGAAAAGTGAAAAACCAAAAAGACCACAATCATAGGTCGTGGAACCGTCCGTCTCCGGACGCAGGCGCTAACTACCCCCGTGAGGGGGATGGACTCCTTTTAGTCGCCTCTTACGACAGGCAGGAATACCACCGGGCCTATTCTAATCCCCGAACCCGCAGGGGGGTAGTGCGGCTTAGGAAAACTGTTGCCATTCAAAACACCTTCAAGTCGTCACTGACTGGATAAATACAGGTCCTGTACGGTTTTCAATCTTATACCATTCCTCCTGCAAAATATAGGCACGCTTAGGTAATGATGATGGACGTGGCGGCCGGCTGCTCAGCTCTAGATGACGGCCGGGGGCGGTGGTCCAGCGGTTCTAGGCGCTCAGTCCGGAACCGCGCGACTGCTACGGTCGCAGGTTCGAATCCTGCCTCAGGCATGGATGTGTGTGATGTCCTTAGGTTAGTTAGGTTTAAGTAGTTCTAAGTTCTAGGGGACTGATGACCACAGATGTTAAGTCCCATAGTGCTCAGAGCCATATGAACCATTTTTGATGGACGTGGATAGCGATCACAAATGCTCGATAATATTCAGATCTGGAGACCGTGGTGGCCAGAGGGCATGTGACAATTCATTCTCGCGCTCACAAAACCAATCCCGGGCGATGCGATGTGTGTGAACAGCTGCCCTACCTGATAGATCTGATCAGTCAAATTGGACACACAAACTTTGCCAGTAGCGCGACCGTACAGGGTAGCCATGGGTCTCACTGAATATCGCAATATGGATGCCCAAGTCGTCACCGAACCCCCACCTTGTTTTGCTCTTTGGACATAAACTCGGCCAGTTGTTGGAAACAGTGTGAACCAAAATTCACCCGACCATATGACTTTCTTCCATTGCTCAGTAGACAAGGTACTGTGGCTTCGAAACCAGCATTTCCATCGCTGGTAAGCGCTTTTAGGATTCCAGCTCGCCTTGCACTTCCCTACTTATTGGGATGCCTTCACATTATTTTGGTACTGACAGGGTTCGCGAGTGCGACATTCAGTTCTGCAGTGACTTCCGCAGCTTTCGCTTTCTATTTTTCTCAAAATCCTCTTCAATGACCGTCCGTCACGATCACTCAACGTACACATCCGTACACTTTGTTAGTTAGCGGCTGGCGTTTTTCTGCCTTCCCCGTATGCGGTATAAATCTTTAATACGGAACCTCTTGAAACACGAAAAAATTCGGTTACCTCGATTGCGGAAGGCCCCGCCATACGAGCATCAACGATTTTCCACCGTTCGAATTCGCTTAGCTCCGACATTATGCACTCACAACTACACAGAACAATGCTCTGACCGCCGTTGACACTTGCAACGTATCGACGACATTACACAGCCGCCTTTGTGATCGGATTCAAATATAATAGCGCAGCCTGCAGGTTTCGCTAGCATCTGCAGGTCTGCTGCAAACAGTGGTAAGGTACAGCAGGTGAGAAACAGAGTTATTGCTTGTAGGCAATGTAAGTGATGTACTTCACTGATATTAGTTGACAGTTTCACGATAACCCGAGATATGGCAGCTCCGTTCCTAATTTCAGTTTATCGGCAATGGCAGCTACGTCACGATGTGTGCATGCAAACAGTGGTAAGTGTGAGAAACATAACTGCCCGTGGTAGTGACGTGTGCGATGTTCGTGCCCGGAAAATGTCTTTTGGTGGCGAGTTTTACGAATCTGAGGATGTTGTGTATAGTTAAGACTCAGATAAAGATCCTAATTATATCCCCGAACGCTAACGCGATTGGAAAGTTGTTGCTTATCAGGTAAAAGTATTTATTTAAGCAAGTAAACAATGTTAAGCTTTGTTCTTACCATAATTTACGTGAATTTACATGACAGGGTGATGGTAGGAATGTTATGGGACATCCTCACCATTGTTTACGTACTGTAGCATGAGGTTACAAAAATAATTTTACTTTGCACTGAATCTTAGATTAAAATGACTCTGAGCGCTATGGGACTTAACATCTGTGGTCATCAGTCCCCTAGAACTTAGAACTACTTAAACCTAACGAACCTAAGGACATCACACACATCCATGCCCGAGGCAGGATTCGAACCTGCGACCGTAGCGGTCGCGCGGTTCCAGACTGAAGCGCCAAGAACCGCTCAATCATAGATTAATTTTGGAAATAATTACACGGTACTTTATTACTGTAAAAATTATTAACGCTAATATTAATATCAAAAACTGAAACAATTCGGACCTATGAAATTCGTATTTTTCATAAACCTCGCTGCCCGTTAACAGTAACAGTAATGCCAAAACAAAATTAAGTGCATTCAGTCTACAAATAAGCCATCTGAAGTTCTCATGACGAATTTTAAAAATAAAATTTTGAGTAGAATTTACCATTTCAAAAATTTCGTCAATGTGCATATATTTGAACCCTATGATTTATCTGAATTAAAAAGTCAAATTATATGTACTTGAAATATAGTATTTATGAAGCGTTATTGAAACGTTACTGTGCAGTTTCTCAGTACAGTGAAATCACCCCTTACTGCTGCTACGGCCGTGGTCTTGAACTAGTGCTTGTGACTCGTAGCTGTTATTAAATGCCGCAATTTCTTTAATCTTTTCTCAATCAGGTGTGTTGACTATAAGTATCACTCGTTAAGAAGCTACTCATGATCGCAATGTGTCCTAATTGTAGACATGCACTGTCCCAATAAACGACTGCAAATCATGTGCGTTCTTTAAGATTATGGGCCACAAAGTGACGTAAATGATTTCTTAGTTGAATTTAATTCTAATAACAAATTCACCATAGGTAAATATTTGCCATTCGTTTGTGTATGCATGGGCCATACGGCTCATATTTGCTTACTCGAAATGGAAAGAAAGGTTTTTCTATGCTTAAATTTTATTCATAGTTTTTGTGTTAACATACCACTGTGAACGATGAATCTTGGCTGTACATGTATGTTACTTCACGCCAATATAAGTGCAGTCACTAAATTTTACACTCTCCTCTACAGACGACCGTGAAATTACTGATCAGCACCAACATAAGAAGCAATTTATTCTCAATTTTTGCTTTTTAAGAATTTGAGTCTTATTTCTGAGAGAGTGTAAGCACTTGCATGAGCATTATATCGTTTAATTGGTGCAGAATTAAGCTGTTGGACCTGACTTACTTGCGCGGTGTTATCTCTCAATGTCGCACTTTTATTCAGAATGTTTAAAACATAATATAGATTAGCTGCATTTGAGAACACATACTAAATAAACTGAGGTAAAATAAGTAGTTCTGAAGAGGGAAGTTACTTCCGTAGCTGCCAACGAACAATGGAGTGTGAACAGGCTAGTATGTGAAACAACTGCAAATCCAGTAATTCAACGAATTATTGCAGTTGTTTGGTATTATAGTCTGATTTAAACCAGTTGGCAGCTGATGTCGAAGGCCCAAAGTTTCGACATTTTCACGCAAGCGTGCTCCGTAGTCAGCCGTCATTGCACTCCGCATTCGCACCAATAGAAAATCGCTTTAAGTTTCCATCTCCTACAAAATTTGAATTCACGTCTCCTACCGTATCATTAGCGTCCCCAAGTATTCCAAATATCTGCTCTTAATCTTTTTTTCGGACAGAGTCACTGTTCTTTTTTGCAACGAGAGAAAGTTTCCTGTCCAAAGAAAATCCTCAAACTGAGCACGACCTTTCTCGAATATTAATGAAGTCACTGAAATACTACTTTTATGGTTAATTACTGAAATACCTCGCTCTGAACGAACTTTTTCAAAAACGCATATAGCATTGCGTTTGCCATGTCTAAGCTTGAAATATTTAACTCATGAAGAGCATGATCTATAAAATGTCAGTTCCTAAGTCCGCTCATGGTACAAATCTTTACAGCGACTCTACATACATCAAAAATCAGTTCTTAATTTTAGACTGAGTCAGACTTAAGCTTTTTCTTGAAATACGTGTTACTGCCGCGTCCATAAAAGTTTCCTACTTGAGACACAGGATTCGCATTCGGGAGGACGACGTTGCAAATCCCTATCCGACGATCCAGATTTACGTTTCCCTCAATTTCCCTACATCGCTCCAGGGTAATGTCAGGACGGTTCCTTTGAAAGGGCACGGCCGATTTTCTTATCTATGTTGGAACATTCAGAGCTTGTAGTCCGACTCTAATGATATCGATGTCAACATTAACTCCATTCCTTCCCACTTGAAAACTGGCAGGGACGAAGCTTTGCACAACACAGCGGGTGCCGACACTGGCAGGCTCCCATTGGTACACTGGTGGCAGAACCCGTTCTGGACCGTGGTTGTAAAATACGAGTACCAACGGCACTGATGGAAAAAAAACGCAGCAAGAAGGAGCTGTGCGACAAAAACTAAATTTTTTAGGCGTCTTCCTACATCTAACAGATGATGTCTATTCAAATTTCGCGCCATTCACGGAGAATGGCGCTAGTAGCGCCACATTCACGATTCATACCAGGTTTTCTTGTAACGGTTGTTTATCAGGTTTGCTTTAAATAAACGCTGTAACGGTCGTAAGCATTAGCCACCTTCGAGATTGAACATGGTGAGATAATGTTAGTAAAGAATTCCTTTAAGGCGACAAAGATGCCATTATCAACACCACACTGAGATTGAAGAAGCTAGATGTTCCTTCTACGATACTGCAGAAAGGCCTGGCAGAAATGTAGCCACTGTACGTTACTGATGGCAGCGGTGGTCGAGAGAATGTATGGTCACAAAAGACCGGTGTCCCGACGTCCACGTACCACTATCGAGAGGGACGACCATCGTGTTTCGCATAGGGTGGGTTGGTTGGTTGGTTGGTTTGGGGAAGGAGACCAGACAGCGTGGTCATCGGTCTCATCGGATTAGGGAAGGATTGGGAAGGAAGTCGGCCGTGCCCTTTCTGAGGAACTATCCCGGCATTTGCCTGGAGTGATTTAGGGAAATCACGGAAAACCTAAATCAGGATGGCCGGACGCGGGATTGAACCGTCGTTCTCCCGAATGCGAGTCCAGTGTCTAACCACTGCGCCACCCCGCTCGGTTTCGCATAAGGCCCTAGCGCATTGTACTGCATCTGAAGCAACAATCTGAGCAGCCGTTGACGCCACAATGACACAAAAAACTATAACAGGTCGGTTACTTCACGGATAGATCCGAGCCAGACGTCCTGCAGTGTGCATTCAACTGACCCCAATCCTCCGTCATTTGCGACTTTAGTGGTGTCAAGCGAGATCTCACTGGAGAGCAGGGTGGAGGTCTGTTGTGTTTCCCGATGAAAGCTGGTTCTGTCGATGCCAGTGGTGGCCGTTTTTTGGTTAGGAGGAGGCGAGTTGAAGGTCTGCAACCAACCTGTTTCGTGCTAGACACACTGGACATACACCTGGAGCTAAGATCTGGGGAACGATTTCGTATGACATCAGGAGCACCCTCGTGGTTATCCCACGCACCCTGACTGCAAATCTTTACTTCAATCTGGTGATTCAACCGGCTGTGCTGCCGTTCATGAACATTATTCCAAGGGGTGCTTTTCAGCAAGATAACCCTCGCCTACATATCGTTGTAATCCAACATGCTCTACAGAGTGTAGACATGTTGCCTTGGCTTCCTAGATCACCAGATCTGTCTCTAATCGAGCACGTATGGATATCATAGGCCCACATCTCCAGCATCATCCACAACCAACATTAACTCATCTGTACTGACCGACCAAGTGCAACAGACACGGAACTGTATCCCACAAACTGAAGTCCGACATCTGTACAGCACAATTTAAGCACGTTTGCATACTTGCGTTCAACATTCTGGCGGTTACACCTGTTATTAATATACCAGTAGTTCAAGTTTGCAATGGCTTTTCCTACGCTTACAATAACCTGTGATCTCGCAATGTTAATCGCTTAAGTGTGTTACCTAGACAAATGTATCCCTGAAATTTCATTACTCTACATTAATTGGCCGGACGAAGTGGCCGAGCGATTCTAGGCGCGTCAGTCTGGAACCGCGCCGCCACTACGGTCACAGGTTCGAATCCTGCCTCGGTCATGGATGTGTGTGATGTCCTTAGGTTAGTTAGGTTTAAGTAGTTCTAAGTTCTAGGGGACTGATGACCTCCGGTGTTAAGTCCCAAAGTGCTCAGAGCCATTTGAACTGTTTTTTCTACATTAATTTTTTTTTTGTGTTGCTGCTTTTTCCGGCAGTGTACTTTAAAGCAGCCTATATTTTGATAAAATAAGTTAAACGCAAATATGCTGAGTGTGACAGACTGAGCTCTTCGTCAGACCAATGCTGTAATCAATAAGATGTCGGCAACTACGGAATTACTATCACCATGCGCAAATAACACTAAGAAACTTATTTGGAGGCTTCGGAGAATCTGTAGAATTACTGCAATTGCAGTTTTCTGCCCAGCCACGAATACAATAACAGTGCCCAAGGGATGAAACTGGCGATGCGCCTCGTGACAAAGACGTCGACAGGCGGTGAGGCCAATAAGCAACAGACGAAGTCGGAGAGGCGGCAGCGGCAATAACGCGCCGCGGCTCGCCACAGGCTGCAGCGGGCATCGGGCAGGGCTGCCACGCGTGCATAACGGGGCAGCGGGGGATTCCCCGGGACAAGTTGGCAGCCCTGGCGGGAGTTCCGCGGCAATATCGCGGCGGACGCAGTTAGCGCCAAGTTTAATGCGCGCGCCAGATTGAGATTGTCACGCCGGCCGTCGCGATGGCGGCGCCCTGGCCTGCCCTGGCCGGTCGTGCGCCGGCGTGGCGGATTATAACTTTTTGAGGGCCACAAGAGCGCGAGCATCTGCTGCGGCGGCTCCGCCGGAGATGAAACCGCGACGCCGCCTGCTGGCCGGCGAAAGTAATGGCGGCGCGCCGCTACACTTGCTTGACCGTTCCATTACTGCCGGCGACAATGCTCGACTGAGTGTCCGGGAGGCTGTCCTCGTACTTGGCATCGGCACTTTTGCTCAAGTTCCGAGGAAAAGCTCAGCCTTCCGTCTTTACTTCTGTTGTGGCTTGGCAAGACAGCCAAGCCACTATGATTGGTAGCCGAAAGGCACGCGTTAAGCTCACGCAGGCTAGCGTGAGGTCTGGAACAGTTAAGGGAATTTATAGTAGCAAAGAACGTAATTAACTACTGGAATACTTAACTTTAATTCCTAATTGGTGAACATCGGTCTGACGGTACATGCATCACAAGATAAATAGCAAATGATAATGGCGCCTTGCTAGGTCGTAGCAAATGACGTAGCTGAAGGCTATGCTAACTATCGTCTCGGCAAATGAGAGCGTAATTTGTCAGTGAACCATCTCTAGCAAAGTCGGCTGTACAACTGGGGCGAGTGCTAGGAAGTGTCTCTAGACCTGCCGTGTGGCGGCGCTCGGTCTGCAATAACTGACAGTGGCGACACGCGGTTCCGGCGTATACTAACGGACCGCGGCCGATTTAAAGGCCACCACCTAGCAAGTGTGGTGTCTGGCGGTGACACCACAACTTCCTCTATTGTTTCTATGCACTGAAAAGAATTTCTGTTGAATAACAAACATAAGCAAACTAAGTGTCCTGCAGTGCTATTACTAAATCACAAACTAACGAGGAGAACGCGACGAGTGCCAACACCCGATTTACCAAGAACTTCGCTGAGTGGAAGAGGAGTAAAAATAAGTGAAGTTGCATCTTGCCTTATTCGTAGACAAGCGACCGTTTCTGAAAAAAAAACATCAGTCCAAGTTTTAGATGTACATTGCTGGCCATTAGAATTGCTACACCACGAAGATGACGTGCTACAGACGCGAATTTTAACCGACAGGAAGAAGATGCTGTGAAATGCAAATGATTAGCTTTTCAGAGCATTCACACAAGGTTGCCGCCGGTGGCGACACCTACAACGTGCTGACATGAGGAAAGTTTCCAACCGATTTCTCATACACAAACAGCAGTTGACCGGCGTTGCCTGGTGAAACGTCGTTGTGATGCAGCGTGTAAGGAGAAGAAATGCGTACCATCACGTTTCCGACTTTGATATAGGTCGGATTGTAGCCTATCGCGATTGCGGTTTATAGTATCGCGACATTGCTGCTTGTGTTGCTCGAGATCCAATGACTGTTAGCAAGATATGGAATCAGTGGGCTCAGGAGGGTAATACGGAACGCCATGCTGGATCCCAACCGTCTCATATCATTAGCAGTCGAGATGACAGGCATCTTATCCGCACGGCTGTAACGGATCGTGCAGCCACGTCTCGATCCCTGAATCAACAGATGGGGACGTTTCCCAGATAACAACCATCTGCACGAACAGTTTGACGACGTTTGCAGCAGCATGGACAATCATCTCGGAGACCACGGCTGCGGTTACCCTTGACGCTGCATCACAGACAGGAACGCCTGCGATGGTGTACTCAACGACGAACCTGGGTGCACGAATGGCAAAACGTCATTTTTTCGGATGAATGCAGGTTGTGTTTACAGCATCATGATGGTCTCATCAGCGTTTAACGACATTGAAGCGTGTATTCGTCATACTGGCGTATCGCCCGGTGTGATGGTATGGTGTGCCATTGGTTATCGGTCACCTCTTGTTCGCATTGACGGCACTTTGAACAGTGGACGTTACATTTCAGATGTGTTACGACCCGCTTCATTCGACCCCTACGAAACCCTACATTTCAGCAGGATAATGCATGACCGCATGTTGCAGTTCCTGTACGGGCCTTTCTGGATACAGAAAATGTTCGAATGCTGCCCTGGCCAGCACATTCTCCAGATCTCTCACCAACTGAAAACTTCTGGTCAATGGTGGCCGAGCAACTGGCTCGTCACAATACGCCAGTTACTACTGTTGATGAACTATGGTATCGTGTTGAAGCTGCATGGGCAGTTGTACCTGTACACGCCATCCAAGCTCTGTTTGACTCAACGCCCAGGCATATCAAGGCCATTATTACGGCCGGAGGTGGTTGTTCTCGGTAGTGATTTCTCGGGATCAATGCACCCAAACTGCGTGAAAATGTAATCACATGTCATTTCTAGTATAGTATATATTTCCAATGAATACCCGTTTATCATCTGAATTTCTTCTTGGTGTAGCAATTTTAATGACCAGTAGTGTATTTTCGAGATACTTTATGCACCTTTTACTGCGTTCTCTCAGCAGGTGGAATGGTGGCTTCTCCCACAGGATTCTGCAGCCGAGCCAACCGCGATTATTGAGGATTTTAGTTGATCTTTGAAGCATAGTGCTCGTTATTTTCTTTCGGTGTCCACGCTTAGGAGTATCAACGGCGTCACTCCCGCAATGTCGGCTCGGTTATCAAAAACAAGCGTCGCAGATCGCGGGACGATGATGCAGCTGAGGAAACTTTTTCTTTGACTCGCCCTTCGGATAGCCCTCCATTATAGGACCCTCTTCTCTGGCCTAAGTTCGTTGATGAGGAAGCGGTGGATGCTTCTGCATCTGATCAGGTGGTTACTGATTAGTCATCTGTCGATTATCCGTCATCCAGGCCACCTAGTCGGCGCCTTTTGTTAAGCAATTTGTTTCGAGACCTCACTTGTCTCTTCCGGAACCATCGGACACCTCTCCTGTTGTCTCAGCTTCCCGAGCTACAACTGCGCCCTCTGTCGCTACCTCCACGTCACAACCTCTTGATGAGTGTAACTTGATTGATGTCCAAGGACATGAGGACACCGTCGTTACTAAATAAATCTCCACATGCGAGCCCCTCTCCGTCGAGGAGGGGGGGGGGGGTGCGGAGGTGTCCCCCTATCAGTGGGAAACGGACTTCCTGCGTGACCCAGCCATATAACCGTACGAGGTAGCGGCAATTCCGAGGACCACAGTGAGCAACGTATGCAGCTTGAGAGAGTCACATCACGGAAGAAGAAAAAACAGTTGGAAGACGGGACAGATGTTCACACCTCTTCTCCTTCCATGTCGTCCAGTCATTCTGCTACGGTTACTGGTACATAATTCCACTCGATGATGGTTTCGTAATTTTGTAGTTTTTGTTCCAGTTCAGTTGCCTACCCAAGCACAGACTTTCCTCACTCTGAATATTAACAGGACTGGTACTGAACCCCGGCTCGCCGCTTTGAGACAGTTTATTAGAATCAGATGTTATTCTTTTACAGATATGTTATTTGTCTAGTTTTAAATTCCTCGGTTTTTGACCTTTTTTAATGTGGCTTCAGAACTTCCTAAAGGCACTGCCTTGTTTTATAAGGAAGGAATTCCATTACGAGATTTCGAAGTTCCTTATGATGGTTGAGGTGTAGGATATTAAGCGCTAACTTTGATTACACGTAGATGTGAAATTGAAGTTCCACAAACACACAAGGCTAACAACAGACAAAGCAGAAAAGTACTACATAAACTGGCGAGGCCGAATTCAAGTCAGTACAGACTACCAGTCACACGGACATATCACCGTGCGCTCTTTGAATGTGTACACAGCTTCACAGCTAGCAACGTCTTAACCTGGTCACTACCAAAGCATCACTCTGACTAGGACAGAGAAGTGTTCTACTTAGGCTATCTGGAGCCTTCGGTACCACCTCCGTGGATGCACTGTGTGCGGTGCTGGGAATGTGCCCCATAGACAGCACGATCAAGTTCAGAGCTATAAGGTGGTGGTTAAAGATGGGGAGACTAGATAAAGTACTAACTGGTGTACCGATACATACGACAAGACATCTTAAAAGTTGACTTTTGGAAACACGATAAGGTGAGTTAGATGTAAGTGATAAGGGACGTAGACTGCACGACTTCCTCCCTGACATATGGGACCGAGTGAGAAAGAAACATATCGATCCCAGTCGCGGTATGGTACATTTCTTAATAGGATCGGACATTATCCCACGTACTTCAACCGCGTGAGTCGGAGGCAACACCTACATGCACATGCGGGGAAGAAGGTTCCCCAGAACACACTGTCTTTTTCTGTGGGAAATATGCGAACAATAGACATACACTACACTTAGACTATACAGATACAAACATAGATATGTAAGCAGCAAAAGAGAGGAAGAACAATGAGCACAGCTAAATGCATTGACAAACAGTATTTCAAAAACAACATATGAAGAGTGCCTGCGGATACGACATAACAGACACGCCTATATGCAACGTAGCAACAATCTCCAGAGGGTGGACAGCGATACTCACAGTGACAGCGAAAACAGTGACACTGAAGAGGAACAGGAGAAGGACGACTAAATGTAACATTAAATAAGTGTAAGGAGCTGGCGAACTAGCCAAGAAAGCGCGCAATATTATAAATGGATCAGCACCTAATGTTAATGTATAGGATTAGCAGTACTATTTCTCTACTACCAACCAAAGTTTCTGTTCTGACTGCGTGGCAAAACAAGCGTTGTATCATTTGAGAGATACGGAGGCGAGTGAGTGCGCAGGGACGTATTACAGTTCACTGTTACTATCGCCACGCCATCACTAGTCTTTGGACATGCAGACTGGAAACTATGGTCAGTATGTTCTCCATCGTTTTCTGGCTGACCACAAAAATAGTTTTCAGGCTCTCGTAAGAGATGGCGAACAATATCTCTTATTTCTTACTATTAACCCGCCGCCCCACAACAGCTCGAAGAAACCATTCGGAGGCATTCACCGCCAGTCACAATCGGTGATAGCACTAACATATATCTCCTCTATCCTATCATCTTTTTAAATTCTTCTTAAAACAACAAAACTTTATTTAATTTTAACCTTAAATTATTGTTATTTCAAAACAATATTATTCTCTGTCAAACGTCATACATAAAAACAAAACAAAAATTACAAAAAAAGATGACAAATGAAAACTGTAGGATGTACCACCTGCTTTAATACACCAGACAACAGATGTTTAGTTTTATAATAAATAAATAAATAAGTAGAGGGTGTGATCTCGCTTTACTTCTTCTCTATGCCCTTTCTGCCTATGCTAGTTCTATGGAACGTTCACGTTTCTACAAAGAGGAAATCTTTTACCTGTTTCATAAATCGATTACAAAGATTTTATTGGGTGGCGATTTTAATTGTGCTCTACGCCCGGTGGATCAGTCTCCTAATTTTAGTTTTAGCGAAGAACTCGATGACGTGGTACGCTCCTTGCACCTACGTGACGCAAGGGTTTATCGGTATCCTACACAAGTCCAACTCAATTTTATAACCACGCCTAACAGTCGACCTGATAGCTTTTACCTTTGTGATTCATTGTGTGGGCAACTTTTTGACATTGACATGATCCCCGCCTGTTTTGCTGATATTGTGCTGTATTCGGCACATTTGATTACTCGTATGGGCAGCAGCTGGTAAAATTGTATCGTATTCCCTGGATGCTCTATATAGCTAGCCTATAAGACCATTCTCCTGTCTGTGTCATGCTACAGAACATTAAACCTCTATTGTGGAATGATGGGACAGCACGCCAAGCCACAAATACTTAGAACTCTCATGCGTTTTGATGCCGTAAGGCCAGCAGACGTCCGGCGTACTCAAGAATTTTATTACTCGATATTACGTCGAGTTCACGACAGTGCTAGGCAAGCTTCTCTACGGATTACGGATGTACAGCGAATTAAAGTCAGACTGCTGCAGTTAAAACAACTTCAGATGGAAGGACTCCAGGTGAAATCTCAATGACGTTTAATTTTAAAACTAAAATGACCTCACTATGCCATCTTACCTATATGCGGGCGTGCAGGAAAAGCGTTTGCTCGAGTATCAAAGTCCAGCCTTGACAGTTTAAATTTAATTTTTAACTACTTTACTGAAGTGCATGATGTCTACGTTCCGGTTGAGAATTTTCCTGACTACTTCTTCCCTTTGCTGGGTTGCGTCGTCACCCCTGAATTAAATGACGTTTTGTTGAGTGATTTTCACAGGGACGGTATATACGATGATGTTATCGTGTCTCAATCAAGTCACCTGGATTGGATGGTATCCCCAAAGAATTCTATGCTCATTTTTGGCCTCTCATGTGTGACAAAATAACGTCGATAGCCGATGAATTGATACGGAGTGCCTCACTTTCTGCTCCTTTCAAGAAAGTTAAAATGATCCTCATCCTAAAAACCGAATGTCGACCTGATCTTGACTCACTTCGTCTGATTACTCTCCTAAGCTCCAACTACAAAACAGATCTGAAGATGGTCATTATAGACCAAAATCCGTAGTCTGCTGAAAAAAAAATTGTTACCAAGCAAAGGAAATATAAACTACAGAATTGTCGTTCGAACTGTAAACACCCATCTCTCTCTCAGTTACTCAACAAAACCATTGCCATTGCCGTTCACCAAAGCTGTGTGTCGCACGATACTGACTTTTGTTATAGAATGTGGGGATGTAGTTTCGGTGGCCACTGCCACTAATATCTCGCGGGCCTTACTTTTCCTCTCTTACAATCATGTGGCTGGATTGTATTGGGAGAACGATTCTCAGTCCACGGTTACGCTGATGACGTCGTGGTTTCAGTACGAAATGCCGACGACATGTCTCAAGCATATCTTGGTGTCTTTTTGTCACCTTGCTGGTTCCCACATTAATGATTGAAAACGCACGTTTCTACCGTTGCGGGGCTTTAACAAAGTGCTAATTCCTTAGGCGACGATGGCCGATCGCCACAAGACTGTAGGTGTCATAATGGATCGCAACCCGACCCAAATGGTGGCTCTTAGCTGGCGAGAAATTCAGGGAGCGCTTCTTGAACACGAACGCTGTTCCCTTAGCCTCCTTGACCAAGTGCGGATTTTAGGCACCTATATTCTCAGTAAAGTGTATTACATAGCACAAATATTCCCGATCCCCGTGATGATGGCCCGCAAACTCAAATGACTATCCCGTCGATTCCTATGGCGACGACACATCTTTAGAGTTCAGTATGAAATGGTGGCCAGACCCTGCAAGCTCGGAGAACTGGATCTTCCCCCGTTGTTTGTACAACGCAGTGTCTTAACATGCAAACGTGAGACGTATTCCATTACATCTCGTTTACTTTCCTGTCTCCAACGAATCGATCTGACTCATTCTGTCGATGTTTGCAGGACTAGCCATAAATTTAGACTTACCCCTAAATGCTTTATAATTGTCTGTTTCTTAGGTACTTATACGCTTTCAACCGAAGACTTGCCTCTCCCCTGTTGAAACAGGTTCCCTGTCAACATCCTTGAAAATTGTCTGGTCTCATCTTAGACTTCCTACATTACCAATGGAGATTACTTCGTTGTGGCATAGGATCGTTCATCGTTTGATACCAACTAGCGACCGTCTTTTCCGCAAAGAGTTTCGCTCGACTCTTTAGTCTGACGAATGACACCAGACTGATACCTTACTTCATAGGCTGGTCTCTTGTGGACGGGATCGTTGGCTCTGGATTCGTTGACAGTTTTTTTTAATGTTACTTTAAATCCGTCTTCATTGCAATTTTTTTTATTCATATGACCGGTTTCGGTTCATTCAGAACCATCTTCAGATTTGATATTTCAGTTACAGGAGTAACCCGTCCAAATCCAGCAACTTTCACATGTGACGTAGCATGTGAGAGTTACTGGATTTGGACGGGTTACTCCTGTAACTGAAATATCAGATCTGAAGATGGTTCTGAATGAACCGAAACCGGTCATATGAATAAAAAAAAATTGCAATCAAGACGGATTTTAAGTAACATTATAAAATCACTGATTGCTGTTATCCCATAAGACATTATGTCTGTTTTTGCAATCGTTGGCAGTTTGTTTTCCGAGGGCCTGAACACGATTTTTGGATGAATTTCGTATTCCTCAAATGAAAACGAATGTGATCGTCGGGCTCCTGGGTCACTACGTTGCTGAAGGAGGGAACGACACTGATCCCCATGTTTTTCACGAATAAACTATGTGATCAAAAATATCCGGGCTGAAAATGACTTACAAGTTCATGGCGTCCTCCATCGGTAATACCGGAATTCAGTATGGTGTTGGCCCACCCTTAGCCCCACTCTCGCAGGCGTACGTTCAATCAGGTGCTGGAAGGTTTCTTGGGGGATGGCACCCCACTCTTCACGGAGTTCTGCACTGACAAGGGAACATCCCCATCGCACCCCCCTCAGATTTAGTTATAAGTTGGCACAGTGGATAGGCCTTGAAAAACTGAACACAGATCGATCGAGAAAACAGGAAGAAGTTGTGTGGAGCTATGAAAAAATAAGCAAAATATACAAACTGGGTCGTCCATTCATAAGATAGGCAATTTTTAAGGGCAATGTGAGGCGAGGAGCTCCGTGGTCCCGTGGTTAGTGTGAACAGCTGCGGAACGAGAGTTCCTTGGTTCAAATCTTCCCTCGCCCGAAAATTTTAACTTTTTATTTTCAGTTTATGTGAAAAACTCTTATGTTTTCATCACTTTTTTTGGAGTGATTATTACATCCACAAGAAAACCTAAATCGGGCAAGGTAGAAGAAACTTTTCACCCATTCGCCAAGTGTACTAGTTAGGTGGGTCGACAACATATTCCTGTCATGTGACGCACATGCTGTCACCAGTGTCGTATACAAAATATCAGACGTGTTTTCCTGTGGAGGAATCGGTTGACCTATGACCTTGCGATCAAATGTTTTCGGTTCCCATTGGAGAGGCACGTCCTTTCGTCAACTAATCACATGGTTTTGCCGTGCGGTCGCAAAACACAGACACTAAACTTATTACAGTGAACAGAGACGTCAATGAACGAACGGACAGATCATAACTTTGCGAAAATAAAGAAAGTAAAATTTTCAGTGGAGGGCAGATTTGAACCAAGGACCTCTCGTTCCGCAGCTGTTCACGCTAACCACGGGACCACGGCGCTCCTCGCCTCACATTGCCCTTAATATTGCCTATCTTACGTATGGACGACCCAGTTTGTATATTTTGCTTATTTTTTCACAGTTCCACACAACTTCTTCCTTTTTCTCGATTGATCTGTGTTCAGTTTTTCAAGGCCTATCCATTGTGCCAACTTATAACTAAATCTGAGGGGTTGCAATGGGGAGGTTCCCTTGTGAGGAGAGGTATCGGTGTCGGTCGGTGAGGCGTGGCAAGAAGTCAGCGTTCCAAAACATCTCAAAGGTGTTCTATAGGATTCAGGTCAGGACTCTGTGCAGGCCAGTCCCTTACAGGGCTGTTATTGTCTACACGATACTGGTCGTGCATTATGAACAGGTGCTCGATCGTGTTGAAAGATGCAATCGCCATCCCCTAACTGCTCTTCAACAGTAGGAAGCAGGAAGGTGCATAAACATCAATGTAGGCATGTGCTATGATAGTTCCACGCAAAACAAAAAGGGGTGCAGGCTCCCTCCATTAAAAACACGACCACACCATAACACCACCGCCTCCGAATTTTACTGTTCGCGCTACACACGCTGGCAGCGTTCACCGGTCATTCGCCATACCCACGCCCTGCAATCGGATCGCCACATTGTGTACCGTGATTCGTCACTCCACACAACGTTTTTCCACTATTCATTTGTCCAATGTTTACATTCCTTACACCAAGCGAGGCGTCTTTTGGCATTTACCGGCGTGACGTGTGGCTTACGAGCAGCCGCTCGACCGTGAAATCACCTCCCGCATAACTGTCATAATATTTGCAATGGATCCTAAGGCAGTATGGAATTCCTGTGTGATGGTGGGAATAGATGTGTGCTTATTACACATTACGACCCTCTTCAACTGTCGGCGGTCTCTGTCAGTCAACAGACGATGTCGGCCTGTACGCTTTTGTGCTGCACGTGTCCCTTGACGTCTTCACATCACTATCACATCGGAAACAATGGACCTAGGGATGTTTAGGAGTGCGGAAATCTCGCGTACAGACGTGTGACACAAGTGACCCCCAATCACCTGACCACTTTCGAAGTCTACGAGTTCCGCGGAGCGCCCCATTCTGCTCTCTCAGGCTGTCTAATGACTACTGGGGTCTCTGATATGGAGTACCTGGCAGTAGGTGACATCACAATGCACCTAATATGAAAACCGTATGTTTTTGGGGGTCTCCGGATACTTTTGATCACATAGTGTACCTGGAGACCGTGCACTGCAAGTGGCTGCGGTTCCCACATTATCGAGCGCTTTTTGTCAGTACGCTTTTTCTTGTTTTTGATCTACAGGGTATTGGTTAAGTTCACCTGAGCTCTCTGATTCCACCTTGTTTCCGGTTACAGTCACGTGAAGCTTTGTTTCGTTCAATATTTTGCCTTATACAAAACAATAAAATAAAATGAAAAATAGAAAATAAATTAAAAAATTGATAATCGGTAGTGAGCTAGTTTCCTCGTTATTCTGAAGCTTTTTCTCTTTCTTGTTACAGATAATCGCTTCCTCAATTTTCAGCAGATATTAGCTAAGTTTGACTACAGTCGGCTGAACTTTCATGAAAGTACCGAGCCAGGAGAAAAAAAAAACGGCGAGTAGTTCGAGTAGTTAGCGTAGTGGCTTGCAAATTTTGCACCCTTGTTCAAAGCTTGATTATTCTCTTCATTTTATTTTTATTGTTTTCAATTATCTATCCATGGCCATAGAAGGCTAGTATACGAATGTTTCTAACGAAATTAGTGGATATGCACGGGTGCTATATTAACTGTAAAATTACAGCTGGTTTTCACAGTAACAGTCATACATTTACTATGTAATATATGTGTGTATGATAAGCTGAGAGGTTGCACCTTCTTTAAATCCTCATATTCTGATATTTCATTCCCAAATCAGTTCTTATTCACATGTTAATTCTTCAGGAAGATCTGGTGCGCTTGCTTGGATGATACCGACCGCAGGAACATTCGAAACACATATATTCCGAACAGAACGAGGATCGCGCGAAGGCAGGTTTGTCACAACGACATTTCTTCGCTTGAAACTCACTCGGGAAGGAAACGTCGTTACCATTGGTGAAGATTTAGCACGCTGTCACCTTTCCGATAACTAATGCTTGCAATTGGGTAATAATTTCACTGAAAAAACTTCAAATAATTTTCTCATTCTTTTATATTATTTTATTTTTTAATTCAGTCATGTGACATACAATTAGTAAACGAATAAGTACAACGTTGTATCACTATACACTGAAAAACATTTGTATAGCAATCTTCTACAGACCTGGGTATATCAATAACAACATAAATAAAAGTAATAACGGGTTTCGAACGAGGAGAGCAAAATTAATAGGCTACAACGTTAACCTCTGTGCCACCGTTTTGTCTTAAGATATCGCGCGATAAAACGGACGTACTGTACCTTGAAAATAGTTAGAAAAACGAGACCGTTGTGTTTTCAGAAACAGTCGAGTACCTACGGATAAGCCGAGTCACGTGTTACCTTATTTTGACCCCTCTTGCACTGAGTGAAGTTCCTGGAAAATCTGGTTATGGCACTTCCTGTGTACAGTCGACTCCTGCTAAGAAAAACTTCGATAATCGATTTTGTCCATAAATAGAACATGCCACTTCATTTGAAAATATATCGATGATTCGAAAAACTCCAGTGTACTTTGGTGCACTCGACTCCAAGCTGAAGACGTGTCTGGAGACGCCCCGGACAGCAGTGGAATACCAATCTGATTGTCGCTCACCTTGAGGCCTCAGAAGTGATGGTCTGGGGTGTTATTTCTTTTCATAGCTGGACCCTTTTGGTTGTCATACGCGGCACCCTTACATCGGCGGTACGTCGACGATATTCCCCGCCTCGTTTTCTTTCCCATGATGGCAAGCCATCCTGGGCTTAAAATTTAGTAAGATAATGCCTGTCCACAGAACGCGATCGTTTTTACTGCTTGTCTTCGTGCTTGCCAAACCCTACCTTGGACACGAAGATGGCCGGATCTGTCCTCAACTGAAAATGGTTGGAGCAATATGGGTAGAGCCCTCCAGCCAGCTCGGAATTTTGATTATCTAACAAGGTAATTGCCTAGAATTTGGCAAGAAATCCCACAGAAGGAAGTCCCACAAAATTATCAATCAATTGAGTAACTGCTTGCATAAGGGGCAGAGGTGGACTAAAGCGTTACTAACTTGCTGAATTTGTGAAGCTCTTTCTCTTGAATGAATCTTCCAATTTTGCTGAAATTGCAATCATTTGTTCCTCTGTACATGTACATAACATTTGCCGATTTCTCTGCCATTTGGATAATTCCTTCGCGGTGCATCGATTTTGAGAACTCGATACCTAGACAGCTTTCTTTTTTGAAAGAAAAAGAAGTTTGTGAGATATGGTTCACTCTGTTCTCTTTCGCGCCACACCCCTCCATGCTTTCTAGCCCATGGTCAGCATTGCTTCCTTTTCCAAGGGATAAAGACGACTTTACCGTTCTCGTTCTTTATCTACACATGTCTCTCTTGTCCTAGTAGATTCCTCCCCTAGAACCGTGCAAATCACATAGACGCATCGTCTAAGTCTGTTGTTTTACACGACGTCATTAGTTACATTCGAACCAAGTTTCCGGTATATCCTTAGTACCCGTGGATACCGCTAAGTGTTCTGAGTTCAAAACATAACAAAGGGAAACTTACGAGACATGAGATACTGGTCTCCTAGGTATGGCAAAAGGCAGACTTCGGAAGGAGGTTACATAAAATGTCAGAAACTCCAAAACGCATCAGGGAAAATACCGACCAGCGGTGCCAAGGTATATAGTGTATAACGGTAACATTGTAAGCTATAAAAACAAGAGTGATATAAAAGCAGCCAAGTTGCAAGGATGAGAGAGGGACAAAGCGAGAGTGTCTTTGCTAGGGGCACCTATACGTCATTAAGAGCCTATAGTAGGTCTGATAAATGATTTAACGACAGAAGCGTGCCTTGCTTCACTTGGCCTCTTAAGAGTACTGTACAATTAGAGTCAATGAGATGATGAAGGTCCTTCGACAACACGCCATGTCAGGGACTGTCAGATGCGAAGGGGAAAACAATTGAATTCGGAAACAGGTCACTGTGAGAAGTCTATCGCAGTCAAGAGCAGAAAGCTCGTAGTAATAACAGCAGAGGTAGCCCTAGAGAAGAATCGGGCAGGGATAAAACGAGTTATCTGCGGTAGTTGAGGGAAACCCACTCATTTAGCTAGGGACTATGGTGCTAGTTAGTCACCGTCTCTGTGTAAAGACTTCGTCTTTTCTTGGGTACAGTTCCTTTAGAGCAAGTGTATCGGAGGTTGAAGCTGTTTACTGTATAAAGTAAGAAGTTATAAAACACTCATAGTGTTTGTCATACCAGTACTTCTTCCAAGGCTAATCTTTCGTAATAAGGGTATTTTTAACAGCACAGCCAGGTCAAGACTCCCTCTTACTTAAGCCAACCGACTACTTTCCTTCTTCCCGAATCCTGTTGCCCAGTTCCAAGCAACACTCACGTTTAGGACGCAACAGACCCTCCTGGTATTGGCGGAATAGATTAATAACAACTATCATACTTACCGCTTTCATATAATACATTTATTTAGCACATTACATCGCCGTTAGATCTAACATCATGTTTCATGGGTAATTACCAAACTCTGTTACGTTTGATGAGGGGTGACATAGTCACTAGGGAGGTGCCAGCGATCCAATGTCATGAATTTGTCAAATACCACCACAGTCTCCGGTCACAAATGGTTGTTTATTCAATTACCAGTTTCTGTTATCTAAGGGTCACGCCCACCTCAGCTGTTTGCACGGTAGTTGTAAGCACAGTAGGTCAGCGACGACCTGACATCTCGGGTCATGACTGTTTACCATTTCATGGTGATCTTACAGCAAGTGACAATGCCATGTACAGCTATATATTTTATTTTGATACTCCGTTAATTTCATGAACACACATCAGTCTGAAGATCGTTACACTGATTGAAACCCGTAATTGAAAGAACAAGTATTTGCGATCAGAGTGTGTTCTGGTAAATGAAAAATTTCTGTTACGATTATTGCACTCCATCAATGAAAATGGGAAAACTGGTAGCTCGCTTCCGTGCTGCTCTTGTAACTGCGGATGCAGCTATGCTGTGAAGAGTTATGAGAAGGATGAACCGCAGAGTCGCTAAATATCTGGAGATCCAAGGAGGTCATTTTGAGCATCTGCTCTGAAGACAACGAACGTTCTGTGAAAAACATGCTGTCTTTTGTTGTTTGTCCAAAGTAATACAACTCACGGCTGAATATGTTATGCATAATTAGTATCTCCATATCGAGAAGTTTCGTAACTATAAGTCCATGACAGGCAGTCTATTTTTAACTCATTGTTCTCTTCAAGAATATTTGTGACATGTTTGACCAATAACAGTTATTTTCAGTATTAAAGAAATGTGTTTACAACATAAGTATTATTCAAGTAACAGTCCGTGTTATAGTATTAGTGGGAAGATCAAATTTAAGGAATAAATAAAAAGAATAAAAAATAAAAATCAGTTAAAATTAATATTCTCGACAAGCTGGAAAACAGTAAAAAACCCCAAGAGAGTGGAAGGTAGCCTCAATACAGCTACTACACACAATAAAAAAAACGTTACCAACTACACAGGAATTTCTTTGTTACCAGCTGCATATATAATATTTGACAATATTTTACTAAACGAGTAGAAATACCACTTGACAGTCATTTAGGTGAACATCAAGGTGGTTTTAGGAAGGGCAGATCATGCTCTGAACAAATATTTAATCTGAAGTCACTCATTCGCCACAGATTATTGAATTCAAAAGATATTGTAGTAACGATTTTAGAAACGCCCTTTTCTACGTTGACAGAAAAAACTACAGATAAAATAATGCGAAAGTTTAGGGTACAAAATCTGAATTAGCAAATCCAGTTCCAGAAACACTTACAGACACAGTTACTGAAGTGAAATTTATGGTACAATTATCTCAGTTCTTCACAAAAAACATAAGTGTGCGGCAAGGTGATGGCCTACCCCTAATTCTTTTTAATTGTATTCTAGAAAAAAACCAATGAGAATTTTGAATAAAAAAAGAGACGTAATTTAAGATATCACCAGTACAGATGGGAGTAGGAAACAAAAACACCGGAATAAATAGCGTCGCATTATCAGATGAGTTTGCTCCGCTTTCTGGAAATGTGGCATCTGCTGTAACACCAGTCAGTCTTCTGGAAGAAATAGCCAGTAGAAGCGGCTTAAGAATTTCTGCAGATTTTTTTTTCGAACAATGAAAATGCACCGAAACTTCTGAAATCAGATAATTGCGAAAGTGAAAAGATCAAAGAATTAAAATATAGTGGGAAGATAACAAAAGAAAAAGTTTTGGAAAAAGCTGCAACAGAGGAGAGGAGACATAAAATGCGAAGCACTTATGTTATAAGAAAAGCCTTTTACAACCAAACACTAAGTCTAAAAATGCAAAAATAAAGCATTGCAACACAGTGTTAAAGTAAGAATTCCATAGCTAAGCGAATGGTTTGTTTTACAATATAATTTAGATAAATAAGAAATCCTAGAAAGGCAAATCATTAGGAAAATTTTTGGAAGACTTTTTGTTTCAAAGGATTTTAAAAGATGGTGAAGCTACAGCAAATACATTAGGAAAATACTCGTGTTAGTTTCATGAAAAAACTATAAAAGGTTGTAAATTACGTGGTATAAACGATAAAGTTAAACGGGACTTGATGCCAGTGACGGAATGCCAAGACGGTAATCAGGCTGGATACCGGAGTCAGCTACGCACCAGTCAGTGGCCTTGGAGATTAGTGAACGTCTACTACTTCAGTGCTTCAACCGTCTGTGTACCGACACCAGGCCAGTCATCTGGCAGAACTACTCCCAATACAACAGCCGATCATTGCCTTCAGCGCAAATAGTTTGCCGCGACACACTAATAGCACGCCTCCTGCAAAGTCCGCGAGCTATAGCAGCACCTAAGCCTGCACGAACCAGTCCAGCTGGGCAGTACGTGGCGCCTAGTCTGTATCACCCGGGGCCACCGCTGTCGCTACTGCCACAGTTGGGCAGCGAACGAGAGACCTCTGCTTCCCTGCGCTGCTCGGACAGGCAATAATTCGTCTCCTGCCAGTCTCTGCTCTTCGGCGTCAGTCCAGACTTCGACTCTGCGCGACGTCATGGTCGTGTAGCTGGGACACGGCGACCTTCCGCTACGCCAGTCGACATCGGCTGCCTCATCCGTCACAGAAGACCACGAGCGGTGCTTGACTACTACTGCCAGCACAACGCTGTCCACCACAGGCGTCAGCTCAGGGACCTGAGCTCCCGGATTGCTTGCATCGACCATATATTTTGCTACCTCCCTTGCAGCTTTAGCGCTAGAATGTTGCGCCAAGACAGGAACACATTCAAGTGACAATAAGACTTGGCTGAATTAACTGAAGAGTTTATCGACAAGCACAGAAGCTGAAATAATGAATTAAAATTTATGTCAATGCTGGGACTTCAACCTGTCTCTCCTGCTTACAAGGCAGATGTGTTTCCACTGCACCACTCTGACATTGTTGCTAACATACCTCTATGGACTGACGTAGTCCGGTGCCCTCCCTAGCAGCTCTGTTGGTCGCAATGCCAGGGTGGTGTAGTCATATCTGCCTAGTAAGCAGAAGACTCAGGTGCAAATCCCAGCTTTCGCACAAATTTTAATTCATTGCTTCAGCTTCTATCCTTACCGACGATAAAGTTGAGACTCAGTATGTCTCCAGGAATTTGTAATTCCATCTGGTCAATTAAAGAGCTGATTTGTACACCCTCATGCCAGTCCACAGCCACTTTTGAGTAGTTTCACATTGGATTGCAAGCCGTATAAATCAGTAAAGGAATAATAAAGAACTTATTGTTTCATCACCAGGATCTTCTTCTCCTACTGTTGTGCTCGTCGATACAATATCCGGCAGAGAAACACACCCATTACATACAGCGTAACTTTCTTTTCCTGTAACAGTTGTGATGATGAAATTTATCGAAAACGTATCAGAAGTAACGAAAAGAAGGATAATGATAGTTTCTGGACTTTTTTATCGAATGCAGGACAACAGATGAACAAAAATATTTGTACGAGAAGAAGTCAACAACAAGTCGTATGCATTACATAAAAAGGTTTCAGAAACAAAAGATTTTGTAAAAGCTGAGTAAACAAACGACAGAGTAGTGTTTAGAGAGAAGGTACTGAATGTGGAAGAACTCCAAAGTAGAAGCATGAAGAAAACTAGTCTGAAGTGTTGAGGAGACAGTAAGAAAAAAATAGAGAACAGATGACAGAGTACTACACGAAACGAACAGTAAATGAGGAACTGAAATTGGATCGTAGTCCTTAGTAGGACCATTCAAGAAAGAAAAAGAAAACTACATCAGAACCAGTATTAAATCGAATATTCTAAAACCAAACTTTATCCACTGCACTAACTTTATAGCACAAGTATACGGTATTAAATCAAGATACTTATCGTATGTTTGATTAGAGTGTTCGCATATTGTCTTTCTTCGACGTTCATTTTCTACCGAAAATATGCATGGGACGAGATTTTGTTAGACATATGTTTGTAGTCAGAATGAGATTTTCACTCTGCAGCGGAGTGTGCGCTGATATGAAACTTCCTGGCAGATTAAAACTGTGCCGGACCGAGACTCGAACTCAAGACCTTTGCCTTTCTCGGGCAAGTGCTCTACCAACTGAGTTACCCACGCACGTCTCACGCTCCGTCCTCACAGCTTCACTTCTGCCAGTACCTCGTCTCCTACCTTCCAAAATTTAAGAAGCTCTCCTGCGAAACCTTGCAGAACTAGCACTCCTGAAAGAAAGGATATTGCGGAGACATGGCTTAGCCAGAGCCTGGGAGATGTTTCCAGAATGAGATTTTCACTCTGCAGCGGAGTTTGCGCTGATATGAAACTTCCTGGCAGATTAAAACTGTGTGCCGGACCGAGAATCGAACTCAGGACCTTTGCCTTTCGCGGGCAGGTGCTCTACCAACTGAGCTATCCAAGCACGGATCACGCCCAGGCAAAGGTCCTGAGTTCGAGTCTCGGTCCGGCACACAGTTTTAATCTGCCAGGAAGTTTCATATGTTTGTAGTGTTATACGAAGGGAATCAGGGTGCGCCAATTTTGGTTCACTCTTCATGTGTATATAACGACTATGAAAATGTCAGGTCCTCATTATAAAAGAGTAACCAATAGCTTCCAAAAATGCAATGAATGTACCAAGTGAAAGATGTAACGAGTTTCAGTTTTAATTCGTCTGCTAGAACAACTGCCGCAGATTAGGACCACGATGCCTTGGCGACAGAGACGGCTGTCGGTACCTTCAGCAGTGCAGCGTCCTAGAGTCTGCTGCGGCTAGACGCATGGCTCCACAGAAGCAGTGGCGGTGCTGTGGTGGACCGTGCGTCCCCAGAGCCCAGAAGCCCTGGAGTTCTGCAGCCGCGCTGTGCTGTCGGCGCCTGGTGCGGCGCTGGCCCTCACAGAGGCGGAGGCGTCTCTAGCAGGCAGCAGCCAGCAGGAAGCGGCCGCCACAAAAGGCGCCCCGCCGCGCGCCGGCCGACCGTCTATTTATTGTGTCATCAATGTTGCACGAGCAGGTGTGGGCGGCCGAGATGCGCCCCGACGAATACGACTTCATTAAGGCGGCGCCGGGGCGGCCGCGCCCCGTGCGACCTCGGCGTGATCCCGCGCCGCGCCGCGCCTCCGACCATCTCTCTTCCTTGTTATTTTTTCCTCCTCCTCCCCCCTCCCTCTCCCGCCCCGCCCACCCCCGCATGCTCGCGGTCCGTGCTGCCAGCCGCCGCGGCGGCTGCTGGTAGTTAACAGCCAGTTTGGAGGGTCGTTGCTAGTCATAGCGCCGCATAACCCTAGCGCCGCGACGCGGTAACGGGCCCACAGGTGCGTCCCGTAACAGCGCAACTTGGGCTGACTTTTTAATAAACTGCAAAGTGGGAAAGAAAAACTTGCGCGCGCGCGCCACCTTCTTACTGCCGTGCCGGGCTCTCCGCGCCGCCTGTCGCTCGCTGTCCTCTGGCCTCGCCTCTGGAAGCTAGATTAGGTGCTCAAAATTGTATGCGTCTGCGCCCGTCCTCGAACACTTGCTGAGAACGAATACTACGTAAGCAGCAGTAGCAACGATTTAATAGTGTCTGCTGCAAGGAACACCGTAGTCCACGCCTGTTCAGCAGGCGGCTAGGCGAGCGCGACCGCTGACGCTCGTTCGCCGCCTGAATAGTGAGCACTAGCAGTAAAAGTGGCTGACAGACGCCATAAAGTAGCTCAAGGGCAAGTGCAAACTGTGTGTTGTCTTCGGAGGAATAACAATTTCTTAAGTTCGTCCAAGTTTGATACGCAAGCTTACACAGGGTGTTCGGATAATACCGTTACAAACTTATAGGACTTGCAGAGGGGGTTGAGTACATAATATTTTAAACAGCAACTCATGTCCAGAAACGTCATCCAACGACGCTACAGTGCGTCAAAGTTACAGGTACCGGCGCCTGTAAATGTATGTACATACAGGGTGATTCAGAGATAATGTTACAGACTTTCAAGGCTGTTGGATAAGGATAAATGTATCAGTTTGAGTTATCGATTCCAGGTCCGGAAACGAACGAGTCGACAGTTATAAGCAAAAATCATTCTGATACCACTGACAATGGATTACTTGCACTAGTACTGGCAATTTAAACCAAAAATTGGAGGGCAACTGCTGCTGCAATTACTTAGCCGGCCAGTGTGTCCGAGCGGTTGTAGGCGCTACAGTCTGGAACCGTGCGACCGCTACGGTCGCATGTTCGAATCCTGCCTCGGGCATGGATGTGTGTGTTGTCCTTAGGTTAGTTAGGTTTAAGTAGTTCTAAGTTCTAGGGGACTGGTGACCTCAGCAGTTAAGTCTCATAGTGCTCAGAGTCATTTGAACCATTTGTTGTTCTAAGATTTGGGGCAAGAAACTTTTTAATGGCTCTGAGCACTATGTGACTTAACTTCTGAGGTCATCAGTCCCCTAGAACTTAGAATTACTTAAACCTAAGGACATCACACACATCCATGCCCGAGGCAGGATTCGAACCTGCGACACCAGCGGTCGCGCGGTTCCAGACTGTAGCGCCTAGAACCGCTCGGACACCCCGGCCGGCCAAGAAACTTTCATGGGTGGTACTATGTACCAAAAGAAGAAAAAAGTCTTCAAAATGCTCTAAAATGCATACCTGAGGAGCTATGAGCATATATCCACCTTCGCTAGTGTAAAACACTTCTCTATCGGACAGCTGCTCATAGCTCCTCAGGCATGCATTCTAATGTCATGTGTACTAGACATTTTTTCTTGTTTCCGTTCATACTACCATCTCTAGAAGTTCCAGACTCTACAGTCTTAGCAACAACAGTAACGGCATATGTATTCCACCGTCAGAGATAGAGAACGGTTGTGGCTTCCAACTGATGTATTTATCCTTCTCCAACATCCTTGAAAATCTCTATCAGCACTGAATCACCATCTATATACATACAGGCTGATTATAATTTAAGTTAAACTTTCAAAATGCTGTAGAAATAACACCACTGGTCACAATGCCGTCATATTGCAAAGGAGTATTATCGGAGAAGTGGGAAAACGTATGGCAAAAGAAATATAAATAGTTACGAAATGTAGCAATAGATGGCGCTGTATGTGTCAGGATACGTAATTGAAAACACCTGTCATGCGCACAACCCATTGAAGTTGGTATAAATATCTTTGGTGTGACGTCATAAACGAGTGACTGCGTGTGAGATCACTCTCCAAGTTTTTTATATATTTTTAGGTTTCAGATACATATTTTAACGGTTTTTGTGATAATATTTACTATATAAGTGACTTATTAGTGGTTCCTTCATTCACCTCTGCCTTTCTTGTGTTGTGACCTGATATTTGTGAGTGTTTCGTATCGAGCAACGTAACCTCTTACCTGTGTTTACATTCCGCACTTACCAGTTGCAGCTGTAGCAGCGCATCAAAAGCTAAGTACTAATTGTTTGTGTTTAGTGGTTTATTTAGGAACTTTAGTAGTCTTCAACCGGTGTTTTTTGTGTTTTCTGGTGAACTAATTTCAGAAGAACCTTTTGGGAACTGTTTTCAGCTTCGTCACTGTGTCATTAGACGTTTGATTCTCTTTCTGTATTAGTCTTTTCTTATATTAACATTTGTTGTTTATTAATACTGTTAATAATAGTAGTTACTTCCCTTGTAGAGTAAGTTTGCAATTATTGTAGTCAGGTTTTTAACATCTTCTTATTGTAGTAGCGGAACTTAGAAAAAGTAAAATTTTACCATGAGTGAGAAGTGTGGGCTTTGCCGTAGGTTCGTGAGTAGTGGATTGCGGTGTGAGACTTGTTCAAAGTATTTTCACTGGGGGGGAATGCAGTGGGGAAGCCAGTGGGCATTCTGGTGAGATCCTCTCCTGGAACTGCAGGTTATGTAGCAAGAGTAAGTAGATAGAGGAGCAGGAGCGTAAGATCTGTGCCCTTCAGGTGCAGTTGAAAAACGCACAGAGGAGCTAGATAGGATGAGGAGGGAGAAGGGGGTTGGGGAATGGGAGCTGACTGTTGGCAAGAGATCTGCTAGGAGAAGAAGATTTTCAGATAGTTTTACTATTGGTGTTTACAATAGATATGACCAACTGTCACAGTCTAGTGGAGAGGAATTTCTAGTAGCTGTAAATGTAGGAAGTATGCAGCAGACATCAGTAGTTACGGTGGCTAGAACAGTTGCAAAGTCGAAGACGAAGAAGAAGGTTCTGCTGTTAGGTAGTTCTCATGGCAGAGGTGTAGGCCAGCAGTTGCAGGAAGTGCTGGGGAGTGAGTACCAGGTCACCAGCATTGAGAAGCCTAATGCAGGATTGACTCAGGTGACTTAACATAGGGGGGTTATGTAGGGATTTTACTAAAGAGGATCAGGTAGTGATTGGGGTGGGGCTGGTAATAGTATTGATAGGGATGGGGAGGGAAAAGATAGCCACTCAGACTGGCAACACGAATGTGCATTTCGTGGAACTGTTTCAGCGTCACGATCGGCCTCATCTTAATACAGCCCTCAGGCGTAATGACATGAGACTTGGGGGTGCGCTGATGACAAAAAGCATGGGTCACATTTCAGTGGTGTCGGTGGAGTCTATCAGCAGGACGGGTTTCACTAGACATGGCCTGCACCTCAAAAGGTATGGGAAGGGGAGGTTGGCAAAGCTTATGGGTGACAGCATAAGTGGGGTTGGTGGGATCACTCATGGGAAAATTCCTGCAGTAGTGGGTGTTAGAGCTGCACCTTTTTTTAGATTGAAGTCAGCTGATAGGTATTCCTGCTTAAGGGAAGTCTCTCTAACAAAGGAACCACTTTTGACAAAGCTTACGTATCCACGTAATGAGGGAATTAGTGTATTTCATCAAAATATACAAGGTATTAGAGATAAAGTTATTGAACTGCTTATAGATGTTGACTCTGAAATTATTGGTATATCTGAACACTTCTTAAATAAGGAGATAATTCAGAGGCTTCCTTTACCAGGATACAGGTTGGCTGGCAGCTTTTCGAGGAGCTCTTTGCGGTGTGGGGGAGTAGCCATGTATGTGAAAAACGGCATCCCATTTGAGTCAATTGATGTTTCAAAGTACTGCACTGAAAAGGTGATTGAATGTTGTGCAGGTGTGGTTAAATTTAATGGAGCTAAACTTCTAACTGTTGTTATTTATAGATCCCCGGACTCCGATTTCACAACATTTTTGCTAAAGCTAGAGGAGGTTCTTGGTTCACTTTATAGGTTTTTGGAAATACAAAAAGTTAGTTATATGTGGTGACTTCAATATTAATTTTATAAGTGATTGTGCAAGGAAGAGGATGCTGGTAGACCTCCTTAATTCATATAGTCTTATGCAAACCGTCTTCTTTCCAACGGGAGTGCAAGCGAACAGTAGAACAACCATAGACAACACTTTTGTTCGTTCCTCATTACTAGAAGGGCATTCTGTTAGCAAAAGGGTGAATGGCCTTTCAGATCATGATGCACAAATTTTAACTCTAAAAGATTTTTGTGCTGCAACATGTGTTAAATATAGTCATCAGCTGCTTAGGAAAGCTGATCCAGTTGCTGTAAAGACCTTTGTAAACCTTATCAAGGAACAAGAGTGGCAAGATGTTTATAGCGCTGATACAGTAGACGATAAATATAATGCTTTTCTCAAGACTTTTCTCGTGCTCTTTGAAAGTTGCTTTCCGTTAGAACGTTCAAAACAGGGTACAAGCACAAACAGGCAGCCTGGGTGGCTGACTAGAGGGATAAGAATATCTTGTAGAACAAAGTGGCAATTATATCAAAACGTTAGAAACAGTAAAAATCTAAATGCGGCAGCCCATTACAAATAGTATTGTATGGTGCTTAAAAATGTTATTAGGAAGGCAAAAAGTATGTGGTATGCAGATAGAATAGCTAAGTCTCAGGATAAAATTAAAACCATATGGTCAGTCGTAAAGGAAGTGGCTGGTATGCAGAGACAGGTCGAGGATATAGAATCAGTGCGTAGTGGGAATGTCCGTGTTACTGATAAGTAGCATATATGTACAGTATTAAATAATCACTTTCTGAATATAGCAGGTGAACTAAATAGAAACCTAGTCCCAACAGGGAATCATGTAGTGCTCTTAGAAAAAAGTGTTCCGAGGCTGTTACATGAAATGCTCCTCCGTGATACTGACAAGAGGGAGATTGAGTTAATAATTAAATCACTAAAGACCAAGTACTCTCATGGATATGACGGGGTATCTAGCAGAATATTGAAGTATTGTTCTATGTATGTTAGCCCAGTACTTAGCCATATCTGTAACTTTTCCTTTAGGAGTGGTCGGTTTCCTGACCGATTAAAGTACTCGGTAGTGAAGCCACTTTATAAACAGGGAGACATTGATAATGTTGACAATTGTAGACCTATTTCTAGGCCATCGGTGTTTGCTAAAGTTATCGAGAAGGTTGTATATACAAGGTTACTGGAGCATTTAAATTCACATAATTTGCTGTCATATGTTCAGTTTGGTTTTAGAAATGGTTTAACAACTAAAAATGCTATATTCTCTTTTCTCTGTGAGATTTCGGATGAATTAAATGAAAGGTTGCGAACGTTAGGTGTTTTCTTTGATTTAACGAAGGCTTTTGACTGTGTTGACCACAAAATATTACTGCAGAAGTTGGACCATTATGGAGTAAGGGGAGTAGCTTACAATTGGTTCGCCTCTTACTTTAAGAACAGAAAGCAGAAGGTAATTCTCCGCAATATTGAGAGTGGTAGTGATGTTCAGTCTCAATGGGGCACTATTAAGTAGGGCGTTCCCCAAGGGGCGGTGCTGGGGCCACTGCTGTTTCTTATTTATGTAAATGATATGCCTTCTAGTATTACAGGTGATTCAAAAATATTTCTGTTTGCTGATGACACCAGTTTGATAGTGAAGGATCTTGTGTGTAATATTGAAACAGTATCAAATAATGTAGTCCATGAAATAAGTTCGTGCCTTGTAGAAAATAATTTGATGCTAAATCACAGTAAGACTCAGTTTTTACAGTTTCTAGCTCACAATTCAATTCAACAAGAACTGATATTTTGATCAGACAGAATGGGCATATTATAAGCGAGACGGAACAGTTCAAGTTCCTAGGCGTTCGGATAGATAGTAAGCTGTTGTGGAAAGCCCATGTCCAGGATCTTGTTCAGAAACTAAATGCTGCTTTATTTACCATTAGAACAGTATCTGAAATAAGTGACACTTCAACACGAAAAGTAGTGTACTTCGCATATTTTTATACGCTTATGTCGCATGGTATTATTTTTTGGGGTAATTCTTCTGATTCAAAAAGGGTATTTTTGGCTCAAAAACGGGCTGTTCGAGCTATATGTGGTGTAAGTTCGAGAACCTCTTGTCGACCACTATTCAATAGTCTGGGCATTCTGACATTGCCCTCACAGTATATATTTTCTTTAACGTCGTTTGTTGTTAGCAATATTAGCCTATTCCCAAGAGTTAGCAGCTTTCACTCAGTTAATACTATGCAGAAATCCAATCTGCATGTGGAGTGCACTTCCTTGACTCTTGTGCAGAAAGGAGTGCAGTATTCTGCTGCATCCATTTTCAATAAACTACCACAAGAACTCAAAAATCTTAGCAGTAGCCCAAACTCTTTTAAGTCTAAACTGAAGCGTTTCCTCATGGCTCACTCTTTCTATTCTGTCGAGGAGCTCCTGGAAGAGCTGAAAAATTAAGCAAATTCCAGTGTTACATTGTTGATTTTCTTTATTTAAACTTACGACTTGTCACCTGAATATGTTTTTTTATATTTCATTTTATCTGTTTCTAATATCGTGTTATAATTTCATGTATTGACTCGTTCCATGACCATGGAGACTTCTCGATTTGGTCCCACGGAACAATAAATAAATAAATAAATAAATAAATAAATAAATAAATAAATAAATGTTCTGCTTGTAAAGCTGGCCGGCCGGAGTGGCCGAGCGGTTCTAGGCGCTACAGTCTAACCGCGAGACCGCTACGGTCGCAGGTTCGAATCCTGCCTCGGGCAAGGTTGTGTGTTATGTCCTTAGATTAGTTAGGCTTAAGTAGTCCTAAGTTCTTTGGGACTGATGACCTCAGAAGTTGAGTCCCATAGTGCTCAGAGCCATTTGAACCATTTTGTAAAGCTGTATTACAAGAATGATGACTGTGCACACGTCGCACTGGAGAAGATTCGGACACTGAAGCGTTTGAAAAACGGCGTTGGTCCGATGACTGCCGTCGGTCCTGAGAAAATGATTGGGAACTCCAAAAGACGGTTTCTTTTGGTGTGCAACCTGGTAGAGGGAGGAAACGAACTGATTCGACGTCAGTGGAAGCAGTGAGTACAGCAATGTAGGAGCACATGATTGGTAGTGTACAAACGTGTAGTGCACGGAGAATTGCCCAAACATTGGACATAACACGTGAGCATGGTGCGTAAAATCCTACGAAATATCCTTCTTTGCTATCCATTCAATATTAACTAACTGCACAATTTGCTTCCTGTTGACCTGCCAGCGAGAGAGACCTTTGCTTTAGAAATTCTTTCTCGCATGGAAGTGGACATCGTTTGGCCGTGTAAGATTTTGTGGACAGACGAAGCCCTCTTCCATCTGACAGGATATGCCAATACACAGAATTGTCGAATAATGGCAACGGAAAATCCACACGCAAATCAACCAGTCCCACTTCATCCTGAAAAGGTCAGTGTGTGGTGCGGGTTTACGGCATCATTTATCATAGGGCCATATTTTTTCGAAGAGACAGATGCTTCCTGTCCTGTTACCTGTACCGTCAATGGTAAGCGCTATGACTGTGTTTTGCGCAACCACGTCATTCCAGATCTCCGACAGCTTGGATGTGCGGTTGGGAGCATTTTTATGCAAGATGCGCACCTCCACATATTGAAAATCCAGTTAAGCAGCTGCTGAAGCGAAATTTCGGAAATGCTAGAATTATCAGCCGCCATTTCCCTACATCCTGGCCGTCCCGATCACCTGATCTTAATCCTCCTGACTTTCGGCTATGGGGCTGTCTTAAAGATGTTGTGTTCAGTCTTCCGATTGCAAACTTAGCTGCGTTGAAGGCATGCATTGCGCAACACATTCTGAACATGATCCCGGAAACATTTCTATCAGTTGTGGGACATGCTGTTTCTTGATTTAAACTTGTTGCACAAAACGGTGGACAGCATACTGAACATATTTTCCGACAGTCACACGGAAATTAGTCACCCTATTTGATTTTGATTGATGCTTTTTCTACGATTCGCTCTCAGGACAATAAAAACCGACGTGATTGATGCTTTTTATGCGGTTTTTGGCCTCCGGACAATTAAAAACCGATTGTTCCCATCCGATGTGATATGAGCTTACCGTGGTGGATGGCCTTACGTAACTAACAGTATCTCACCTGTGCTCCCATGCACACTGAGTAGTACAGTTTGTTTGAAGTCAGACGTACATCTTAGGCATTGTTGTATGACTCCTTTGTCGTTTGTAGTCGACCACTTATAAATGATGATGCTTACAACGCTATCTAGTGCTACGTTTGTAACTATTTATTTTTCTTCTGTCATACGTTTCCCCCTGCTCCGATGACATTCCGCTGCAGTTTGACGTCATTCTGCCCAGTGGTGTTATATCTGCAGCGGTTTGAAAGTTTAATTATAATCACCCTGTACATTTAGAGGCGCCGGCTCCTATAACTTCGACGCTCTGTAGCTTCGTTGGATGACATTTCCGTACGTGGGTTCCTCTTCAAAATATTATGTATTTACTCCCCTATACAAGCCCTGAAATCTTTTAACGGGAATTTCCGAATTCCCTGTACACCAGGCAGTTATAATTAAAAGTGCAACCACGCACAGAGGTACAGTGTATGGTGTATACCATATGGCAGGGAAATTTCGTAGATACTCTGATTCGTTTGATGCGAAAACGATTTAAGCTGAGGAAAAAATGAATTCCAATTTCGGCAATTATGTGCAAATATGACGCTGTGAATGCAAGAAAGAAGTATAGAAATATGGCCACATGTAGTGGATTAGGAACGGGACGTGGGCAGAAAAGTCGAACAAGTGAGAAAGGCATAATGTTAATTTCATTATTAACCGCAGCTAACACAATTTGTTTGGGCACCGGAGACGCCGACGAGATGCTGCATCTATAAAGACATGATAAACTGTCGCCAGCAGCAGTTCAGGTGGAATGTGAGCAACGTGTTCCTGTATAGTGCCTTCAAATCCCTGATAAACAAGTTCTTTTATATGTCCCCAGAGCCAAAATGCACATGGATCACATCAGGTGAACTACCAGGCAATGCATCTGGGTAATCTCTGGAGATAACACATTCGTGAAAGTTTGTATTAAGCAGATCTTTCACTGAGCGAGCGACATGAGGTGTTGTCCCATCTTGCATGAAAACAATGGTGCCCACACAGTTGCGTCTCTTCCGAAGCGGGAACCCCATGCTGTACAAGGAGGTAACGATAACGTGCAGACGTCACGGTACATCCGATTTGCTCTCTGGGTTTATTCTATTCAAAGAAGAACCGACAGAGAGTAAAGGTGCCTGTGAATCGATACCACACAATCACATACACGGTGTGCAGTGGCTTGCGGTGCATGACACGTAGTTTGACAGTAGCACAAATTCGACTGTTCTGTGTATACGTTGCACCCTAGAGTATAAAATGTGCCTTGTCACTCCATAGAATACTACTCGGCCACATCAGATCAGTTTCGATCCGTGCCAGAAACCGAAGAGCAAATTCAGAACGTTGCTGCGGATCATGAGGTTTCAGTTGCTACACCGTCTGCCGGTAGCAGTGCAAAATAGACAGCAAAAAGTCCCGTACTGTTGACCAACGGATGGACAATTCTCGTGGCACTGCAGGAGCACTAGCTCTACCCGGGACCAAGCGAGGTGGCGCAGTGGTTAGCACACTGGACTCGCATTCGGGAGGACGACGGTTCAATCCTGCGTCCGGCCATCCTGATTTACGTTTTCCGTGATTTCGCTACATCGCTCCAACGAATGCCGGGATGGTGCCTTTGAAAGGGCACGGCCGACTTCCTTCCCGTCCTTCCCTAATCGATGAGACCGATGACCTCGCAGTTGGGTCTCTTCCTCCCAAACAACCCAACCCTCTACCAAGGACACGTGCAGCATGGTCACTTACAGCAACTACAACCTCGTCAATAATTTACGGCGAGATAGGAAGCCTTCCTCTTTCACGTGCCATACCAAGTTCACTCATGTTTTCGAATTCAATTACCGTCTTCTTTAAAGCATTTAATTACATTGGGCCTCTCACAGATCTTTCAGACGGTAATACTCTCTCAATGCAGCACTGAAATTGCTGCCGGTCAGATAAAACAGTTTCACTAAAAGCGCCCGGTCTCTCTTCTCGACAGCAATACTGTTCAGTCACGTTACGGACTTCCAAATGACAGGAGGGACGTCACATCGTAATACAAACAGTGTACAGCCCCAGATTTGCAACTGATGACCTAGACTGGAGCTAGTTCTTGCTAGAGAAAATCGTTTCGGCATTAACGAACTAGCATATCTACCAAGTTTCACTGCCATACGATAATTACAGGCCGCTCTGGAGCTGTGTGAGTAAGATGTGCATTATTCAGAACTACTCAGTACTTAATGGCGCAGTGCTTAAAGTAGCGAGCAGCTCTCTTGAATTCGATGAAAAGCACCTTATGGTCATGTTGGGAACTTCTAAGCGAATGTCAGACACACTAGTATCAAATTTTATCACGTCTGTGCAGGATTCCTAGCTACAGTTAGAACTGATAGAGCGGCAGCGCGACAGGCTGTTGCGTATAAGTTTCGTAGTAAAACAAGTCATGTAATCTTGAATGAAATTTTCCTTAACATAAATTTCCACGACTTCACAACTTTACATCTACGACTGCGTCGATATTTGGACCTATATATTTGTTCGAGCAGCTTTTTGCCGCCATGACGGTAATGAAATCTATCCACAGAAGCTCACTGACAGACTTCAATTTAAATGCTTACCGTCGAATTAGCGGAGCTCAGAAAGTGATACGAAACACTGACGATTTTGCCAAACCAAAATAAGTAGTAGTCATCGACATGCAGCGATTCTGTGTTTAACGTTTGAATAAAATGCAGTATAATTCCGGTTAACCGAATTCGGAACTACCGAAACCCGTGTTATACGAAAGGCCTCCGAAACTCACAGATAAAAAAAAAAAAACTGTACTCACGGAAACAATTCGAGAAGAGAGTGTGCTTGGGAAGGTTAACCCTTGAATCTGAGATTATGCGGCACCCACCAACTCACCAGTCAAAACGAAGGTAAATTGCCAACAATAGTGTATGAAAATGGGTGTTTCTTCCAGCTGCGCGTGTATTTTTGTGCTAGGCTGCAAATTGTTAAATACGGTATACTTCATGTTAATGTACCGTAATCCTCAAAATGTAGTCTTCATTTAATAGAGAACATAACTGTAGCCTACAAAGATATTTTTAAATTCATTTGACCTTCAAAACATACAAAAAGTATGTACTGTCATTACAAAACAAAATACTATAGTATATATTGCATATTCGTGGCTCAACCGAAAGAACTGTTATCCGAAACAGCTCCCCCCTCGGCTCGTGGAGTAGCCGCGCGGTCTAGGGCGTCTTCCCACGGTCCGCGCGGCCCACCCCGTCGGAGGTTCGAGTCCTGCCTCCGGCATGAGCGTGTGTCGTCCTTAGCGTAAGTTAGTATAAGTTAGATTAAAGAGTGCGTAAACATAGGGGCCGATGACCTCAGCAGTTTCGTCCCATAACACCTTACCACAAATTTTCCAATTTTTTCCAGCTCCCCCCTCTTCGGTTCACTGGGGTTATATTGCAATTACGAAATACATGTTATCAAGATAAACTTCTTCCGTAAAAGATATTCATCATAAGGTTACATCAGTCTAAACAAATGTCATGTTTCATACTTAGATGCCCCATATTCTTCGCCTCAGCAATTAAAAGAAATTAAAGTTTCATTTCACCGTCGTTTTTCATCAATGCTACAGTTTCACGAAATAAATTTGCCACGAAAGACATTAATTAGCCACCGTGGATGGAGATTTTAATTTATCAGATACAGACTGGGAGACTCAAACGTTTATAACGGGTGGCAGGGACAAAGAATCCAGTGAAATTTTTTTAAGTGCATTATCTGAAAACTACCTTGAGCAGTTAAACAGAGAACCGACTCGAGGCGATAACATATTAGACCTTCTGGTCAGACGCAAACTATTTGAAGCAGTTAACGCAGAACAGAGAATCAGCGATCATAAAGCGGTTACAGCATCGATGATTTCAGTCGTAAATTGAAATATTAGAAAAGGTAGGAAAATTTTTCTGTTCAGCAAAAGTGACAAAAATCAGATTTCAGGGTACTTGACGTCTCAACACAAAAGTTTTATTTCAAGTACAGATAGTGTTGAGGATCAGTGGACGAAGTTCAAAACCATCGTACAATATGCATTAGATGAGTATGTGCCAAGCAAGATCGTAAGAGATGGAAAAGAGCCACCGTGGTACAACAACCGAGTTAGAAAACTGCTACGGAAGCAAAGGGAGCTTCACAGCAAACATAAACATAGAAAAAGCCTTGCAGACAAATAAAAATTACACGAAGCAAAATGTAGTGTGAGGAGGACTATGCGACAGGCGTTCAATGAATTCGAAAGTAAAGTTCTATGTACTGCCTTGGCAGAAAATCCTAAGAAATTTTGGTCTTGTGTCAAAGCGGTAGGTGGATCAAAACAAAATGTCCAGACACTCTGTGACCAAAATGGTACTGAAACAGAGGATGACAGACTAAAGGCCGAAATACTAAATGTCTTTTTCCAAAGCTGTTTCACAGAGGAACACTGCACTGTAGTTCTCTCTCTAGATTGTCGCACAGATGACAAAATGGTAGATATCGAAATAGACGCCAGAAGGATAGAAAAACAATTAAAATCGCTCAAAAGAGGAAAGGCCGCTGGACCTGATGGGATACCAGTTCGATTTTACACAAAGTACGCGAAGGAACTTGCACCCCTTCTTGCTGCGGTGTACCGTAGGTCTCTAGAAGAGCGTAGCGTTCCAAAAGATTGGAAAAGGGCACAGGTCATCCCCGTTTTCAACAAGGGACGTCGAATAGATGTGCAGAACTATAGACCTATATCTTTAACGTCGATCAGTTGTAGAATTTTGGAACATGTATAATGTTCGAGTATAATGACTTTTCTGGAGACTAGAAATCTACTCTGTAGGAATCAGCATGGTTTTCGAAAAAGACGTTCGTGTGAAACCCAGCTCGCGCTGTTCGTCCGCGAGACTCAGAGGGCCATAGACACGGGTTCCCAGGTAGATGCCGTGTTTCTTGACTTCCGCAAGGCGTTCGATACAGTTCACCACAGTCGCTTCATGAACAAAGTAAGGGCATATGGACTATCAGACCAATTGTGTGATTGGATTGAAGAGTTCCTAGATAACAGAAATCAGCATGTCGTTCTCAATGGAGAGAAGTCTTCCGAAGTAAGAGTGATTTCAGGTGTGCCACAGGGGAGTGTCGTAGGACCGTTGCTGTTCACAATATACATAAATGACCTTGTGGCTGACATCGGAAGTTCACTCAGGCCTTTTGCAGATGACGCTGTAGTATATCGAAAGGTTGTAACAATGAAAAATTGTACTGAAATGCAGGAGGATCTGCAACGAATTGACGCATGGTGCTGGGAATGGCAATTGAATCTCAATATAGACAAGTGTAATGTGCTGCGAATACATAGAAAGAAAGATTCTTTATCATTTAGCTACAATATAGCTGGTCAGAAACTGGAAGCAGTTAATTCCATAAATTATCTCGGAGTAGGCATTAGGAGTGATCTAAAATGGAATGACCACATAAAATTGATCGTCGGTAAAGCAGATGACAGACAAATTCATTGGAAGAATCCTAAGGAAATGCAGTCCGAAAACAAAGGAAGTAGGTTACAGTACACTTGTTCGCCCACTGCTTGAATACCGCTCACCGGTGTGGGATTCGTACCAGATAGGGTTGATAAGAAGAGAGAGAGAAGATCCAACGGAGAGCAGCGCGCTTCGTTACAGGATCATTTAGTAATCGCAAAAGCGTTACGGTGATGATAGATAGACTCCAGTGGAAGACTCTGCAAGAGAGACGCTCAGTAGCTCGGTATGGGCTTTCGTGGAAGCTTCGAGAACATACCTTCACCGAGGAGTCAAGCAGTATATTGCTCCCTCTTACGTACATCTCGCGAAGAGACCATGAGGATAAAATCAGAGAGATTAGAGCCCACACAGAGGCATACCGACAATCTTCCTTTCCACGACCAATACGAGACTGGAATAGAAGGGAGAACCGATAGAGGTACTCAAGGTACCCTCCGCCACACACCGTCAGGTGGCTTGCGGAGTATACGTGTAGATGAATCGGTACATCTACATAGAACTATTAGCCGTCGTGGAACAGACTGGGTTACAACTGTCTGTCACGTCGAGCAGCCTTGTTCCGATTCGTCCTTCCGTACCCTGCTCTTCTCCTTCCATTACTCGCTGTGAGCCGCTATTGAGGCGTGAGGGCGAGCCAGCCCGCACGACCAGAATGGCGAGCAGGCCTGCTGTTGGCTACCGACCCATTTTAATTGTACTGGATTAGTGGCTCAACTAGAAATGTGCTCCAGTATACGTCAGTGTATACTAAGTGGTGTCTATTTCCTATATCTCTCCGAGAAATGCTGTTGCCATACATTCTGACCATTAAAACTGCAGCACCTTAAGACGGGATGAAATAAACCTCAAATTGCGTGAAGGGTTCTACTTGCTTGGATATGCAAATTATTAGTATTTATGCACACAGTAAAGTAGGAGCAGTTACGATATCTACATTTTGTACATAAAGGAAGATATGCAGCAGGTTCCTCGTTCAAAAATCACTTTGGAATGTTGTGTGTTTGTCACGCCTTGTGTAAGGAGAAACGTCTGCCAAAATGCGTCGGAATCCCAGAGCAGCAAGACCACAGCTAATCGAGACTGCAGTATGTTGTTCCGTAACGCTGCTGCTAGCGTTGGTCGGCATCCCACGACTGTCGTGCGAATATGGTGCCGATCATTTCATTATGGCAGTGATTTCATCCAGGAGGTAATTACCCCCTGAGGGGTAAAATGAAATTTTCTGATTGGTACAAACTAAACGATTCGATTCTGTTTCAGTCACGAAAGTAAATTATTTTCGAAAGATCGTTAGTATTATTACAGTTTTTAAGACTCTAATATTGATTATATAAGTTATCAATAGTTACTTTTCCTCAATTAATAGCATTAATGCGGTACAACTTCCAATTTTACATACGAAAGTTTTTTTTTCCGTACATCGCTGATGATAAAAGTGAGACATATACGTAACAAATGCTAAATATCTCAAGAAAATACCTTCTCAAAGTTGTATATAGTACGTGCAATAGTCCAGAAATTGCTTCATTACTCGCTTCAAAACAGATAAACGAATTAAATCGCCAGCACGACGCGGGAGTAACTACAAAAAGCCTAGTATAGTGCTGTTCACAATTATTATTATTGTTATTATTAGAATGGTTAGACACAAAGCATTTACAGTCGGAAGTTGTCCAATTTCTACCAGTTCGGAAGTAAGGAATGCAGCAATGAAGTGATTTGCGAACATTAAGTATAGTGCACACATACTAACTTCCAGAATGAGATTTTCACTCTGCAGAGTGAAAATCTCATTCTGGAAACATCCCCTAGGCTGTGGCTAAGCCATGTCTCCGCAATATCCTTTCTTTCAGGAGTGCTAGTTCTGCAAGTTTCGCAGGAGAGCTTCTGTAAAGTTTGGAAGGTAGGAGACGAGGTACTGGCAGAAGTAAAGCTGTGAGTACCGGGCGTGAGTCGTGCTTCGGTAGCTCAGTTGGTAGAGCACTTGCCCGCGAAAGGCAAAGGTCCCGAGTTCGAGTCTTTGTCGGGCACACAGTTTTAATCTGCCAGGAAGTTACATACTAACTTGTTTGATTTTAAATGGGAATGCAGTGTGCAGGTCAAGCAAGTGTCGCAATGAAGAGTTGTAATGCAGGGGAAGCATGTTATGTAACAAGTGTGTACCCTCACTGTGGATAGTTTTTTGAGAAGGAGTTGTGGGTAGCACTTCCGACTGTGCACGAATTCCTTCATGATTCATTCTAACACACACACACACACACACACACACACACACACACACACACACACACACACACACACACAAACAAACACGCGCGCTCGCGCAGGCGCGCAAACTAAATGTCTTTCATCATTTTAAAAATAAAAGTGTTCCAAGAAAAGCCTTTATTTTACAGTTAGGTGCTAAAGTCTGATATTTGCAACAGAGCGAGGTTACGGAACGCCCGTGACGTGGGTCTGTTTTTGTAACGTGAGATACCACTCATTTTAATCTGTCATGTAATACTCTACGTGACATAATCACCCTTCAGCAGCACCACTATAAAACTATACACAACGAAGGTCTGTCTTTATCTAATTAATATTTCGGCCGTAATGGTGAATGTGAATTGGACATCATGTAGTGGATTCTCCACTCTCTCTAGCTTCCCCACATAAGTTATTTTAAAAGTGTTGTAGGCTCTGATTTCTACCGTAATTAAAGGTTTTGGATCTGATTACGCAGATTTATTACCAGAACGACACTTGAATGAAATACGCTAAGCAAACATAATTACTTCTAATTGGAAAGAAGATGAAAAATGCTGCAGTGTAGTTGACAAAGTCAGGACTGAGTGGAGTCCTACACCACAGTTCCCGCTTGGAGTGTGGATAATGCATTCTGACTATAATTCAGTGGATTGACAGAGACAGTGAACGGCAAACTACTCGCTAATGCGCCATATTTATGTCGAACTACAGCTGCTGTTGCTTACATGGGCGGACGCCGTACATGCTGAGCAATACACCTCCAGTAGTACTATCAAACTAAAGCTGTGCAATGCTCACCATACACTGTTGGGAGACTGCAATGTGGTGAACTGCACGCCACAGTAAGGACTCGACCGACGTACCACAGCCCCTATGGGTCGATACAGGGCCTGGAGCTGCGTCTCCAAACCAGACACGAAACTGCGATGCTTTCCAAGCCAAGGCCCTCGCTCACAAAATTCGCTCAGATTTGTTTCGCGGCAACAAACCAAGGTAATATTACAATGTTAACAACCCATTCCCCTACCGGACTCCAACATTTCCACCTCGCCGATAGGAATGCCTTCGTGAAAACTAAGGCAGTCCCCGTAGAATATTCGGGTGCTACGTTAACGATCGCACGAACACCATGTAAGGAGAAAAGCCTAAATAACACCACCTGTGAGAAGACTATGTCCGCACTTGAATCACAAACGAACTTACGGAGCGAGGCCAATCGCAATTTTGATTCCACACGACTAACATGTGTAGGCTTGGGTCTTGAATTACAGCTACACTGGGTTGCTCGGGAAGTGTCCGAGAGGAATTAGGTAGACAGTTGAGAATCAAGGTCCATGGCGGAATCCACAGAGGAATCAGACATCGTGGGACCAGAACTCCCGTCATCGCAACCTTTTTTCTTAGATTTCTTATGTGTACCCGCACGGTCAGGTTGTATACGCGGTTTCTGTCGGCTACGTGGCATGTTGGCCTCTGCAGACGGAGGTGTGGGAGGGGTCATAAGAACAGCTACCTGCCTCTCACAATTAGGGTCATGTATTGCAAATCCAGTCACTAAGGCGGAAGCATTCTCGGGAACTGCCGATGCAACAGGTGATACTTGGTCGCTAATTTTATTCTCCTCGAGAGTTACTGTAGTCGAGAAATACAGGAAACCGTCGGCGACTGAAGACGAAGGAGCAGGTCATTGCATAGGCTCAGACTGTAACGGAGGGCACAAAGACGAAAGGGGGGACGCCTCTCCCTCTCCACACACAAGCAGCTCAGAAGCAGCCACTTCGCGAGCAGAAGGAATGCTGGAGATAACTTCTTCGCCACTCATAGTACTACGGATGGGAGGTATCGTAGCTTCGAGAGGTGCAGGGGGGACAATCGATGCGGAGGAACTTGGGGCAGAAGGCACAGCCAAATCCTCACCATCACCATCCTGAGTGCGACGTCTCTTGTTTGTCACTGTTACAGGTTCTACCCTGGAAGCAATAGAATTCTGAACCTGTCGCGGGAGTAAAGGCGGAAAGTCATTGTCACGATTATCAGAACTGTCTGTTTGTTTATTGTGATCCGTAGCAGAAGCAGATCCGACGGCGGGAGAGGGAGGAACAAGATCAGCAACCGTCAATTTGCGACGCTGCACTAATGACGGCTTTAATACAAAAACCCTCTGCGCGCAATTAGACCGAACGTGGCAACTTCCATCACATAGGAAGCAGGTTTCCTCTTGACCAGTATACATAACACGAACCTGGCAACCACACACTTGTAAATGCGATGGGATATTGCGTTTGACATGCATTTCCACGGAATGAATTCTACTATAAAACTGTAACCTGTGTTGAGTGACATTTTTTCACGGTACCATAAGGAGTTAATATGTCCCTCAGAAAGTTGTCATTAACTTCCGGCGGGAGTTTGAACACTCGAGCATTGGTATATTCGAATTCAGCATCTGCGAGTGATACCATACCAGCGGAATTATCGCGATTCCTGAACGGGACTTGAGAACTATGTCGTGACAGTAATATTTCAACGTGAAGGGGATCCATAAATTTCACGTAAAACATGGACTCGTTTGCATCAAAATAAGCGGTATGGACCTGATCAGAGTTCACATGAATTGCATCGACAAGCCAGTCATGGGTTTCTAGAGACCCGGGCTGCACGTGTCGCGTTATTTTATTAAATGTAAAGCTCACAGTACCTTTTCGTGGAACACACGTAGAAACCATGGTAGCCATAGCGGAGCGGCCGACACAGAATACAGAAGACAGTAAGGCGGGGCGGAGGCGCTACGACTCACTCGGCAGACAGAACAACACTTAACCAGGAAAAGTTCACACAAGCGACGCTGCGGCAAGTGAAATAAACAAGAACCTTCCTGCTCGGCGCTCGAAGCCGAATTAACCCCTAGACCACGGATGATTTGTGTGACTGTTTTAATCCTGGCTAACTGGCTTCAGAGTAACTGTTCTGTTTTTCAAGTTTAGAGATTTTTTTTAATTTCTGAAACAATGGTTTACCTGTAGCATCAACTTTTTCATCTAAGATGGTGTCAGGTGGTTTATTGTTATGGACGAAAGTCTCTAGTTGCTCCAGAGCGTCCACCTACATTGTCTACTGTGTGTAAGATATGGAGGTTGGATTTTATGTCTGTAATTGAATGAATATGGCAGACGGGCAGTAAAACTCGTTTTATTTAGGTATTTTACAGGGACTTATTCAATGCATCTTTCTATCGAATTACTAAGTTTATTCCGGTTTGCCCTATGTAGTATATGGAGCAACTGTCACAAGTTAATTTACATATAGCACATCTGTGGAAAGGTGAGTTAGCCTGAAACGGTCAAACGATCTTGTGCAAAGCAAGCGATATCATTGGATGACTCGATAAGAAACAGGCATTGACCCTCACGTGTTATAACAAAGACGTGAATCGAACAAACAGCTACCGTTCCTGACGTTCATACGCACCTGAACAGAACGTCGTGTAAATGATTCTACAAAATCATGTAACATCGAATAACGCAGCGTGAGCAAACAACGTTTCACCAATAATTCCGGCCGGCGTAGCTTCATAAAGCTCACATAAAAAAATGGTTCAAATGGCTCTGAGCACTATGGCACTCAACTGCTGAGGTCATTAGTCCCCTAGAACTTAGAACTAGTTAAACCTAACTAACCTAAGGACATCACAAACATCCATGCCCGAGGCAGGATTCGAACCTGCGACCGTAGCGGTCTTGCGGTTCCAGACTGCAGCGCCTTTAACCGCACGGCCACTTCGGCCGGCAAGCTCACATCATACACCACAAAATAAATCGCTGTACTTTACAAGACGACGGCCTGGCCGCGGTGGCCGAGCCGTTCTAGGCGCTTCAGTCCGGAACCGCGTGACTACTACGGTCGCAGGTTCGAATCCTGCCTTGGGCATGGATGTGTGTGATGTCCTTAGGTTAGTTAGGTTTATGTAATTCTAAGTTAAGTCCCATAGTGCTCAGAGCCATTTGAACCATTTTTTAACAATACGACGGCAGGCAGAACCATCCAGGTGGAAACTCAGAGTGGCGTAGAGAACAGAACGCGTATGCGCCCGACCACGCTGACCAACCAAACTCAAACCTCAACGTCAAGACCAGAAAGTCTTACCCTAAATATAAAATTTTTTAACAGAATAACCGTTTGACATAATAATTTACATTTGATGTCTTCACATTGGTTAGTGTTACTAGGTTCTTGTAAGACCACTTACGTTAGTAAACCTCAAGTGTGCCCCCTTGATAGCTCGGAGAATGTCGAGGCGGTATTCCAGTTCCTGCAGGTGTTTCGTAACATGTGTTCTGTCACAGTACCCACACCAGCTTGTATCCTAGCCTTCATTTCGTCGACGTCAGCAACTGGTGTTACGAAGACTCTGTCCTTTATATGGCCACAGAAAAAAAAAGTCAGGGTGGCCAGGGTGTAGGACGGTTCCTTCCAATCCGGACATTACTCCCCTCTCCAGCCATTATGCCCCTTACCTTTCTTTCTGGGGCTATATCAAGGACAGAGTCTTCATCACACAAGTTGCTGACGTCGACGAACTGTTATTGGCTGGCCACTTACATAAAGTATGGGCGAGCTTGTCACACAGTGAGCAAATTAAAATCCTCTCCCTAAAATCTTTGTAAAAACATTTGACAGGGCACAGAACTTTAAAACTTTAACCACATTCGTCCGAGTGTTGCCTAAAAGAGATGGCAGGTCCGCTGGCAAGTCAGCTGCGACCCGCTGGTCAGAAAATAAAACGCAATCCAATAAAACGTGGCGCACAGTGACCTGGACGCCACAAGCACCACACATTGGAGGGTCCTCTCGCCGGAGAAGGAAGCCATGCGTCATAGGGCTGTGGCTTATTCGAAGCCGAGTGAGGAGAACCTCGTCCCGTCGATGGGGCTGAAAGGAAGTACACCACACAGGCGTTGTAGGCTTGACTATACGGAGCTTATTGTCAGTCACTTCCAGCCACTCATCCTCCCACCAACACATGGCCCGTGAGCTCAACAGCGAGGTGAGTGCGTGCAAGGGGATAGCACACTGAGATACTTGCGGATCGAGACACGCCTCCTTGGCTGCGAGATCTGCCCTTTCATTCCCAGCAATGCCGACATGCCCCGGAACCCAGTAAAAAGCTACAACCTTCCCCAGTCGCTGTAGTCGGAGGAGGGCATCCTGGATGGTCTGGACAATTTTGTCTGCCGGATACAAACGTTGCAATGAGTGAAGGGCACTGAGTGAATTGGAACAGACAAGAAATTTAGGAGGGGAAGAATGTCTCATGTGCTCCAGTACCCGCAAGATCGCAGACAATTCTGCATCAAAGACAGTAAAAGTCTGAGGCAGTCGGACCTTGAGGACACGATATGGAAAAACAACTGAGCAACCAACAGAATCCCCTTGTTTCGGCCCATCCGTAAAAACAGCTACATAGTCGTGGTGCTCAGATAAAATGGCAGAAAATGCTGCATTAAAAACGGTGGCAGGAGTGCAATCTCTCTTGTACTGCAATAAATCTAAAATCACTCTGGGCCTCTTCAGTAACCAGGGTGGCAGGCGGTTAAAACCTTGGATTTGGGGTTGTACAGACTCCACACCGAGGGACTCTAGTACACGTTGCACACGGATCCCAAACGGCAACGTAGCCCGGGGACGGCGGGAGAAAAGGCGGCCCAGAGGTGGATGGGCAACAAGACGGTGGGCAGGCGAGCTGGGAGTTGCAAGAAACTTACAAGCCTGGCGCACCAGCAGGAGCTGCCGCCGGATGGTAAGTGGCGGTTCGCCAGACTCAGCACAGAGGCTGGGTACGGGACTGGTCCGATAAGCACCCGTGGCCAGTCGGATCCCAGCATGGTGAACAGCATCAAGGATCCGCAAATAAGATGGCCTCGCTGACCCATATACTGTGCAGCCATAGTCCAGCCGTGAACGCACAAAAGCTCCATAAAACTGAAGGAGTCGCGCCCTCTCCGCGCCCCAAGACCTGTGGCTGAGGCACTTGAGAATGATCAGTGCCTTCAGCGTTCTGGCTTTCAAGTCAGGTCGGTGTGGCAGCCATGACAAACTGGAGTCAAAAATTAGGCCTAGAAACCGCACTGTGTCTCTAAAATGTAGGACAGTATCCCCCATATGCAAGGCAGGCAAAGTAAAAAGATGACGAGAACGATTAAAATGAACACAAACACACTTATCGGCAGAAAACCGAAAACCCGTCTTTGCAGCCCACTCCTCTAACCGCCGCACTGTTAGCTGCAACTGACGGCTCACGGTTGCAACACTGGAGGAGGAACAGTGTAAGTAGGCTGTTTATGTTTTCTTATTGGCAACGTTACGTAGCGCTCTGTACGAAAATCACTGACTGTGCTGTGTGCAGTCTGTGGCTAGTTTGCATTGTTGTCTGCCATTGTAGTGTTGGGCAGCGGCAGCTGGATGTGAACAGCGCGTAGCGTTGCGCAGTTGGAGGTGAGCCGCCAGCAGTGGTGGATGTGTGGAAGGAAATGGCGGAGTTTTGAGATTACATATATTATGACTTTTGATGATATTAAGGTAAATACATTGTTTGTTCTCTATTAAAATCTTTCATTTGCTAACTATCCCTATTAGTAGTTAGTGCCTTCTGTAGTTTGAATCTTTTATTTAGCTGGCAGTAGTGGCGCTCGCTGTATTGCAGTAGTTCGAGTAATGAGGATTTTTGTGAGGTAAGTGATTTGTGAAAGGTATAGTTTAATGTTAGTCAGGGCCATTCTTTTGTAGGGATTTTTTGAAAGTCAGATTGCGTTGCGCTAATAATATTGTGTGTCAGTTTAAGCACAGTCATGTATAAATTATTCAAATGGGACGTTTCAACAGAAAACAGCAAAGTCGTCCACAAATAAGGAGCACTGTACTGGACTCCTCACTGTAGACGTTATACTGATGATGGCTATGGCAAAGAAGGTAACACTTAAAACACTGCCCTGGGGGACACCGTTCTCTTGCTCAAAGCGATCAGACAGTGTGTTACCAACGCGGGTCCGAAAAAACCGCTGAGACAGGAAAGACCGAATGAAAATGGGGAGGCGGCCACGAAAGCCCCATTGATGCATTTGTGCAAGAATACAGTGTCTCCAAGTAGTATCATACGCCTTACTGATTGTGGTGTCACCGCCAGACACCACATTTGCTAGGTGGTAGCTTTTAAAACGGCCGCGGTCCGCTAGTATACGACGGACCCGCGTGTCGCCACTGTCAGTGATGGCAGACCGAGCGCCGCCACACGGCAGGTCTAGAGAGACGTACTAGCACTCGCCCCAGTTGTACAGCCGACTTTGCTAGCGATGCTACCCTGACAAATACGCTCTCATTTGCCGAGACGATAGTTAGCATAGCCTTCAGCTACGTCAGTTGCTACGACCTAGCAAGGCGCCATTACCAATTGATATTGAGATATTAACAGCATGTACATTCAAAAGCGATGTTCTCCAATTGTGGAATGAAGTTAAGTATTACTTCAACTACGTACTTTATTTGCTACTACAATTTCCCTTAACTGTTCCTGACCTCGCGCCAGTCTGCGTGTGCTTTGCACGCGTGCATTTCGGCCTCCTCTAGCTTCAAGGTGTTGGCACTTCTGCCAACACTTCACTGATATCAAAGAAGATACCAATACAGTGATGCTGACGGAGAAAAGCCTGCTGAATAGCCGCCTCTAGGAGGGTCAGGTTGTCGACCGTGGACCGAAATTTTCGGAATCCACACTGAAAGCGGCTAAGGAGCTGTCTGGTCTGTAACAGCCAGACCAGCCGCCGGTTAACCGTCCGTTCCAGGGTCTTTCCGACACAGCTTGTCAAGGCGATACTACGATAACTACCGGGACATGTGCGGTCCTTTCCTGGTTTGAGGAGAGGGATGAGGATTGCCTCCCTCCACGAGGTGGGGAACACTCCTGTCTGCCATATGAGATTAAAATATTCGAGGAGGATTTCCTTTGACGCCGCTGGCAGATGTCGAAGCATGGAGTACCGGATGCGGTCGTAACCTGGTGCAGTGTCAGAAGTCTCAGTAAGTGCCGATTCAAGTTCCCACATGGAGAAAGAGGAATTGTAGGCCTCAGAACTGTTCGACCGAAAGTCCAAGGTCGCTCTTTCGACAGTCGCACGGTAGCGACGAAACACTGGATCCTGATTTGCAATGGCAGTTCTTTGTGCAAAAGGCTCTGCCAGCGTCTGAGCAATGGCTCTGGGTGTTGTTTGGAGGCATCCCTGGTTCAGGACAGCAGCTATTGGTAAACGGCTATGTTTATCGGAAATCCTCCGGATGGCTTCCCAAACTCTTTTGGAACAAGTGCAACGGCTGATGGAGTCCAGGAACTCCTGCCATGACCTTTTCTTGCTCTCTTTAACGACACGGCGTGCCCTGGCTCTCGCGATTCGAAAGGCGGTAAGATTGACCGCTGTTGGGCGGCATTTAAATCGGCGAAGAGCCGCACGCCTGTCCCGGATGGCTGAACGGCACTCTTCTGTCCACCAAGGCACAAGGCGCCGCTTACGAGTGCCAGAAGACTGTGGTATGGACAGGTCAGCAGCATGATGGACCACAAGCGTGATGTGATCCACCCATTCCTGTACGTTATTGTGGCGGTCAAAGACAGCCAACCGAGTGAACAGTGGCCAGTTAGCCCTGCCAATCATCCACGATGGTGGCCGCTGCTCCAGCAATACACGGTCCAGGAGATGAATGCGGATAGGGAAGTGATCGCTGGAATGAAGGTCGTCAATGACCTCCCAGTAAACAGAGTCGGTGAGGGTTGGAGAGCAGAAAGATAGGTCAATGGCTGAGAATGACCCTGTAGCAGTAGAGAAATGAGTCGGAGTACCTGTGTTGAGGATGCGCAACACTTGAGATGTTTGTTAGGAGGCTCTCCAAAATTCGACCTCGAGCGCAAAGAGAAGTGGAGCCCCACAGGACATGATGGGCATTGAAGTCTCCCAGGAGGAGAAATGGGCGGGGGAGTTTGTCGATAAGATCTGTGAGAGCGTCTAAGGTCATTGCATCCAGAGGGGGTAAATAAAGGGAGCAAACGGTAAGCCTCCGAGGTGAATGAATTTCAACTGCAACTGCTTGCAGGTCAGTATCCAGGGGGAGAGCAGAGGAGTGGTGGTCAGTATTGACAAACACAGCGACACCGCCTTTGGCCCTTTCTCCAGTCAGGTCATCTTTGCGATATGACGTATAGCCCCTTAGTACAGGAGCATCAGATGGTTTTAAATGAGTTTCCTGTAAACACAAGCACAGGGGGCGTTGCCGTGCTAGAAGGTTCAGTTCCTCCACATGTGCCCGGAATCCATTCATGTTCCACTGTATAATGGGAGCCATCTATCAGGGTGTGAGTACCTTCATCCTCACTTTCTGTCGGGGAGGAGAGCCCACAACAGGTGTAGGCTCAGTTTTGGGGCGAGATGATTGCCCCAGTCTGACATCAACCTCCATCGCCTCAGAAGAGGAGTCGCGAGAGACGTCAGAGAGAATGACATCCACATCAGGAGACTGTATAACTGCAGTCTCCTTTAGTGGGCGAGTCTTCACCTTTGTCTTTGGCTTTGAGGTTCTGGCCTGAGGTGGCATTGGAGCTAAAACCTCAGAAGCAGTAGGGGGTGTAGCAGCGCTGGGCAGTGCACAAGACTGGACCCGGGAAGGGGCAGGAAGTTCCATGATGTCAGCTACCACGGCCTGGTCAGAAGGCCGGGGGGGGGGGGGGGGGAGCAGCAGGCTTCACAGGAACGGCAGCAGCAAACGTACATTGACAAGCGCAGGTGCTAGTGCTAACAGTAGCAACCTCCGTTTGTGTAGCGGCATCGGTTTTCAAGACTGGTTGTTTGAGAACGGAAGAAAAGGAAGCAGCGAACGTGGGCGGCTGCATGGACTTGTAAATTTTCTTCGCCTCACCATACGGGATGCGTTTTGTAGTTTTTAGTTCCTGGATCTTCCGTCCCTCAAGGAAAACTCTGCATTCCCTACTCCACGCAGGGTGATCCCCAGAGCAGTTGACACACTTGGGAGGAGAGGAGCAACCAACTCCCTCATGGGCGGCTTTACCACAATTCCCGCAAGTGGCTTCCCCTTTACAGCCGAGAGTAGTGTGTCCAAAGTGTTGGCATTTAAAACACCGCATGGGGTTGGGGTAATAATGCCGTTTACTGAGACGTAGGAAACCTGCCTTCACATGCTCTGGCAATTTGGTACTGTTAAATGTAAGGATAAATGAGTCAGTCTTTATGAGAGCACCATCCACCCGTTTCATAATGTGTTGCACGTCGACAATTCCTTCCCGGGACCATTCAGCCTTCAATTCGTCTTGGGGAATGTCAACGAGATCTCTGCAAGTCACAACACCCTTGCTGTAATTCAAGGTGTTGTGAAATTCAGTCTCTATCGCAAACTCCCCAAGAAATTGTGCCTTCTGAAGGTTCTGGACTTGCTGGAAGCTAGATGTTTCAACCAACAAGGTGCCATTTCGCAAGCGCTTTACAGATTTTAATGTGCCAGCAATACCTCCTAAGCCCTTCTGTATATAAAATGGCGAAACTTTTTCAAAACTCCCATCTTTTCTTTTAATTATGAAAAACACATTCTGCGAAGCAGCATGCATTCTGTTACTACTACCTGAATCAGGACGACTGGCTACACGAGCCCTCTTGTTGGATTGGGTGTTAGGACCCACCAGCGGTCCCCCCTTTCCGCTGGCAGGAGAAGAATAAAAGTTCGAGGGTTCCATCTCGGTCCCACGAGCAGCTAGGGAACTAGAAGTCCACCTAGACAGAGCCCCGCGTGCCTAGGTAAGCCTTATACAACTGGGGTGTGGCAGGTGCCCCAGAGGTTGCCCGCTTGCGACTGTTCCACCCCAACAGCCATGCATCTTATAGGCGCGCAGCACACCGTAAGATTGAGGGTTTTTTATAGAGGTTTACCTTCCTCGCAATCCAGGCGGTCAAGCCAAGATTACCATTCCCCGCAGCACACAACATTCCACCGCCGCGCCATGCGGTGGTCGCTGAAGCATGTCCGGGGGTTACGGTGACAGGAGACTGGCGGCGCTGACCAGTCCCCAGCTCAGGACCCCGGGGTCGCCAAGCCCGTACTCAGCAAATGAATGCTGAGCCCCTGGGGGGACGCTGATGCTTACTAACGTAAGTGGTCTTAAAGAAAACTAGTAACACTAACCTATGTAACGGCATAAAATGTAAATTATTATGTCAAACAGTTATTATGTAATAAATTGTTATAATCAGGGCAAGACTTTGTGCTCATCCAGTATATTTGGCCGGCCACAGTCCGAACTACTGACTAAAGACGTTTCTTACAATACTTAAACGAATATAAGATTACTCTAGCAGTTGGAAACTGTTGACTGTATAATTTCTGAGTAATAATAATGCTTCGCAGCCCGCGTACTGATAGATAACATGACAGTTTATTATAAGAGATGACTTTCAAAGAATAACAATAAAATTAGTTACTTTTTCAATTTTAAACTAGTGTTTAGTGTAAACGGGAGAGTTAATGACAGTGATAGTAACTGCTAGGAGAGAAAAATATGGTTCAAATGGCTCTGAGCACTATGGGACTTAACTTCTAAGGTCATCAGTCCCCTAGAACTTAGAACTACTTAAACCTAACTAACCTAAGGACATCACGCACATCCATGCCAGAGGCAGGATTCGAACCTGCGACCGTAGCGGTTGCTCGGTTCCAGACTGTAGCGCCTAGAACCGCTCGGCCACACTGGTCGGCCCTAGGAGAGACCAGAATACGTCAATAGCGGTCGGTACAGAGAATACGAGTATATCCCTGTGCTTAAGTCATCAGTCTACTGATTGGTTTGATGCGGCCCACCACGAATTCCTCTGCTGTGCCAACCCTTTCATCTCAAAGAAGCAATAGCAACCGACGTTCTCTTTTATTTTATGGATGTATTGTACTCTCTTACTTCCTCTAGAGTTTTTACTCTCTACATCTGCCTCTGGCACCATGGCAGTTATTCCCTGATGTGTCAACACATGTCCTATCATGCTGTCCCTTCTACTTCTCAGTGTTTCCCATATACTGCTTTGATTCTCACTGCTTACCTCATCTGTCTACCTAATTTTCAAACTGACCGAAGTAGCGCATTGGTTAGCACACTGGACTCGCTTTCGGGAGGACGACGATTCAAACCCGCGTCCGGCCACCCATATTTGCGTTCTTCGCTTAAAGGCAACTGCCGGCGTGGTTCCTTTGAAAGGGAACGGTCGATTTCCTTCCCCACCCTTGATGCAATTCGAGCTTGTGCTCCATCACTAATGACATCGATGTCGACGGTACGTTCAACCCAATCTTCTTCCATTTTTTCCTAAATTTCGACATTCATCTGTAGCAACACATCTCATGTGCTTCGATTCTCTTTTGTTCTGCTTTTCCCGTAGTCCACGCTTCACTACCGTACAATGGTGTGCTCCAAACGTATATTCTCAGAAATTTGTTCCTCTAGATAAGTCCTATGTTTATTGGGAGTTGACTTCTGTTGGCCAGGAATACCCCCTTGGCCAGAGTGAGTCTCCTTTTCATGTCCTTCTTACTCTGCCGTCATGAATTATTTTGCTGTCTAGGTAGCAGAATTCCTTAACTTCATCTACTTCGTGACCATCAATCTTGATGCTGTTACTTGTTATTATTTTCATCTCTCTTTGACTTACTCTCAGTTCATGTTTAATACTCATTAGAATATTCATTCCATTAAACAGATCCCGTAATTATTGTTCACTTTGACTCAGGATAATAATGTCGTCAGCAAAGCTTATTATTGATATCCTTTTATCCAGAATTTTAATCCTATTCTTGAACCTTTATTTTATTTACGTCCTTGCTTCCTTGATGTATAGATTGAACACAAGGGCGAAAGACTACATTCTTGTATTAGGCCCTTTTCAATCCGAGCACTTCCTTCTTGGTCTTCCAGTCGTACAGTTTCCTCCTGGATCGTGTACATATAGCTTACCCCTACTTTTCTAAAAGAAAAAAAAATGGCTCTGAGCACCATGGGACTTAACATCTGAGGTCATCAGTTCCCTAGAACTACTTAAACCTAACTAACCTAAGGACATCACACACATCCATGCCCGAGGCAGTATTCGAACCTGCGACCGTAGCGGTCGCGCGGTTCCATACTTAAGCGCCTAGAACCACTCAGCCACACTGGCCGGCTGTTTTTCTCAGAAATTCGAGCATCTTGAACCATTTGAAATTGTCGAACGCTTCTTTCAGTTCCACATATCCTCGAAAGTATCTCCATTTTTCTTCGGTCTTGATTCCATTATCAGTCGCAACGTAAGACCTGAGTCTCTTGTGCCTTCACCTTTCGTAAAACCAAACTGATCGTCATCTCACAGATCCTCTTTCCATTCTTCTTGTCAGCAACTAGGACACATGAGATATTAAGCTGACTGTGCGATAACTCACGCACTTGTCGGCTCTTGCAGTCTTGGGAATTGTGTGGACGAAGTTTTTCCGAAAATCTGGTAGTTTATCGCCAGCCTCATACACACATAGGCGAATAGTCGTCTTGTTGCCAGCTTCCCCAGTGATTTTAGAAACTCCGACTGTAGGTTTTCTACCTCCCCTGCCTTATTTTAAGTTGTAGAAAGCTCTTTTAAATTCTGAGTCTAATATTGCATCCTCTATGTCTTCTCTACCGACTCTTCTTTTATCACGTCATCAAATAAGTTCTCCCCCACGTAGAGGCCTTCGATGTATTCTTTCCACCTACCCGTTCTCTCTCCTGTGTAACAGTGGCTTCAGTCTTTACCGCACGACCGCTACGGTCGCAGGTTCGAATCCTGCCTCGGGCAAAAAAATGTTCAAATGTGTGTGAAATCTTATGGGACTTAACTTCTAAGGTCATCAGTCCCTAAGCTTACACACTACTTAACCTAAATTATCCTAAGGACAAACACACACACCCATGCCCGAGGGAGGACTCGAACCTCCGCCGGGACCAGCCGCTCAGCCCATGACGGCAGCGCCTCAGACCGCTCGGCTAATCCCTCGCAGCTGCCTCGGGCATAGATGTGTGTGACGTTCTTAGGTTAGTTAGGTTTAAGTAGTTCTAAGTTCTAGGGGACTGATGACCTCAGATGTTAAGTCCCATAGCGCTCAGAGCCATTTTTTTAACAGTGGAGTTCCCGTTGTACTCTTAATATTACCGCTCTTGATTTTAAGGCTGTTTTAACTTTTCTATGCGCTGAGTCAGTCTTTTCGACAATCATTTCTTTTTTCCATTTCTTGCTATTTATTTAATTTCAGTTGAAGTCCGCCCCTGGTAGCTGAGTGGTCAGCGCGACAGAATGTCAATCCCAGGGGCCCGGGTTCGTTTACCGGCTGAGTCGGAGATAATCTCCGTTCAGGGGCTGGGTGTTGTGTTGTGTTGTGTTGTCCACGTGGCGGGACACGGGCAACGGTGTGAGTAGGGACGGGACCCGACGTGGTGTAACTTTCAGTCACACCGGACCCCCGACACAGTCACAGCGGCTAAGTGGCAACATACGACCTACCATAAGAAATTAGACGGTGGGTCATAAAAAATAAGCAGCTAGTGAAAAAAAAGTGTCCTAATCGCCATCATTTCATCCCCATCGACGCGCAAGTCGCCGAAGTGGCGTCAAATCGAAAGACTTGCACCTGGCGAACGGTCTACCCGACGGGAGGCACTAGTCACACGACTTTCTTTTTATTTCATTTGAAGACACTATTGGTACCATGTTCTATCACGACGTAGTAGACGATGAGCGAAATAGAACTGACGGGTAAGTTAGGAATCAAATAGGCGAATCTGTCTTTGTGTCCGAGATCAAGTAGTCGAGATAATTTTTGTACTATCCTGCAATGGAACATTGTCCTCAGAAAGGTTAAGTCTAAGGATTTTCGTGAGCAGTTGTAACGGCTTTCACAGTGTTAGAGTGAGGGACTGAACACCTTTCTTCGGCCCTCTGCTTCCTCCTACTTCCTCTTTCCACTGTGCATCTTCCCGCACACAACAGCGAGGTGTTCCTATGCCCGTAACCTACGCAGCGCAGCAGCCACTGACCGCGCCTCCGCTCCAGGAAGTAGCCAGCTCTTAGATAATAATAAAAATGTCGCTCCCGAGTCAAGGGGGTTGGGCGGCGCCGCGGGGGCGAGCGGAGTCCGTCCGTGAGGGCGGCGGGGGTGGGAGAAGCGGTAGCACAGGGGAATGGTGGGGAGGAGAAGGGGCGGTGTGGGAGGGGCCACCAGGACCGCGTCTCCAGAGTTAGTGAAATGTAGTTTCCCTCTAAAAGCGGACATAGATCATTTCTGTAATGGCGCAATGAATCTTGATGTCCACACTGATCAAATTTAATCCTCAGAAGCTCGCTTGCCATTCGTTATAAAGGCCCGCTGACCGCCGCGCCTCGCCCGCGCTCCCCAGTGTCTTGCGCCCGTATTTTCCTACCGATACGGAGCGTAATTTATGTCTTCGTACACAATCCCGGCGAAGTAAATTTCAAAATAAATGTACAATAGGAGATGTATACGCGAGTCTGCAGAATAGCATCCTTTCGCCCTTTTTTTTTTTTTTTTTTTTTTTTTTTTTTTTTTGCGAGCTGCGAGAGAACTGACAGAAGGAGAGGCAAAGGAGCAAGGAACAAGAGGAGGAGAAGGGAAATCGAATCTAGCTCTCCTGCTCTTCTGTACAACTTCACGTATTTCTCTGATATGTAGCGACAGTCTGAAAGTATCAACAAAACATCTAGTGTTGTTTACAATTAAGAAATATTCCGCTAATGCTTCTTTTTTTAAAAAAATCGGCAGATATTCTGGTTACTTATTCACGCAGAGTCAAATGTAGAGCATATGGTCTAGTCAGAGTAAGAAAGAGAGGGCAGTGAAATTTTTCTACCAACTGAAAAGAATTTAAGGTAGGAAAATATATTGTTACCTATTCCTGCTGAAGTATGATGGTTATTGATAAATTCTGCTTTGAGAGCCAGAATGACCTTCTAGGCCTTCAGGTACATTGTTTTCATACGTTTTGTAAGAAGTGTCACTTGTTCTCTTTGTCTTTAAGTGATGGAAACTTCAGGGACTGAAACTACCGTCAAAGTTTCATATACGTAACATATCTACTGGTTAATTTCAGAAACTCCGTGAGACTCTTTGTGTGTATGATAACATAACGTGTAGTATGACTTATGCGGCAAACCTATTTAGCGACCAGTGCTGGATGTCAAGCAGTCAAATGGTTCAAATGGTTCTCAGCACTATGGGAGTTAACTTCTGTGGTCATCACTCCCCTAGAACTTAGAACTACTTAAACCTAACTAACCTAAGGACATCACACACATCCATGCCCGAGGCAGGATTCGAACCTGCGACCGTAGCGGTCGCGCGGTTCCAGACTGTAGCGCCTAGAACCGCTCGGCCACCCCGGCCGGCTGTCAAGCAGTCATTTTCAAGTTATGATCACCCGTAAAGCCACCGTAACAGTGCTGATGCGCGAGGAAACTTGTAACATGAACATTGATGCTGCACATCCGTAACCGGTTGGTTGGTTTGGGGTATAAAGGGACCAAACTACAAGGTCATCAGTCCCTTTTTCCTGACGCAAGCACGGCTCAAGGTAAAAACACCCAAAGTACGTTTGAGAAAGTAAAAGGGGGAAAAGGAATGGGGAACCACACTTAAAAAGAAAACGAATGGAACGAAGAAAACACGAGGAAAACATACACCACAAGGAAAAGTAGAGGAAGGTATTAAAACCATAGAGCAGATGGTCTGGGCAGGCTGATCACAATAATAAAATAGGATGAGCCAGCCACTCTGCAATGTCCATCCCAAAAAGACAAGGCGACATGAACGCATGTAAGGAAAAGACGACCATCAAGACAAACAAATGCAAAGAAAGTGCGACAGAGTTAAAATGGAGAGAGGGTGGTGGCCTCGGAGAGGAGGTTAAGTGCCCACCCTTAGACGGTACGATAACCACCCAAGGAATAAAAAGTAAAACTGAATCTGCTGTTGAGGCATTGTCGCCCAACACCGAAGGTAGGGTGCTGGTAAGGTTAAATGTCCGCTCTAGGGGCTAAAATTGGGCAGTCCAGCAAGATGTGAACGACAGTCGTATGTGAGTCTGTAAATAACATTGCTAAAATTTTACTCATTTCTGTCACATCGTTTTACCTTGTCAAATATTAAAATGTGCTAGGACAGTACTACTGCATACGAGAAAATCATAATGCCAGGAAATTATAGTGAAATGCAGGAAAACATACAGAGCTTTGTACATGGATTAGCAGTTGATTTTCAGTATAAATCAATATAAAGTTTCCCACATAAAGAAGCTGAAAGACCTATTTTTATTCCATTCTACAACTTGCGATCAATCAATGAAAAGAGTAAAAAATGTAAAACATTTCGATTTATGAGTCTGCAGCGACCTAAAGTGGAATAACACGATAAAACTAGTTGTAGGTAAAGCAGTTGACTGACCGACGTTTGTTGGAACTGAATGTAATTCATCTAGGATAAGAAGCAATTTGCAAAACCGTAGCTTGACCGATTGTTATGTATTGCCAATGAATTTGTGACCCATACCAGGTGGGATTGATAGGGAAGATAGAAGAGATACAAAAGAAAAGGCAGATTTCCTCACAGGTTCTTTCTGTAAACGCGAGATCGTCTTGTATTCGTTAAACTTCAGTGGCAGACTCTACAAGACAGACGTTGCACATGACGTGAAGACTGATCGCAATAATTCAGAGAACGTACGTTCAAAAAAGAATGAGGCAAGATACTACTTTCTGCCATACACATCTCATGAAGTAAATAAAAAGAAATTTCAGAGAAATTAGAGCTCTTGAGGAAGTTTACCGCCGGTAGATCTTTACGAGTACCGTTCGCGAGCGGTATAGGAAGGGAGTAATTCGACAGACAAACCCGAAGTGCGTGGTCGTTATAATTAAACTTCCGCTACTTTAGAGGACCCTCATGAAAAACTAATGATCGTGGGACAATGAAACGCTGTGGAAACATTTGTAAGGACATACGGAAGAGAAATGAAGAACAAACTATTGACAAAAAATTAATTTCCACATGGGAGGGAAAAATTTGTTAATCGTGTACCATGCTTTCATTCCAGGTTCTACATCTACATCTACATTTATACTCCGCAGGCCACCCAACGGTGTGTGGCGGAGGGCACTTTACATGCCACTGTCATTACCTCCCTTTCCTGTTCCAGTCGCGTATGGTTCGCGGGAAGAACGACTGTCTGAAAGCCTCTGTGCGCGCTCTAATCTCTCTAATTTTACATTCGTGATCTCCTCGGGAGGTATAAGTAGGGGGAAGCAATATATTCGATACCTCATCCAGAAACGCACCCTCTCGAAACCTGGCGAGCAAGCTACACCGCGAAGCAGAGCGCCTCTCTTGCAGAGTCCGCCACTTGAGTTTGTTAAACATCTCCGTAACGCTATCACGGTTACCAAATAACCCTGTGACGTTGCTTAATTTGATAACAATTTACATCCATGGCAGCCTGTAACTGCACTAGGGATTCCTTTTCACAACTGTTCGAAACAGTTATCGAACGGGGGACCACGGAATATTCAGCTCTCGTCACACAGCTCGCGCACTATTGAAGGTCGCAAATTTGTAAGAAGCCTGTGTATATGTTTGTATGTGGCAGCGCTTTAGACTGCATAAATATCACAGATAGCGCTCCGCGCCCTCTGTAAGAGACTCTGTGGCTGGAAGGACTCGCAGTTATAAGTTGATTGTTAGCAGCGATGGAGGTTAGAAGCGGTGTTAGAGCGAGCGGAAGGTCTGGACGTGAGTCTGTCATGGAGATTTAATATTGGTTGGACATGGATTGTAAAATGTGGGTATGGAATTATTGACGATAACATAATTTTTGGAACTGGATGTCACACGATTAAGGTAAAATCTGCTAAATACATTGTTTGCTCTACAACAAAACTTTCCTTTGCTAACCACATGCCTATAAGTAGTTAGAGCCTACAGTAGTTAGAATCTCTTTATTTAGCTGGCTGCATATCTATTGTATTTGCTGTAGTTCGTGTCATGAAGATTTGCCTTACGAAATGTATGGGTTATTGTTAGGATTTCTTCTAATTCAGGGCTATTCTTTTGTGTAAATTAATACTCAGATGGCGTTATTCTTGTATATTGCGGGTTAATGATGAATAGAATAAGTTTGGGCTGTGTTTGTCAGGGAAAATTCTGTAGATCAGTTGTCAAACGGTAAAGAGAAGCAAAGTGACAGTACTTCAGTTTCACTCAGCAGTTTTAGAAGGTTCAGTTGCGTTAATCAGTTTAAGTAGAAACGTAGAAGCTTCAACTTCTCAGTTTTTTCAGTTAAAGATAAAAATTTATATTTAGAACTATCACACTGTGTCCAGCATTTTCAGGCACGGCAACAGTAATTTCTTCAACACTTCAGATGGTTCAAATGGCTCTGAGCACTACGGGACTTACCATCTGAGGTCATCAGTCCTCTAGAACTTAGAACTACTTGAACCTAACTAATCTAAGGACATCACACACATCCATGCCCGAGGCAGGATTCGAACCTGCGACCGTAGCAGCAGCGCGGTTCCCGTCTGAAGCGTCTAGAACAGCTCGGCCACAGCGGCCAGCTTCTTCAACACTGTGTGGCGCAATTGACCTTCGGCCTCTCCAGGAACAGTTGCCAAATTGCCACTTAACTGAAACTCTCGAATCATGTTCCTCAACCTCTGGTACGGAAACAGGACTTCCCTGCTTTTCTTCAGTGCGTCGATACTCGACAGGGCAGCAGCACTATTGCCGTTTTTTATAAAACAGCCTTACGAGTAAGTCCCTGCACACGTTGTCCAGACCCATGATGACTGCCTGAAACTTTAATGTGCACTGATGTCTGTGTTTCAGCCCTAAATCGCCGTACCGGTACCGCCCCCTAACGGCGAAACATGACAATAACTCTACTAACAATGCAAATCCTACAGTGCGCAGTCTGAATATCGCTCACTCTCAAAATCATTCCTATAAAATAAGTTACACGTACAGTAAATAGTTTTCCGTCTACGATAGCTCAAGCAGCGGAAGGTTAATTGAAATCACTCTTTACTCTACGTCACACACAGTCAGATGTCTTGCGCCATGTAGATGTACAGTAGATTAGAGAAAAAAATGCATTTCAGGATTATGTAATTATATATTAGGTTGATTGCTTATTTCTAGCCAATTGGAAATCATGGTATATATTAATTTGCCATTCAATGTTTTTAATGAATGCTTATTGTAGTATACAACAAATTTAACTCTCAAGAACAACACAATACGCTGTGTTTATTCTGATCTCTTTATATATAATTATTTAATATCGTTCCCGCGTGCACATTTTACCATCTGTGAGTGAAAGCATCATGGATTCTTTTGAAACATAATACGAAACCATGCAAAAAGTAAGAAGAAGTTCAGGAATCTACACTCCTGGAAATTGAAATAAGAACACCGTGAATTCATTGTCCCAGGAAGGGGAAACTTTATTGACACATTCCTGGGGTCAGATACATCACATGATCACACTGACAGAACCACAGGCACATAGACACAGGCAACAGAGCATGCACAATGTCGGTACTAGTACAGCGTATATCCACCTTTCGCAGCAATGCAGGCTGCTATTCTCCCATGGAGACGATCGTAGAGATGCTGGATGTAGTCCTGTGGAACGGCTTGCCATGCCATTTCCACCTGGCGCCTCAGTTGGACCAGCGTTCGTGCTGGACGTGCAGACCGCGTGAGACGACGCTTCATCCAGTCCCAAACATGCTCAATGGGGGACAGATCCGGAGATCTTGCTGGCCAGGGTAGTTGACTTACACCTTCTAGAGCACGTTGGGTGGCACGGGATACATGCGGACGTGCATTGTCCTGTTGGAACAGCAAGTTCCCTTGCCGGTCTAGGAATGGTAGAACGATGGGTTCGATGACGGTTTGGATGTACCGTCCACTATTCAGTGTCCCCTCGACGATCACCAGTGGTGTACGGCCAGTGTAGGAGATCGCTCCCCACACCATGATGCCGGGTGTTGGCCCTGTGTGCCTCGGTCGTATGCAGTCCTGATTGTGGCGCTCACCTGCACGGCGCCAAACACGCATACGACCATCATTGGCACCAAGGCAGAAGCGACTCCCATCGCTGAAGACGACACGTCTCCATTCGTCCCTCCATTCACGCCTGTCGCGACACCACTGGAGGCGGGCTGCACGATGTTGGGGCGTGAGCGGAAGACGGCCTAACGGTGTGCGGGACCGTAGCCCAGCTTCATGGAGACGGTTGCGAATGGTCCTCGCCGATACCCCAGGAGCAACAGTGTCCCTAATTTGCTGGGAAGTGGCGGTGCGGTCCCCTACGGCACTGCGTAGGATCCTACGGTCTTGGCGTGCATCCGTGCGTCGCTGCGGTCCGGTCCCAGGTCGACGGGCACGTGCACCTTCCGCCGACCACTGGCGACAACATCGATGTACTGTGGAGACCTCACGCCCCACGTGTTGAGCAATTCGGCGGTACGTCCACCCGGCCTCCCGCATGCCCACTATACGCCCTCGCTCAAAGTCCGTCAACTGCACATACGGTTCACGTCCACGCTGTCGCGGCATGCTACCAGTGTTAAAGACTGCGATGGAGCTCCGTATGCCACGGCAAACTGGCTGACACTGACGGCGGCGGTGCACAAATGCTGCGCACCTAGCGCCATTCGACGGCCGACACCGCGGTTCCTGGTGTGTCCGCTGTGCCGTGCGTGTGATCATTGCTTGTACAGCCCTCTCGCAGTGTCCGGATCAAGTATGGTGGGTCTGACACACCGGTGTCAATGTGTTCTTCTTTCCATTTCCAGGAGTGTACTTTGCGAGCGACATCCGTGCTTTAGAGCCTTGGGGAAAAACCAGTGGTGCCATAGTTCTGTTCTGCTGAAGTTTTGACGCCTTAAGGTGCCTTACTACCCGTTACTGCTTTGATGTAGTAGTTTTGTCAACAGCTTAATTGCAACCAGCCTGGTATCTAGCTCAGTGAATTGATTAAACACTTTAAGCAAAACTAACCTCATATAAGTTAACCGTTGCAAAAATTAAAGCCCGAATAGGCAGTTGATTATATCATAATTGCAGACATGACAAATTGCCGTCAGTACTTGCATAATTCGGCTGAGTGTTACTATGTCGAATTTGTCTCTGAGTAAATGGTAATAATTGTTCAGCTGGATGGATAATCAAGAATTGGACATCTTGGTGCATTAATTTAACGGAAAACAGGATACGTACACTCAAGTGTTCGACACAACTATCTAATACCATACATAGCAAAGTCGAAAATATTTTTTTCGGGAAAACAGAGATACCTGCAGTGAGGGACAAATATAAACAAATATTCAAAATTAGTTGAGCGTCTTCACAAAAATAAATACAAGGGAGACCCAAATATGCTAGGGTTAAATTTTTGAGCAAGCTAGAGGCTAGCATAGAACACAAAATAGACGGACCTGATTTTCCATGTGTTATTTGCATATTATTCATACGATATCATAGAAACTAAATGGAGTCTGGAACTTTGGTCCCTGAGGAACAAGCGCGGGGGGGGGGGGGGGGGGAAGGGGGAATGCTCTAGATGAACAGAGAATGTAAAGAAGTAAGAAGTATACACATAAAAGCGAATTATATCGCCCTCGAGCTAAGTTTCTACTACCGTTGCCATTTCCCATGTCCCTCTTCTTACACTACCAATCATCATCCTGTCATTCTTTTGCAATCATTACATCAGGAACTTCTACAAACCTACTTCTGAACTGTTGTCTACGCTGCCTTCTTTCTGAACAGTGCAAGAGGGGCTACGTTTAAAAGACTTCTTATTCGCCAGTGACTGTAGAAATAAATGATTTTCGCTATTGCAAATTCGGCCTTAAGGTATTGATATAAAGCAGAGACTAAGCTAGTGGAAACATATATTTTTCTATAGTCAACGGTGACCAGTATGTCTTTTAGAAAGTTACACATGACTGTGAACACCAACTACAAAAGTTACTCATTTCCATAGGCTTTTAACCTGTCTGATTTCAGCCGGCCGCGGTGGTCTAGCGGTTCAGGCGCTCAGTCCGGAACGGCGCGACTGCTACGGTCGCAGGTTCGAATCCAGTCCCGGGCATGGATGTGTGTGATGTCCTTAGGTTAGTTAGGTTTAAGTAGTTCTAAGTTCTAGGGAACTGATGACCACAGATGTTAAGTCCCATAGTGTTCTGAACCATTTGAACCATTTTTGTCTGATTTCATTTATCCTTTTTGTAATAGAATGGACACATTTGTATTGTGTGCTCTTGTCTTATCATGCACTAAAGAGGCATGAGTCTTTTGTGAGCCGTTAGCTCTCACAAAAAGTGTAGTGTACTGTTCACACACAAACAAAAGTCATGGTCTGATGGAAAGTAATTCATCCTGCATGAAATGGAAGCCTATTATCACATCGTGCAGAGGCGCTTGATTTAGCTGATGAGAATTTTCAAAGCTCCAAAATCGTTCGTTCGTACAGCTGTTTCCATTTGTATGTTTTGTACCTGACTCTGCGTAGATGTAGGTATTCCCCTTTTATTCATACAGGTTATAAGGCCCTAAATCATACTTCTCTCTCAACTTCAGTAGCACACACATTCCTTGTTCCAAATCTATAGCTACTATTTCCTAAATGTCGGTAGAAAAAAAGAGTGTTTAGTTAGCATGCTGTCAAACACTGGTATTCCCATATTACTACACTTCCTTCCCCAGGCTTTACAGGATTGTTCAAAATATAGCTTGGAAAGAGTTGACATCTCTGTATAGCCTCGTAACAATATCTATGAGAGTACAAATTCTGAATACACTTTGTTTGGTATTCGAAACACAGTTGTTTCTCATTATTTTAAACATAGCTGCGCAACAGCAACGGTACCACGTAATAAGACTAAAAACAGCCGACCAGTTGCAAAGGATAAAGTAATCTTTACCTAGGTTTCGATAGATTTAAATCTATCTTCTTCAGAAGACGACAGTATTACATTGATATGGGATGATGTATCGTCGCTTGTGAGCTCTGCAACATCCATGTACTAAATTTTATTTACATGACAAACCCTATTTACAGGGCTGTATTTTAATTTGGACTAATGGATTTATGCAGACATTTGTAAAAAATGACGACGATACATCATCCCATATCAATGTAATACTGCCGCCTTCTGAAAAAGATAGATTTAAATCTATCGAAACCTAGGTAAAGATTACTTTATCCTTTGCAACTGGTCGGCTGTTTTTAGTCTTATTACAGTTGTTTCTCATGCTGAACTACATCATTTAAAGGAACTGTTCCATAGGCCTACTGAAGATTCAAACATAACGATAGTGTGGTCAGTCCTGTAGCAACTACCTTCACCAGAAGATTTATTATATAAATAATTCCTCCAAACAGGAGGGCTCTGGTCAATCAGTTTTATTCTTCGCCTTATCCTACTTCCTTCTCTATCCTTACCCTAAGAATCTAACCGTACAGTAGTGCAAGAGACACATTAAGACTAATACCTTCAAAATTATTCAAACTTTGCCTATCAACTGCCATGAATATGGAAGTGCTAGTAGCTTTCAGCCATTCGTAGGGCACACGATCTCTCACCTCAAACATATTGTAAACTATAGGTTACAGAGAATGCCTGTGCTAATTCGGCCCTTGGGCAGCTAGAGCTTGGCGCTTTACACTTTTTATAAGTTTTACAGCCTTGTAGACTTCTTCAACAGCTATGGGTAGAATATACTTGCCTGTCTCCTCATCCTCATCATCGTTGTATGCTGCCAAGATGGACTTCGAAAAGTAGTACTCGAAAACGCTTCTTCAACTTTTCCAAACTAATCAAAATAATCAGGAATACGTATTTACGTTGAGTTCTTAACTTTAAAAAGAAAGTAATGTGATAGCTTTGTACTTACAGTAGCGCCAAAGATATAGATTATTACAATTTGCTTTGCTGTGCATAGTAAGCAATTGAAACATACAAATTGCTGTGTCTTCCATAAGATACGAGGAACAGCCATATAGTTCCCAGGGGAATACACCGCGTGATGAAAAGGTCAGTATACATTTGAAAACTGAATAAATCACGGAATAATGTAGATAGAGAGGTACAAATTGACACACATGCTTGGAATGACATGGGATTTTATTGGAACCAAAAAAATATAAAAGTTCAAAAAATGTCGGACAGATGGCGCTTCATCTGATCAGAATAGCAATAATTAGCATAACAAAGTAAGACAAAGCAAAGATGATGTTCTTTACAGAAAATGCTCAATATGTCCACCATTATTCCACAACAATAGCTGTCTTCGAGGAATAATGTTGTGAACAGCACTGTAAAGCATGTCCGAAGTTATGGTGAGGCACTGGTGTCGGATGATGTCTTCCAGCATTCGGTCGATCACGATACACTTGCGACTTCAGGTAATCCCAAAGCCAATAATCGCACGGACTGAGGTCTGGGGACCTGGGAGGCCAAGCATGACGAATGTGGCGGCTGAGCACGCGATCATCACCAAACGACGCGCGCAAAAGATCTTTCACGCGTCTAGCAACATGGGGTGGAGCGCCATCCTGTATAAACATTGTACATTCCAGCAGGTGTTTATCAGCCAGGCTGGGGATGATGCGATTGTGTAACATATCGGCGTACCTCTCACCCGTCACGGTAGCAGTTACAAAACCAGAATCACGCATTTCCACGAAGAAAAAAGGTCCGTTAATGGTAGATGTGGTAAATCCAACCCATGCCGTGACTTTCTCGTCGTGCAATGGAGTTTCCACGACAGTTCTAGGATTTTCGGTAGCCCAAATTCTGCAGTTGTGGGCGTTGACAGACCCTCGGAGCGTGAAATGAGCTTCGTCGGTCCACAACACGCTACTCAACCAATCTTCATCTTCCGCCATCTTTTGAAACGCCCACACCGCAAATGCCCTCCGCTTGAATAAATCGCCAGGTAACAGTTCATGATGCTGATGGATTTTGTACGGATAGCATCGGAGGGTACGCCTCAGTGCCAACCAAACAGTAGTCTATGGAATGCCGGTGCGACGTGCGACTGCACGAACGCTGACTTCCCCGTGCATAGACGACCCCGCTACATTCTCCATTTCTTCCTGAACTGTCTCAGCAGCATTACGCCTTGCGCTCGGTCGGCCACTACGGGGTCTATCGTCTAAACAACCCGTGGCTTCGAACTTCGAAATCATTCTCACCACAGCTGCATTTGAAAACGGACCTTTACCCGTTCGAATCCCCTTCCTATGGCGATAGGATCGTATCGCTGAACTAGCAAATTCCCCATTTTGATAATACAGCTTCACTGAAAGCGCCTTTTCAGGTAACGTGAACATGCTGCGACTGCTGGCGCATCTGATTCTCTCTCTCATTGCAGCTCCTTTTATAAACGATTGTCATGCGCAGTCACTGACGTTTTGCTGTCCAGCGCCATCTGTCGGACATTTTATGAACTTTGTTTTTTTTAATTTTTAGTTCTAATAAAACCCCATGTCATTCCAAGCATGTGTGTCAATTTCTACCTCTCTATCTACATTGTTCCGTGGTTTATTAAGTTTTCAAATTTATACTGACTTTTTGATCACCCGGTACATCTGCCAAATATGGATATAAGAGGACGCACGGCTCCTCTCAGAGTGTATCAACAGTTAGTTCGATGACATCAACGTCCGCTTCCGTAGCTACGCGGCAGCACGACGAGTTACTAACAAAAGGGGCCAGGGTTAGATTCCCGGAGGGGTAGGGGATTTTATTCGCTCAGAAATTCAGTGTTGTGTCGTTCTCAGGTTCGTATGGTATTAACCGACATTCCACTATTGAGCTGGTTGTATAGGCACCTCCCGCAAGTCTATTATAAAAAAAGGATCAGCACAGTGCTTGCATCACGACATCATCAGTCGCAGCCCTGAAGAGTCCGACTGGACGTTTTACAAGTTATATTACTTATTGGAGATGCGACAAGCAGTCGTACAAGAAGACCGGCCGAAGTGGCCGTGCGATTCTAGGCGCTGCAGTCTGGAACCACGAGACCGCTACGGTCGCAGGTTCGAATCCTGCCTCGGGCATGGATGTGTGTGATGTCCTTAGGTTAGTTAGGTTTAACTAGTTCTATTTATAGGGGACTAATGACCTCAGAAGTTGAGTCCCATAGTGCTCAGAGCCATCAGTCGTACAAGAAGCATGAGCCTGTACTATTCAATTAGAAAAGTATTACACAAATGCTGAATAGGTCACTTATTAAACCGTAATCAGCTGGTAAATGTATAACTTAAATGTTACGTTTTTTGGGATATCTCATCAGCAGACATCATAAAAATCATCCTGTACGATGAAATGAAGTTATATTTTACATACATAACTGCATAGGCAGTAATATTAAAGTCACTCATTTACCAGTTGATGAAGTTTCACCGAGTGACCTATTCAGCATCTGTGCAGTACTGTTCCAATTATATATTAATTATCTTTAACTGGATTCCGGACTACAACTTTGTACAGAGACTGAACAGTGCTACTGAACATATAACTACATTGACATGCATCCTTTTCACAATCAAGGTACATAAAATACAATTTATGTTGTAATTTATTCTTAACTGTTGCTAATCTGTGTTGCCTTCTGTTTTGTGTAGTTTGCCTACGCCTATTTGGACCTGTGATGCTCTTGTGTAGTTCCTGGGTGCAAGAAAGCCACCTTAATAACAGCAACTACTTTTGGTGATAAAGGGCTCTCTTTTTGTGACGCTTACGCTTGATGCCAAGAATAATAGGTAAATACTACACATACAAAGAAAATCAAAAGCAGAAACACAGACATTCATGAGTCAAATGACTCAAATGGCTCTGAGCACTATGGGACTTAACTTCTGAGGTCATCAGTCCCCTAGAACTTAGAACTACTTAAACCTAACTAACCTAAGGACTTCACACACATCCATCCCCGAGGCAGGATTCGAACCTGCGACCGTAGCGGTCGCGCGGTTCCAGACTGAAGCGCCTAGAACCGCTCGGCCAGTCCGGCCGGCATTGATGAGTCATTTACTCTATATTTCTCACATGTAGACCTATATACAGAGGGTGATTCACCTGCCCCTACCCATGGGTTTATGCAACCCACAACGCCATCAAAAATCACATGTGATATTTTCATATTGTCTTGGTCGCCACATTGAGTCTATTTGTCCTACAGAAAAAAAGAACAGGAGCTTTCTGTAGGAAATTTAATATTAAATATTGTACTGGGATACGTATTTGCTGGAGGCCACGGTTTTCGAGTTATTCTAGGCAAAGATACATGAAGGTTACTTTTGTATGTTTTCTTCAATAATTCGAAAACTACGGCCTCTAGCAAAAACGTATACCAGTATAAAATTTATCTACATTATATTGCCTATAAAAAGGCTCCGCTCATTTTTGCTGTAGGACTAATAGTCAGTGCACAGTGGGTAAGGGAATATGAAAATTTCGTCAATGGTATTTGAAGGCGTCGCTGATTCCATAAACCCATTGGTAGGGGCACCTGAATCAGCCTACATATATATGCTATAGACAGGAATGATAGCATGATTTTGAAAGCAGATACTGAGAAGCAGGCAGACATGGATATTTAATGGGAATTTCTAACGCTTCTGCAAAGTTAATCAAATGGCCAAGACGAATTCGCTGTCCCCGAGTAAGAACAGACTGGTAATCCATAAAGTCACCCCAAATAAGTAAGTCACGAGTGCGTGATGAATTTTCTCCCAATGGAACCGCAATGCCGTGTATTAATAACGGCGTTGCGGGCAGTGCTTCACGGCACCAACGACGGGTAAAACTGGAGCAATACACTGCCGCTAAAGGCGGAATATGCAGCGAGGACACATTAAGTATCCTGCGGCGGCGACGGCCATGCCTCATGCGTCGCCGGCGGGGGAAGAACGGGAAGGCGAAATTGCGAACGGGAGGATTTCTGGTGCCATTATGGGGCGTCCGGCCCGGTCGGCCCGGCCGCGGGACAACAAATCAAGGCGGCCATATTCGTAATGAGTGGCGTGCTAAGTAGCGGCGCATTTTTGGCCGCAGCTGATGCACGGCAGGGCGGCCCGGACACGCGAGCGCGCCGATTCGCCACACCGCCCAGGCGCGGCGCCACCGGAGGCAGCGCCAAGAGCTCGACACTGAAAACGTGTGGGATACGACCGCAAAAGCTCTCATTCTCTGATAACGAGCACAATTAGTCTGTTGCATTCACACGTGACTGCACCAATGATTACCTCGTTTTTCCTCAGTTAAAAAAATCAATTTTCAGTTACGGCTACAGTGGGAAAAACAGGCTCCTGAAGAAGGAGTTTGCAACAACGTTCGAAACCTCAGATTTTGTTTACCGATTGATTGTCTGAGTACGCGGCGTTGCCCTAGCGTGTATTTATTTCTATCTTCTAATAGGCCGTCTCCTTCTCTCCCTTCACACTGTTTATCTCCTCCTCTCTTGTCTGACTGACCATCTCCTCGTCTCCTCTGTCTCTGTCCGTTTCCTCCTCCATCTTTCCCTGCCCATCTCATCCACATCTTATCCGTGTCCATCCCCTCCTTCCCCCTCTCTGTCTATCCACCTCCTCCTGCCCCCTGTTCTCTCCGTGTTATTATCACCCCCATCACAGCAGAAACCTTGTCGTTCTTAATCCAGCAGAATTTCTTTCCAGATGGTAAGTACAGTAACGGGTGTACTAAATTTGATTTACAGCGTTCCAGTGGTTCAGCACGAGCTTCCTACTCGTGGTTGCCTGCGGACGCATATCTCAAATGTATTTCAGATATATTTAAAATATTTAACACGTATTTGTACACGCATTTCGCCTGTATCTATAGTTAATTTCCACCTGCAGTTTCATTTTCAGTTAGTTCAATGTTTATAGCATCGTATTTGCAGAGCTGTACGTTGTACAACGATGTAATTTTGCAGGTACATCCAGTGGTACATGTGTCTACTACTTGCGAAATATGTTGTGAATACAGTTAGTAGTAAATAAGTAACAAATTAAAACATCATGCAATTCATCACGGATCTCAGTGTTTGTGGTGCCATATTTCCTGAACTGTGTCACAAAATGATATAATTTTACTGGTTCAAAATGGGTTAAATGGCTCTGAGCACTATGAGACTTAACTTCTGAGGTCATCAGTCCCCTAGAACTTAGAATTGCGGTGGTCGTGCGGTTCTAGCGCTGCAGTCCGGAACCGCGGGATTGCTACGGTCGCGCGGTTCCAGACTGAAGCTCCTAGAACGGCTCGTCCACCCCAGACGGCTTTGCTGGTTCATTCAGTGGTGCATTTGAATACTGCCTGCAACATGTGTTGACAATGCGTTTGTAGTAAAGAAGTAATAAATGAAATCGTCATACCCGATACTGCAGTTTTACTGCATGAACTGCGCAAACGCAGTGAACAATAAACATTTTACTTTTCATCATTTTGTGGAGATTGTCAAGGAGGAAAAGTTTCGTAAGGCTTTAAAATTCTGTAAAGTTCGTTGCAAGTCAGCTGTCAGTAAAGATACTAGTCGATTAGTGAGATATCCGGGAAGAGATACCTACGAGCACTGACGGTTCCTCAGGACAACAATTTATTCCCTAAACTTCTTGGACAGAGTGTCCGTTTTCCTGTGACAATATCTTAATGAATTACTGACATTTTAACCAAGCTCTGTCAGCGGTGAATAGGGCGATTAGCACAGATTCTTTTTCTCACATGTGACACATTTATTTCTTAAAATCTCTGTCTGTATCTGCAAAAGAAAAAGGTATTTGAAATTTCTATCTTTTTATTTCCTGATTATGACCGAAAGTAAGGAATGATCATTCTCATATAATTGAACGTAACTAGAATAATATTCTTATGTAATACCGTATAGTTTAAGCCTGGTCACACATTTGCAGAGTCATCTATGACAAAAAATTGAATGACTTACTAACACCGTATGTGATATGGCTGGTATTTTTAATTTCTATGGTGTGAAGTGAGGTAGACTCATCAAGAACTAATGAAGTGATATTATATTTTAATGAAAAAAACTCGTAACGAACAAAATTTTGAAACTGATTATTTTTTTATTTCGAAAATTGTTCATTATTGTACATGTAACTTAAGTTTCCATTATAAATATTTTTGGTTTGCAACGTACAACGAAGGCCTGATAGTGATGGGATCTCTAATTACGCTTCTGTTTCGTTGAAGTACAGCAGCTGCTCATGAGTGACAAATAGTTGGAACAGACTATAAAATCGCAATCTGAACCATTACAGCCCCGGAACATGTAACACTTATAATATCGTGACGTTGGTTATTGCGATACTGCTGTACAGACTGAAGCACCTACTGTGCCGAGTCCCGTCCCTTTTGCGATGTTACAAATTCGTCCAACGACCGTAGGAGACCCGGGTTCATGGTGCCATACAGAAAGGTTAAATTCTTGGTTGACAACTCGCCCAATTGCTTCTCAGGCCAATACAACATCAGCTGTGACAATTTAATGTTGGCTGTACCAGTATCCGGGAGCCGTGCCCGCTATCTCATCGGTCGTATCATTAATTAGTATCCCAACTTCCACAACTCCATCCTTGTCTCACTCTTTAGCTTTCCTTGCTCACAACCGTTTGCTATTATCGCTCCCGAAGAACAAACCAGGTAAGGCTAGTTAAGAACTGCTGGGGTGGTAAAAATGCAAAACTAAATTATCTACATACTGCATAATGGAATGATTCTCGCAACTTATCCACTTCTATACTTGCATCATTCAAAGTGTCCGTCAGTGATAGTATCTTTTTGATGTCCTCTTTGCTGCGTCCGTCATTGGTTATTTTGCAGTCTAGGTAGTAGAATTCCTTAACTTCATCTACTTGGCGTCCATTAATCCTGATGTTAAGTTTCTTACTGTTCTCATTTCTGCTACTTCTCACTACTTTCGTCTTCCTTCGATTTAGTTTCATTTCATATTCCATACTTATTAGAATATTCATTCCGTTAAACAGATTCTGAAATTCTTCTTCACTTTCACTCAGGATAGCAATGTCATCAGAAAATCTTGTTATTGATATCCTTTCTCGCTGAATTTCAATCCCATTGTAGAACCTCTCTTTTATTTACATCATTGCTTCTTCGATGTGTAGGTTGGACAGTTGGGGCGAACGACTGCATTCGCGTCTTACACCATTTTAATCCGAACGCGTTACTCTTGTTCGTCCATTCTTATTATTTCCTCTTGGCTCGTGTACATGTTGTATATTACCCTTGTCTCGCTATAGCTTACCCCTATTTTCCCAGATTTTCCGACAGCTTCTTCCATTTAACATTATCGAACGCTTTTTCCTGGCGGACAAAGCCTATGAACATGTCTTGATTTTTCTTTAGTCTTGCTTCCATTATCAACCGCAACGTCAGAACTGTCTCTGTATCGCCTTTACCTTACCTCAAGCCAAACTGATCGTCATCTAACACGTCATCAATTTTATTTTCCGTTCGTCTGTATATCATTATTGTAAGTGACTTGCATGAGCTGCTAACCTCATTGTGCAATAATTCTCGCACTTTTCAGATCTTGCAGTCTTCGAAATTGTGTGGATGATATTTTTCCGGAAGTCAGAGGGTATACAGCGATACCGTCAGTGTTATACATTCTACACACCAACAGTGATAGTCGTTTTGTTGCCACTTCCCCCAATGATTTAAGAAATTCTGAAGTAATCTTATATATCCCTACTGCCTCATTTTATCATAACTCTTCCAAACCTCTTTTAAATTCTACATAAAATAGCGCATGTCCTGTCTCTTGCACATCGAGTCCTGTTTCTCCTTCTATACATCAACAAGTCTTCTCACTCATAGAGGCCTTCAGTGTACTCTTTTCATCTGTCTGCCCTTTCACTGCATTGAGCAGTGTAATTCGCAGTACACTCTTCATGTTACCACCGTTGCTTTTAATTTCATCGAAGGCTGTTTTGATTTTTCAGTATGCTGAGTCAGACCTTCCGACCGTCATTTCTTTTTCGATATTTCACATTTTTGTGCAACAACTTCGCTTTAACTTCTCTGCGCTTCCAAAACAGGGTGGTCCATTGATAGTGACCGGGCCAAAAATCTCACGAAATAAGCATCAAACGGAAAAGCTACAAAGAACGAAACTCGTCTAGCTTGAAGGGGGAAACCAGATGGCGCTAAGCTTGGCCCGCTAAACCCACATTTTTATTGCATATTCGTGTAGTACGTAAAGAAATAGGAATGTTTTAGTTGGACCACTTTTTTCGCTTTGTGATAGATGATGCTGTAATAGTGACAAACGTATAAGTTCGTGATACATTACCCGTGGTAAAATGGACCGTTTACCAATTGCGGAAACGTGTTGATGTATGGGTATTGTGATAAAAATTCCCAACGATCGTGTGCTATGTATGCTGCTCCGTGTCCTGGACGACATCATCCATGTGTCCGAACCGTTCGCCGGATAGTTACGTTATTTAAGGAAACAGGAAGTGTTCAGTCACACGACCTGCAACAAATGATGATGCCCAAATAGGTGTTTTAGCTGCTGTCACGGCTAATCTGCACATCAGTAGCTGACAAATTGCGCGAGAATCGGGAATCTCAAAAACGTTGGTGTTGAGAATGCTACATCAACATCGATTGCACCCGTACCATATTTCTCTGCACCATGAATTGCATGGCGACGACTTTGAACGTCGTGTACAGTTCTGCCACTGGGCACAAGAGAAATTACGGGACGATGACAGATTTTTTGCACGCGTTCTTTTTAGCGACGAAGCGTCATTCACCAACAGCGGTAACGTAAACCGGCATAATATGCACTATGGGGCAACGGAAAATCCACGATGGCTGCGACAAGTGGAACATCAGCGACCTTGGTGGGTTAATGTATGGTGCGGCATTATGGGAGGAAGGATAATAGGCTCCCATTTTATCGATGGCAATCTAAATGGTGCAGTGTATGCTGGTTTCCTCCATAATGTTCTACCGATGTTAGTACAAGATGTTCCACTGCATGACAGAATGGCGACGTACTTCCAACATGATGGATGTCCGGTACATAGCTCGCGTGCGGTTGAAGCGGTATTGTGTAGCATATTTCATGACAGGTGGATTGGTCGTTCACAGGATCTGACGTCCCCGGATTTCTTTCTGTGTGGAAAGTAAAAGGATATTTGCTATCGTGATCCACCGACGACGCCTGACAAGATGCGTCAGTGCATTGTCAATTCATGTGCGAACATTACGGAAGGCGAACTACTCGCTGTTGAGAGGAATGTCGTTACACGTATTGCCAAATGCATTGAGGTTGACGGACGTCATTTTGAGCATTTATTGCATTAATGTGGTATTTACAGGTATTCAGGCTGTAACAGCATGCGTTCTCAGATATGATAAATTCACAAAGGTACCTGTATCACAATGGAACAATCGAAATAAAATGTTAAAACGTACCTACGGTATGTATTTTAATTTAAAAAGCCTACCTGTTACCAACTGTTCGTCTAAAACTATGAGCCATATGTTTGTGAGTATTACAGCGCCATCTATCACAAAACGAAAAAAGTGGTGCAACTAAAACATTCATATTTCTTTACGTACTACACGAATATGTAATAAAAATGGAGGTTTCTGTTTAAAAAAACGCTGTTGATATCAGTTTGACCTATGGCAGCGCCATCTAGCGGGCCAACCATAGCGCCATCTGGTTTCCCCCTACAATCTAGACAAGTTTCGTTCTTCGTAGTTTTTTAGTTTGACGCTTATTTCGTGAGATATTTGGCCCTGACACTATCAATGGACCACCCTGTATATTTCATTACTAAGCGACTTGTAATTCTGTATTCCTGAATATACGTGAGCTTTCTTGTAGTTTTTCTTAATTTTCATCGATCAACTGAAGTATTTCTTATGTTATCCATGGTTTCTTCGCAATTACCTTCTTTTACTTACGTTTTACTTTCCAGTTTCTGTGATTGGCCTTTAGAGATGTCCCTTCATCTTCAACTGAACTCCCTACTGAGCTATTCCTTGTCGCAGTATCTACAGCCTCAGAGAACTTCATGAGTATCTCTTCATTCGTTACCACTTCCATATCTCTCTTCCTTGTGCATTGATTCTTCCTGACTAGTCTCTTAAATTTAAGCCCACTCTGCATCACTACTAAATCGTGATATGAGTCTGTATCTGCTTCTAGATGTACCATCCATTCCAGTATCTGATTTCGGAGCCTCTGCCTCACCATGATGTAATCTAACTAAAATCTTCCTGTATCTTCCGGCCTTTTCCAAGTGCACCTCCTCCTTTTGTGAAACTTGAACAGAGTATTCGCTGTTACTAGCTGTAATTTATTGCAGAACTCCATTAGGGATGATCCAGCTGGAATAGGAATAGCAACTGCACACACAAGCGTGATTTTTGTGGAGGTGCTGCAGCGCCATGACCGGCCCTGGGTAAACATTGCTGTGAGCTGTTTGAACACTGAGTTGAGCAGGCTGTTGCTAACTGAAACGATATCTCATATGAGTGCAGTGTCTGTTGATAGGGTTGGGAGATGCGAATATACTGTACAAAACCTGCATCTGAATAGGAGAGCGAAAGATAGTTTGGCTGAGGTTCTTACAGACACTGTGTGCGGGAGAGGGGGAGCACCATCACACATAGCAGAATCCCTCTGTTTTCTAGTCTCAGAGAGATATCATTCTTACGTTAGAATCAGGACACAGGTACCATGTTTTCAAAGAAGTGAAAATAACAGAAGAGCCCCATAAAATGCTTAATAGTGCACAGAAAACTAAGGTTAGCTTATCGGCTAAAGATATCAGAGGATTGAGTAATAAGGTAGAAGAGCTTTGGAAAATTCTGAGACCTCAGAAAAGTTTAAGGTCCTTTCAGTTAAATGGCGTTCAGGTCTGTGGTTATTATCAATGGACACAGAATTCTACAAGAAACTCGAATTTGTGACTGAAGTTACTAAACTAGTTTTGGTTGGTTGGCTTGTGAGATTGAAGGGACCAGACTGTGATGGTCATTGGTCCCCTAAACTAGTTTTATTTGACTCTTTGAGATGGAGACTGGACTGGACAACCGTTATGACTCTGTCACGTGCATTGCATGACTTCGAAAAGTCTCCCTGTTACATTAGCTCTTCAGGTACATTCCAATAGAAACATTTCCTGCGAAGATGGAGTGTTGCGTATTATGACCTACACCGCGGAATTAGAATTCAGATGTCAAGAAATATTTAAAAATAAATATTGCTAGAAGTGTCGTTGATTATAAAACATATTCTTTTTGAAGAAAGTAAAGATATCACCGGGTCCCAAGACTTATCCACTTGAAAGCCACCGAGTGAGGTGGCGCAGTGAGTAGACACTGGACTCGCTTTCGGGAGGACGACGGTTCAATCCCGCGTCCGGCTATTCTGATTTAGGTTTTCCGTGATTTCCCTAAATCACTCCAGGCAAATGTCGGGATGGTTCCTCTGAAAGGGCACGGCCGACTTCCTTCCCCCTCCTTCCCTAATCCGATGAGACGGATGACCTCGTTGTCTGGTCTCCTTCCCCAAAAACAACAACAACAACAACTTGAAAGCCGCCCTCACGATTAATGAGATCTTGAGCTAGATGTATTTCCACTATTCCCTAACATTTGAATCCCTGAAGGATCTCGTCGAGGCCAAGATTTTCGTGGCAGAGTTATCCATGGAATATCCTGTAGAGATATGACGCTCGGCTATAGATGACTTACTGGGCTGCGAAAGGAGAATGTGACGATCATGTTCAACACATTTTTCACGGACTGCGCGCGTTGTCTGACACGTGTAGGCTTTTCGACACTGGTGATGTATTCTGTAGGCTTCCGGAATCGCAGATAGTCCTTCGCCGAACAGAGAAGAGCACACCTCATTATAGGTGGGCGGAAGATTACTCTCACATGATGAGCCTAATATCGACGATATATTGCCGACGTGCGGGATGCCGTGTTTCTTCTTTCTCAAAGCTGTGCTTAGCTGATGTGGAGAATATCCATTATCTTTGAACACTAATTCCAGGTCTTCAAGCTCCGTTGCAAGGCTGTCTCCAGCAGACACATGTGTCCGGCGATCCACTATTCGAAGGACGCCCATAGTTCATGAAAAGTGTGTATGTAGTCTGTATATTCAACCGGAGACCTAGAAAGGACGGAGAGGCTTCGTTCCGCCGTAGCCCTCATGGTTCACAGCCCTAAAAGAGGCCACAGCAGTCCACCCACCCCATCGCTGCCCCACACCGAACCCAGGGCTATTGATGTGAAGAGTAGTGGCAGATAGACGCTTGCAAATACAGGTCTGTATGTGTGAACTTACGGCAAACATAATACCCCAATGATCCGTCCACTTTCTATCTGACCAAGGCGTCCAGAAATGGCAGACAGCTGTCCTTCCCCACTTCCATCGTAAATTTGATAATCTCGCAAATAGAATTCAGTTACTTCAGAAATCGTGACAGTTCTCTTCCACCGTGGGCCCACACTATAAAAGTATCATCCACATATCGCCAGAAAACTTTGGGTTTAAATACTGTCGAATCAAGTTTCCCCCCATCAACGTCTTTCATAAAAAGGTTTGTTACAAGAGGGGAGACTGGGATTATCCATGGTAATACCATCAATTTTCTCAAAATATTCACTGCTGAATAAAAAATAGGTTGATGGAAGGGCATGGTGAAACAGCTCTGTTATATCACCTTAGAAGTTACTTCTGACGAGTGACAGTCAATGCAAGGGAGAGAGACGACATCGAAGCTTACTAATAAGTACGACTCGTTGAGTGGAAGTGAGTTTAATTTATTAACGTGGTCACCGAAGTTGCGAATATGATGTGAACACTTCCCCACGAAAAGTCTTAGTAATAAGACCTTCTCTGTGTATGTCTGAAGACCATATAACAGTGGTGGATCAGAGCTGTGAGGTCGTGATCATTTCGCAACTTTTGCGGTAGGAAGAAGAATTCAAGAAATCTGTCGTTTCCGTTTCCACTCTCCCTGTCGGGTCTTATCAGTCTTCCTGTATGTTGGTTCACTCAACAAGCTATAAATCTTCTGGTCATAGAGCTCACGTGGTAACAGCACAGTGGCGTTTCCCTTATCCGCTGCAAGGACCACCGTGTAAGGTTGTTCTCATAGCTTGCGCGTCCGCCGCTCATGGTCTCGCGGTAGCGTTCTCGCTTCCCGAGCACGGGGTCCCGGGTTCGATTCCCGGCGGGTCAGGGATTTTCACCTGCCTCGAGATGACTGGGTGTTTGTGTTGTCCTCATCATTTCATCATCATCCAGGACAGTGGCGAAATTGGACTGAGCAAAGATTGGGTAATTGTACGGGCGCTGATAAGCACGCAGTTGAGCGCCCCACAAACCAAACATCATCATCATCATAGCTTGCGTAGTGCGGCCCCTTCCACCTTTTCTGAGGTGTAGCTCTCACGTCTGATTGCTTTTGCATCATCACTGGGAAGGGGCTTCACAGCTTCTTTAGCATCACTAATTAGTTAAAGGTCAAGTTCTAGGCGTAGGTTCGAAGTTAAAGCGTTTCCCAAGCCCTGATAGGGTCACGTTGTCCCAAACCTTATTCGTAAAATTGATCACGGAACGTCGAAAGACATCTTCTTATGGTAACGTAATTTATCTGAACAAACGCATACAAATGCGTGCGATGTAATAGGTTGCACACGAGACCACCGCAAAATACTGTACGAAATAACATAGCAAATTTTAGTTACAGTTTTAAATCACTAAAGAAAATCAAATGTAATAATTTTCACAAATGTGCAAACAGCTGTTACGAAAATCGTTAAATGTTGGGATCTCTATCACAAGCAAAATTGTGTTGCCTCATTGTAATTTCACGATTTTAAATAATTTGGAAGTGTTTGTACTGAAAATTACCTCAAAAATTAAAAGTTTCCTTTAAAAATTATTTTCGTTTGATTTCGATTTTGAACTGCGAAAGAAATCATATATATCTGTCTGCGGGAATACACCAAGAATTTCGTTCTCTTTTATACTTTTTCTTAAAAAATGTACAATCTGATTAAATCCTGAGTTTAACTATTAATCTCGTTAGTTAAACAAAGTGGTCCTTGTGCGTTAATGTTCTGCCTAATAATACTGTTCATGAAGTGCCTCCTGTGCTTTCATAATTTTCGTAGCAAGCTAACCGTGAAACTAAAATATTTTACTTCGTAATGTTATTGCTTGGAAAGGCGGTGCTTGCCGTTCTCTGTGCCAGATACAATTTTGTAACTACAGTTGATGAGAGGTTAGTGCAATGCTCCAGACAACAGGAAAACTATTTCATACACATTACTGAGTGAAACACTCTTTAAATAAAAACGACTTGGAACTAGGACGTGTACAATGCTCTTAGGTGAAATATTCCTCTGACAAACTGCTTTTAAAGTATCTGAAATGTCATTTATTGTTTGAAATTCATGATACAACACTGATTAATACTGACAAAGGGCAACATTGATATCAAAATCTTACTCTCACAAAAGTTACACAAATAATTGATAAACACGTAAAATAGCTTACAGTGAAAATTACACAATTTTTAATGAAAAACCTGACGTTCCCTGATATGGATGTCTCATTCAACAACATTTTTTACATTACGCGCGACTGCAGTACCACTAATTAAAAAACATTATCTCTATTCATCTTATTATGGTTTTCTATTCTCATTACATCTAATTTCATTCGAAATCATTAATCGAATCTTTCTCCTCTGTTTCACAATATTCCAACACGAATGATTTTACTTGCGCACAGACGCAATTAATTTTACTTCTACATTGTCACGAGTCCTCTGTTCGGCGTCTGGCTCACCTGCCCTCTAACGATAGAATTCCAGTGCTCCTGGCTGCTTAAAATATTTTCGCTTAGCGTTTGAGATATCCAGAGTATGTACAAGTTCCGGAAATGTTTCAATATGTATTAAAAATGATCGAAATTCAAAGCAGTTATAACATTGAAATACGAAACATCAACCAAACAACAAAAAACACTTTCACAAAAAATCAATGACATGCAAAGCTCACAAATTACAGTTTTAATTTGAGAGCAGTATTTCATTTAAAACTATTCTACCATGTCTTTCATTCAAACTGCATTTATTTGTAATGCCTTGGATTGTTATTTTGAACATCTTCGATTATTTACTGAGCCACAATTACTGAATAATTTAGATCATTTTTCAACGAAAACAAAATTGACATAAATATTGATATAAGTACCTTCTTTGGCAGATTAACGACACTCGATTGTATTATAACAGAAATGGTGCGGTTTGCTGTGGTAGGTAACAGTGTCTGAGGTTAATAACAAGATATGGCTGTTAGAATGTTACATAACTATCTTTACGCTATTTTGTCGAATGTCGACATGTTAAGAAACGTGGCTGTTGTACTTAAGGTTTATAATTTATATAAAAAACAGCTACCAGCCACATGTATGGTTTAAAAAGGTTTATTATCTTCAGACCATGACCGGTTTCGGATTTTTCTTTACAAATCCATCTTCAGATGGCAGATTACAAGCATTCTTAGTTGGACCTAGTTTTGTTTATGTTATTCATTTGCTGCACTGGGAAAGAAAAGAAATATTTTTGTTGTCATATCGGTAATGGTATTTTTACGAAAGATTTACTTCTTTTACAAGATCTAATTGCTCAGAGATGGTTTTTATAAACATTAGCAAACTTGCAGGTTAGTGTACTTACGAGCTGTGTAGTTCTGCCTGACGAAATATTCGTGCGTTTATGTTTTCGAACGCAAGCTTGATACACTTTTTAATATGCACTATGTGAGTGCTATTCCAGTCAATGGACGTCACTTTCAACCTCATCATCTTAATTACCCATTACCGATATGACAACAAAAATATTTCTTTTCTTTCCCAGTGCAACAAATGAATAACATAAACAAAACTAGGTCCAACTAAGAATGCTTGTAATCTGCCATCTGAAGATGGATTTGTAAAGAAAAATCCGAAACCGGTCATGGTCTGAAGATAATAAACCTTTTTAAACCATACATGTGGCTGGTAGCTGTTTTTTATGTAAATTATAAACCTTAGCTATCTTTATTATTTAGTTTCCACTGAAAGTCACCGTCTACGTCTTACAAAAGTTCTAAGCCAACTTGATATGAACAGTGTTACAGGTTGTCGACGCTGCTGAGTCGACGGTGTCGGCATCTGCGACAATCCTCCATTAGCTCCAGTTCTTACGAAGACGCTCAGGTTAATTGCAAGAGATTAATGGACAGAATCTTGATGTTATCTGAAGCTTAATTCGTTTGCTCACATACGTCACTCCCAGTGGGTCTCGTAAAATGTGACTTGGTCCCACGCGGACCAACTTCTCGTCTTGCATGAAATACACACATTCTCGCTACACCGTGGCTAACTCTGTGGTCCCCAGCACGTGCACTCTGACATAACAAGGCAACGCTCAGTGATGTTGCTACCATAGTAATTTAATCCGCGACAAATAGATAAGGACTCCTAACTGTCACTAACATTTCCCTGCTGGTACTGACTGAGTGTAATAATAATTCACATAGAACCCACCAAGGGTAATTTGAAATCTGTTTTATAAAAATTCATGTTGGATATGAAAAACATGTTTTGGTTTCATTCGCAGGTGAAATTAAAAATATATATATAAGCCAATGTTTTAGTTGATAAAAAATTAAATAATATATAGAGAAACTATTGAGAAAAGAAACATTTGAAACACTGAGAACCATTTGGGCCTACAACACATTGACATCGATTTTGAGATTTTAGCATTTATGGATCCTCCTGACATCTGTTGATCTTGGGGTGAACCGGCTTTATATCCGTAGCCCCGCAGTATATACTCATATATGAACATTCACGAAATGCTGTCTCACCTATTTCTCACCTATTTCATTTGCATATTGGCCTAAAACACAAAGTGGATTCTGTCGTTCTGCACTACTCAATTACTGTCTAGGCTACACAACACAATTTAATATCTACATACCACACGTAGCAGTAATACTTCATAATCAGAGGAGTATCGGTGATTAAATATTAATTAATATTGCATAAAATGAAGTGGCTGCTTTATGTTCCCATAGGAAGTGTAGGACGTTGAGACTTGGTTAAGAAACGTCAGATCTATGAGAACGGTAGTTTGTTTATAAAATTTGATTGTCACAAACGTCTAAGTTTGTCAAAACATTGTTTCTGTGCTATGAGCCATCATGTTTCTAACTTCCTTATTGGTGTTTTAGTGTTACACCATGGTTCCACATACTGGAATTCTACTATTTAAGGGGTTTTAAAACTTAGAATGTGCAAGAACAACTTCATCTGGAGCATATGACATAATATTAGTCGTTTGTGGAAGCGAGCTCCCGACACTGAGAAGAGACAGATAAATATGGGAATTTTTTTTACGTTCCTACTGGAGCAGTGGCACCACCTGCGTAGGCGTTAACTCACTTAACAGCAGCATGAGATAATGCTGACTGATGCTGACAAATCACGAGTCGTCTATAGACTAGAAAAACGGATCACAGCAACAGCCTCGACTGTCTGTTGCTCCTCACGAAGCCGCCGTTGATGACTGTCGAAAAATTGAGGTGTTCAGATGGTTCAAATGCCTCTGAGCACTATGGGACTTAACATCTGACGTCATCAGTCACTTAGAACTACTTAAAACTAAGGACATCACACACATCCATGCCCGAGGCAGGATTCGAACCTGCGACCGTAGTGGTCGCGCGGTTCCAGACTGAAGCGCCTAGAACCGCTCGGTCACACTGGCCGGCAGAGGTGTTACGAGGGGCGTTCGTTAAGTCGTGCAACACTTTTTTCTGGAAGCAGGTCAGTTTTATTCAGGATTTCAATACACCGTATTATTCCCCACTCTTTTCGCTACAAACAAAAACTCCGTTCAATGCGACGGTCTTACGCCACATTACTAGGAGGGCCTTATGCCCACATGGTACCACGCTACTGATCGACGTCGGAGGCAAAGTCTTCTTGTATCAATAACATCCCAATCACCCAAGTACTGCTTCCCATGGAGACCGTTATCCATTTGTCCAAACAGATAGAAGTCGGAAGGTGCAGTGGATCCCAGCAGGCACACACCTTTGAGTATCCTATCTGGTAGACGAGTATGTCAGCACTACCAACAGAGACAGCGAGGTGTTTGATTTTGATCTGTCAATCAACTCGAATGAGAGTGTCGCACGTTCCAACACTGCCCCAGTCACAGTTGTGTGCGACGAGCCGGCACGCGGGAAATCGGACAGGTTTTCTAGACCTTGTTACGATAGTGACACAGGCCTCGCCCAAAGACTCAACGTGCCTTTGTTGACTGCAAGCCATCCGTAGACATTCTGCAAGAGCCTTCGAAAATCTGCGATGCTTTGGTTTTAAGCCAAAAGAAGTACAACGACAGCTCTCTTTTTGGAACGCACCTGCCATTTCGAAGCCTACAAGCAGCACCATCACCTGTCGGAAGTTCATGAATCTGTAGGTGCTGAAGCAGGAATATTTCACGATGGCGAAAACAAATTTCAAGTTTTTTCAACCTAATTTGACCGAGGAAAACTGTGTTGCATTACTTATTGATTACCCCCCGTACTTAGATCTGGCGCGGCAAGACAACAGAGAATGTTCCATCCGTTCCAGTTGTCCGTCCTCCAAGCTGAGTCGCAGGGCAGAGCAGTAGTGTCAGTCAGTCGGCAGGCGAGTCGGGCAGCTCGGGTCCGTTTGGCGGGGTCGTCGGCACGCCAAGTGAGTGCCGCCACGCGAGTCCAGCGCCTGGGCGCCACTTTCAATTTGGCGCCGGTCGCGCCATCGGTCTTGCGCCCACCCGCTCCACCGTCTGTCTCCCCTTTTGGGGTGGAGCTCACCACCCACCCGGGGCCTCCACCTCTCGTACTCCCCACCCGCTGGGGGAAGGGGGAGGGGAATCCCCGGGGACTACCCTGTTTTGTTTGCGCTGTTGTTCGATTCTCCCAAACTCCTTCCGCCACCCTCCTCCCGCGACGCGCGCCCCATCCCCCTCCCCCACCCCCTTCGCACCCCTAACTCCTCCCCGGAGGGCGGGCGGCGCGCTCCCTGACCAGAGAGAATACAGACGGCCGAATTATGAAAATGAGTGCGCGCCGCGCGTACCCCGGGCCGAGCAGTGAGTGTCGTCTTGCGAGAAGAGGGCTGAGCGGCGTCGGCGGCGGTGGCGGCGGGAGGAGCGGAGAGAAGAGGCGGGCAGAGTGATGTGCGCGGGCCGGCCCGCCGCGGCGCAAATAAACATGGAGATTTGTGCGATGGCCCGCAGCCACTCGCGACGCCAGATAAACCAAACTGATTTGTGTCTATGTTGGTGGGCGTGGAGCGGCGGCGGCGGCGGCGGCAAGGCCGTGGCAGCAGCAGCAGAAGCAGCAGCAGCAGCAGCAGCAGCAGAGGGGGCGGTTCTGCAGCGAGACGGACAAGGAGCGAGGGGCGATAGCGGGGCCGGGCTGCTGCCTGACGAACGTGGAAGAATTGCCGGGGAAAAACGAAATGGAAGAAAGAAAGCGGAGACAGGCGTGCCGCGTAGGTAGCGCAGGGAGGGGCCTGTGCGACGGAGAGGGGAAAGGGTGGGTGATGGAATGGCGAGAATGGCTCCGGGCTCACTGCGAAACTGCCGTGGTTCCTCCTTTCCGGAAACGGGCGAAAAGTTTTGTGATGAAGCAGATTGAAGGCGGGAGTTCGGCTGCTATGCCGGGGCTCAACGAGGATGGCGCGGCGGAATCGGTGACGGTACGGAGGGTAAAATATGGGAGAGCGTCGAACAGTCAACACGGAGCAGGCCTGGTCGTACAGCCCGGAGTGGCGAGATGGCTGTTTCGGCCATACTGGATAGGTCTCGAGACAGTCCAGCGATAGGCGCTATTAACTGCGAAGCCTAGAGCAGTAGGCCTAGAAGAGGAATCTGCCGTCGAAGATGTATTTGGATTCTTCGGCGCACTCATATTCCCTTTTTGTATTTTACATATAAGTAATGACCCAGGGTTACTAGGTGAAACCCAGCCAACGGTCTCAATGGCGGAAGAGGAACAATTTCCCAACGGCAGAGAGAGCGGAAGAGCTAACTCCAGGGCTTACTACCTTGGTTTTAATTTCGGATTCGGGGCAACCCGATCCCCCAATTTATTATCCAACAATTAATGCAAAGCATGATGGGAACGTCGTCAAAGATAGACACTACTCCAAGAGGTAGACCGAATGGCAAATCCTCCGTTGTTCGTAGAAACAATGCAAAGGGGTCAAAGGATTTTGGAGGACCCCAACCAACATGTATGCAGCCCTCAACACTGAAATTTAAGAAAGCAACTATGTTTGCAACCCTAAATGTAAACTCTCTAATTAAAGTAGGAAAATTGAAATCATTGATTGAAAAGCTGAACCAGAAAGAAATTTTAATATGTGCATTGCAAGAAACAAGGTTTTTAGATGAAACTGCTTTAGATTTTGAAAACTATCGTTTATTTAAAGGAAAACCAGGTAAAATCTTATTGAAACAAATGCCATACCTGGGAACAGCATTTCTGGTACATCACTCAATTTTAGATTCAGTTACTAACTTCTACTCGAGTTCTGAGAGACTATCCATTCTTGAGATTAAATGTAAAAACAAAGGATACTCTATAATCAACTGCCATGCACCCATAAACCAGGACAACAAAAATAACCCGGAGAAAGTTGAAGAATTTTGGGAGATACTTGAAATGGAACTGGATAGATGCTCAAAGAAGAACATAAAAATGTTAGTAGGCGATTTTAACGCACAAATAGGAAGGGAGAAAAAATACCATGGAACAGTAGGCCTCTTCCCAGGTCACAAAAGAACTTCAAAAAATGGAGAAAGGCTTATAGAGGTATGTAGGCATTTCAACTTGAAAATAATGACAACACATTTCAAAAAGCTGAGCCGAAAAACTAAAACATGGAGATCACCAAATCCACTTCTCGGAGAATTCCAAATTGACCATGTGGCTATCTCACTTCATTGTCAAGAAGAAATTCAAAACACTAAAGTGCTGAAAAGCCTTGATGTTGATTCAGACCACTATTTGACTACGATTAAATTCAGACCACTCCCATTTCGAAAAGAGAAGAAAACCTTTTACAAAATTCCAAAATATAACACAGAAACTTTAAAAAATGAAGAAATTAAACAACGGTTTCAAAGAGCATTGCACAAAGATAGCGATGGCATATCCACAATAAATAAGGAAGCGGGATGGGAGGAGATCAAAAACGAAATAGTTGAAATAGCAAAAGAAAATTGTCTCGTGAAAAGAGTAAGAAGACATCCATGGTGGGACAATGAATGTGATGAGAACCTGGAGAAGAGACAGAAATTGTGGCAGAAATGGAACTCCACAAAAGATCCTCAAGATCTTGACAATTTTAAAATCCAAAGAAGAGAAACAGCTAAGCTTTTCCGTAATAAAAAAAGAAGACAATTTCAGGATAACCTAGAACAGATTGAGGAAGACTTTAAAAGAAATAATTCTAGAGATTTCTACAAAACTTTTAGAAAACAGCTAACCAAATACCAATCTCCAAATTTATGTTTTAAAGATGAAGAGAACAAGCTAGGTTTGACAAACAAGACTAATTGTGAAATACTAGCAAAATATTTCGAGAATCTACTAAATTGTGAACCACCCAAAGATAAAATGAGTTTTGAAAACCACCGAAATACTAATACCGAGTCAAAACCTCCAGACGCTGAAGAAATAAAACACATAATACACAGTCTAAAAAACAATAAAGCCCCAGGTGAAGACTCCATAGTACCAGAAATCCTAAAAATAATGGATACCAACCTCCCACAAGTTTTGGAACATATGTTTAAGAAGATCTGGGACGAAGAAAGAATTCCTGAAGACTGGCAGTGTGCCCTGATACACCCACTACACAAAAAGGGGGATAAGATAAATGTTAATAATTATAGAGGGATCTCGCTACTACCAGTAGGATACAAAATTTTGTCAAGGAAATTACTTCAAATCGTGGAGCCAGTTCTGGATAAAAAAATAGGTGAATATCAAGCAGGTTTTAGACAAGGTAGATCCTGTGTTGAACAAATATTTAACCTGAAAACACTAATTCGTTACAGAATCTCAAGAGGCCAGAGATTTGCAATAGTATTTGTAGATTTCAAAAAAGCATACGACTCGGTAGATAGAGAAACATTACTGAAAGTATTGGAAGAATTTGGGGTCGATAAGAAAACAATTCAAATTATCAAACAGACGCTAACAAACAGTAAGGCCAAAGTTAAATTTATGGGTGAAATTTCAAGGAAGTTCGAAATTAAAACAGGTGTTAGACAAGGTGATGGTTTATCCCCAATCCTCTTCAACTGCGTACTGGAAAAGATATTGAGAATATGGAAAGAAGAACTCAAAGGCACCAAGAATGACATCAGAATTGGAACAAAAAAAGAAAAAAATAGAAGTGGACTGTTTAGCTTTTGCAGACGATCTGGCAATAATTACAGAAAACGAAGAAATAGCTCAGAACTACTTGGAGAAACTACAAGAAGTTTCGGCCAGAGCTGGACTGCAGATTTCATTTGAAAAAACCGTGTATATGTCTAATCATAGAAATAACAAGAAAAATCTTATTACTAAATACGGCAATATTAAGAGAGTAGAAAAATTTAAGTATTTAGGTGAAATAATTCAAGTGAATGGCTTAGACAAGAGTGCAAACCAGGCGAGAGCAAGGAAAATGGAATTTGCTTTTCAAAAAACCAAAGACATATATAACAAAAAAACATTTCGATTCAAGCTAAATTAAGACATTATAAAACTGTCATTAGACCAGAATGCCTGTATGCATCGGAGTGCCTAACTCTTAACAAAAAGGGGGAAATAGAAAACATGGAAAAGAAAGAAAGGAAAATTTTGAGAAAAATATTAGGACCAAGAAAGATTGGGGAAGAGTACAAGCTAAAGAGTAATAAGGAAATATACAAAACTATTGAGAAAGTGAGTGAGGCAATGCGTAAACGCAGACTAACGTTTTATGGTCACCTGTCGAGGATGGATGGAAACAGACTAACAAGAAAAGTGTTTGAACATAGTAACAGGAACGAAAAAACCAACAATAAATGGATACAGATGGTGAAAAAGGATTTAGCCTATTTTAATGTCACCCGTGAGTCAATCAGGGACAGGGAAAAGTTTAGACAAATAGTGAACGAAATTAAGTGTTTTCCAGAAGAAACGAAACTAAAGAATAATAACAGGAAATGGTCGGAAGAGCGGAGGAGGAACCACTCGAATATGATGAGGAAATATTGGGAAGAGAGAAAAAAAGATCAAAAAGCCGGGCAAGTGAATTGTTGAACGTGGTCCAAAGATGGCCGAAATCGAAAGAAGAAGAAGAATGACCCAGTGAGGTGGCTGGGACAGTAGAATGGTATCCTCGGGTAACTGGATTTGATTTCCTCCCAGATAATCTCACTTTTATGTTCAGTATGTTGCCGAAATAATTTGTATTGAATGCTAGTCTCGTGTAATACCAAAAAGGGCGTAGATTTTAATATAATTTTATTGACACAGTATAGGGATCGTTAATGGAATTGGAGCCCGATATTTTGTTTAAGGAACAAGAGATCAGTTTAGTGCAAAAATTTGAATAACGATTTTCTATGCCATCCCAACAAGAGAGAGGGAGAGGGAGATGTAATTTAAATACTTCTTTCACTTATTTATTTTTCTTGCAGGATTGCAGAAAGATAAGAAATCAAGAACTAAAGGTTGTTACTACTTTCAGAGGAAGAATGCCTGAAGCAGGAGTAAGGATCGTGAGGACAGCAGAGGATTAAAAGGCAAAAAGACAAGGTCCAGTTTATATCCTTGTATAACACACGAGGCGCTGAATTTAACTGTCGCATGGAGAGAAAAAGAGGTCTAGCAAATGAACCAGGGAAAACGTAGTACAGTCGAATAAAGACTGAGACTGACAGAAAGTGCAAATGACTACAGGATAAACAAAAAGCTATAGATGCATGGGTGACTGCGGATAGTAAACGAGGGTTAGAACTTAAATAGTAGCAACTATTTATTCACAACCGATACAAAAGTGTTACATGTTTGCACCTCTTACTGTCCTTCAAAGTAGTCACTAGCGTTGTGTTGAACCACTTGCAAGCGATGTGGAAGGCGTAGTATACTATTACCAGAGGCTCTTCTTTTGATGGTGCGAGTGGAGCGGTCTACTGCCTGTCGAATTTCTGGAACAGTTCTGAAGCGAATGCCGCGAAGTGGTTCCTTCATCTTCGGAATCAAATTAAAGTCTCAAGGACTTAAGTCCGGGGAGAATGGTGGATGGTACAGTACTTCCCAGTCCCATCGACCGAACAGAGCAGCCACAGCTTGCGCTGTATGCGCCCGTGCATTGTCGTGCAAAATGATGGGTGGATTGCGCAGAAAGTGTCGCCGCTTCTTTCGCAAACCTGGTAGCAGGCGATGCTCCAAAAATGAACGGTAATACTGTGCATTGACGGTCTGCCGTGGAGGAACGTAATGCGTCAGGATAACACCTTCACAGTCGTACACGAGAATCACCATAACTTTCACCATACTGGGTCTCTGACGCACATTCGACTTTCGCGGCGATCCATTATGACGCCATTCGTTGGATTGGACCTCCAGTTTTGGGCCGTACGATGTAGCCCATGTCTCATCCAGTGTTACGATACGGCGTAAGAAAGCCCCTCCTTCGCGCTCATAGCGCTCCAAGTGCATCTGAGCAGCGTCGTAACGCATTCATTTCTGCATTTCAGTCAGTTCTTGCGGAACCCATCGTGATGCAATTTTTCGTATACCCAGGCGTTATTTCAGGATGCGTAGCACAGTCGTTCGCGTTGATCCGGTTTCGTGGGCGAACTCACGAATTGTATGGTGTCGATCACTGTCCACTAATGCGGCAACAACATGCATTTCTTCTTCAGAGACGATAGGACGACCTGCCCAATGCTTGTCTGCCACAGTTTTCCGACCTTCCTTCAAGGCCTTTACCCAATGTGCCACTGTTTTGTACGGCAATGCCGATTCCCCGCACTCCTCTTGAAGACCTTGATGACACTGTATTGCTGTACGACCTCTGGCACATTCAATCTTGATCCAACTCCGTTGTTCCTGTTCGGAAAACATACTGACACCGTTACGTTCGACCGCTCGCTCACAAGTCACCGTGTTTCTCTCGATTGTGCGCACTCCGGTGACGTGGGACGGGCGAGTCCATTTGCTCGTAGGTAAGGTAGGTCTGTCAACAACGTGTGCTACCGCGACAATAGTAGATTCCATTGCATAGTGTCTCCACAGCAGTGTTGCCACTATTTAAGTTCCAACCTTCGTAGATACTGCCCATAAGAAAATTACAGAGACCTTTGGAGGAGGAGATGCAGCTACACGAATGTTAATACCGACGTGGGAGGCCAATTACAAACAAGAAATGGAAAACTGAGATGCGGAAAACTTTTACAAGAACCATCCAAGGAAAATGAGTTTGATGACAATACTATAAAAAGAGAATAGGAAGTAAATGAAGATGAGATGGGAGATAGGATACCGAGAAAGAATTTGACAAAGCACCGAAAGACCCAAGTCGAAACAAAAGCCTCTGGAATAGGCGACATTCTCTCAGAGTTATTAAGATCCTTCGGAGAGCCACCGATGACAGAACTGTATTACCTGCTGAGCGCGGTACATGAAACAGCTTAGAAACATTCATGCTTCAAGAACAATGTGATAATTCCAATTCCAGAAACGCCAAGTGGAAAAAGGTGTGAAAGTTGCAGTTCTACCAGTATGATAAGCGATAGTTGCAAAATAGTGACACGACTTATGTGCAAAAGACGGGACGAAATGGTTGAAGCCGACCACAGCGAAGATCAGTTTGGCTTCCGGCAAAATGTAGTAACATGTGGGGCAATACATGTCCTTCGACGTATCTTAGAAGATAGTTAAAGACAGGCAAACCTGCATTTACATGATTTCTAGATTCAGCGAAAGCTTTTCTTAATGTCGACTGGACTATACTCTTTGAAATTCTGAATGTAGCAGGTTATCCTACCTACAGACAGCAACAGTTAATCTAGAGCTTGAGCAGAAACCAGACTGTAGCTGTAAGAGTCGAAGGATTTGAAAGAGGAAGTAGTTGAGAAGTGAGTGAGACAGATGTGTAGGCTGGTTCCAATGTCTGGCAAGGAAACAATGGAGACATTTAGAAAGAGAGCTAAAATTCGGGGAGAAGTTGTATAAACTTCGAGTTAGCTGATGACATTATAATTGTTACGGACGGTACAGGAATTGGAAGAACATTTGAACGGCGTGGATAGCATCTTGAAAAGAGGTAATTAGATACACTTCAACAAACATAAAACTAGGGTAAAGGATTAACAGCAAATTTAAGCATGTGATACTGAGGGAATTAAATTAGGACTTTAGGTAGCAGATGAGTAATGCTACTTGTTGAGCCAAACATTTTATAACATCGAATATTAATTTAAGTCTTAGGAAGTCTTTTATTATGGAGTTCATTTGCAGGAAGTGAACCGTGGAGATAAAGGATTCAGACATGATGAAAATAGGTGTTTTAGAAATGCAGTGCTCTAGAAAATGCTGTAGATTAGATTGGTAGTCGGGTAACTAAAGAAAAAGTACCGATTCGGATTAGGATCAAAAGAAATTTATGACGAACCAAATTAAGACAAGAGTCGGTTGATAAGACACATTTTTAGACGACGACTCGCCAGTATGGTAATGGAGGAAGTGTGACAGGTAAGAATTACGTTGGAAGACTAGCACCTAAACACAGTGAACTGGTTGAAATGGATGAACACTGCAGTAGTTATGCAGACACGAAAAGGCTTTGCACAGGACTGACTATTGTTGAGAGCTGTATGAAACAAGTATTCGAATCAAATAGTGAAACAACAGCTCATTATGATTTATTAATATTTTCATAATTAAAGCCTTCATCAGGTTCGCTCTTACAATTAATCCGACAAAAAATTGTTCAAATGGCTCTGAGCACTAAGAGATTTAAGTTCTGAGGTCATCAGTCCCCTAGAACTTAGAATTACTTAAACCTAAGGACATCACACACATCCATGCCCGAGGCAGGATTCGAACCTGCGACCGTAGCGGTCGCGCGGTTCCAGACTGTAGCGCCTAGACCCGCTCGGCCACTCCGGCCGGCAATTAATCAGACATACTATACATTGTACATTTTGAGCATTACGTAGTTTACTTTATACAAAGACTCACATTTAATGTTGGAGAACACTTAGAAATTATTATAACATAAATGCAGAAAAAAATCGGAAACCTATAAAAGAAGCGACTTTAGATTAGTTCATGAGAAGTTGACCAACAAGGAGAAATTGGAATCAGGTATATTTAAACTGCAGGCACTGGCGTGAATGGTCGTGATAGAAGGGGTGACAGAGGAAGAGAAGGAGCAATGTGACAGAAGCACAAGTAATGAAGAGAGGGGCAAAAAATAATGGCGCAACTGACAAACGAGAAGAGGAAGAATCATAACTGCAAGAAGATCCACGTAATTGCTGCTGTAGTAGCAGTAGTAGTTTTATTCGTCCGTAGAACAGTTTTACTAAGCTTCTGGACATGTCATGGTATTACAATCTAAGAACAACAAAAACAATATTGTTCCTATGCACAGGAATTTACATACACTCCTGGAAATGGAAAAAAGAACACATTGACACCGGTGTGTCAGACCCACCATACTTGCTCCGGACACTGCGAGAGGGCTGTACAAGCAATGATCACACGCACGGCACAGCGGACACACCAGGAACCGCGGTGTTGGCCGTCGAATGGCGCTAGCTGCGCAGCATTTGTGCACCGCCGCCGTCAGTGTCAGCCAGTTTGCCGTGGCATACGGAGCTCCATCACAGTCTTTAACACTGGTAGCATGCCGCGACAGCGTGGACGTGAACCGTATGTGCAGTTGACGGACTTTGAGCGAGGGTGTATAGTGGGCATGCGGGAGGCCGGGTCGACGTACCGACGAATTGCTCAACACGTGGGGCGTGAGGTCTCCACAGTACATCGATGTTGTCGCCAGTGGTCGGCGGAAGGTGCACGTGCCCGTCGACCTGGGACCGGACCGCAGCGACGCACGGATGCACGCCAAGACCGTAGGATCCTACGCAGTGCCGTAGGGGACCGCACCGCCACTTCCCAGCAAATTAGGGACACTGTTGCTCCTGGGGTATCGGCGAGGACCATTCGCAGCCGTCTCCATGAAGCTGGGCTACGGTCCCGCACACCGTTAGGCCGTCTTCCGCTCACGCCCCAACATCGTGCAGCCCGCCTCCAGTGGTGTCGCGACAGGCGTGAATGGAGGGACGAATGGAGACGTGTCGTCTTCAGCGATGAGAGTCGCTTCTGCCTTGGTGCCAATGATGGTCGTATGCGTGTTTGGCGCCGTGCAGGTGAGCGCCACAATCAGGACTGCATACGACCGAGGCACACAGGGCCAACACCCGGCATCATGGTGTGGGGAGCGATCTCCTACACTGGCCGTACACCACTGGTCATCGTCGAGGGGACACTGAATAGTGCACGGTACATCCAAACCGTCATCGAACCCATCGTTCTACCATTCCTAGACCGGCAAGGGAACTTGCTGTTCCAACAGGACAATGCACGTCCGCATGTATCCCGTGCCAACCAACGTGCTGTAGAAGGTGTAAGTCAACTACCCTGGCCAGCAAGATCTCCGGATCTGTCCCCCATTGAGCATGTTTGGGACTGGATGAAGCGTCGTCTCACGCGGTCTGCACGTCCAGCACGAACGCTGGTCCAACTGAGGCGCCAGGTGGAAATGGCATGGCAAGCCGTTCCACAGGACTACATCCAGCATCACTACGATCGTCTTCATGGGAGAATAGCAGCCTGCATTGCTGCGAAAGGTGGATATACACTGTACTAGTGCCGACATTGTGCATGCTCTGTTGCCTGTGTCTATGTGCCTGTGGTTCTGTCAGTGTGATCATGTGATGTATCTGACCCCAGGAATGTGTCAACAAAGTTTCCCCTTCCTGGGACAATGAATTCACGGTGTTCTTATTTCAATTTCCAGGAGTGTATTTACAGGTTGAGACTACTGAGTCTTTGCTTATTTTTATCATTTAAACACTGACATACAAGATTTTCCCTGACAAATATAACTCAAACTTAACCTATCCATTTATTACCTACAATACACAAGCCCAAAGCAATCTGACTGCTATACAGTGGCAACATGAGTTCCAACAATTAACACAAAAGAATGGCTCTGAATTGCAAGAAATCTTAACAATAATAAAAATCCAAGGAATATTAAATTAAAGAAATATGAAGCCATCTCCAACTCTTTTAATTGCCCAAACTCATTTCAATGACAAACCTCATGGTTTTGTAAGTCACTTACCTCACAGAAAATCTTCATAACACGAACGAAAGCAATTACAGCTAGCAGTAACTACAGCCAGCTAAATGAAAAGATTCTAACTAAAAATGGCTCTACTTCTGAGGACATCAGTCGCCTAGAACTTAGAACTAATTAAACCTAACTAACCTAAGGTCATCACACACATCCATGCCCGAGGCAGGATTCGAACCTGCGACCGTAGCGGTCGCTCGGTTCCAGAGCGCCTAGAACCGCACGGCCAAAGATTCTAACTACTACAGACTCTAACTACTAGGAGCAAAAGAAAGATTTTGTTGAAGAGCAAATAATATATTTAGAAAATTTACCTTATTCACGTGACATTCAATTCTAAAAATTAATTAGTTTTCAATAATTCCACAACCCAAACATTACCAACAACATCCACCCCATTTTACATTTCCTTGTGTCTCAATTTACAATGCATGTCCTACCAACACAGAATCTCTACTAAGAAAAACATGTCCATAAACTTGTCTATCCACTCCGTAAATGGTAGTCTGTCCAACCACAGAATCTCTTGCCGGGGGCGCAGAGCGCTGTCAGCGATATTAACACACTCTGTAGCGCTGCCAACATACAAATAGGCTACTTACAAGACGTAGTTTGAAGATGATCGGATAGAGGGACTGACGGAAACTGGACGTGAGTGTTAATTTTATAGGGAAAATTTATGGATTTGACAAAAGGAAATGCTTTACGTTTCTCTTACATTCAAGGTTGCACTGAATGTTGCAAAGGCGGGGACCAGGAACAGAGGAGTTCGCGTTGGCACGGACTCAAGGTTGGGATAAGGTGGGGGGGGGGGGGGAGGGCGAAGGAAGGAGGGGATGTATTTCACGAGGCCCATGAAACCCGATTTTTGGAAAAAATTTAGCATTGAAACAACATAAAACTTGTAATGAATTATAGAAAAATTACAAGTTAATAACACAGGAAACCTTTCAGTTTCTAGTCTGAGGGCCTGCGTGGATCTGCCAGCAAACTGACCGCGTAGTTGAGAATATTCCAGTAAGGAGAAGATGTACATTGACAGGCTGACCAAAGCTGCTGCCAACAATAACAAACCGACACGACTCGTGAGTTCATAGACGGAACGGCAAACCGCACGTAGCTTAGTAAAGCAAGTCAGAAAGATGAAGACCCTCCATTAAGGAACAACTGACACAAAGACTGACTTTCTCGAATGGAAGAGAAAACAGATGTAAAAAAACATCATCATCCCCTTCCCCCCTCACATGGGCACGCTTACACAGCCGTTTTCTCCAGACCTATGCTCGCTGTCACATTGCTAAGTGCAATACAGTACACAGTACGACCTCATTTTGTGAAAGGTTTCACGTTATCAAAGTTGTGACAGTTCGTAGCTCTCATAGTTCTTAAATTAACTTCATGACACTAACATCTGAAATTACCGGACGTATGGTTTTAAAATTGTACATTTGTGATTTGCAATTGCTTGAACATTATGTTGGAGTTATGTACTAAGCACTTATATAAACACATTTTTTTGTTTTATTCTTCATTGTATCGACCAACAAGGATCACGTAACAACTTCAGTTCCTTTTCTTTCCTAGTTGTTTACTACTATTCCGATACTCCTTTGTCTTCTCTCCCTGCTTTTTCCTCTCTTCTGTTCATGTAGTTCCTGAATTTTATTCGTTTTATCTTGGTAGTCTTATAACTTCAGTATTTTATCGTTAAAATTATTTCTATTATTTCCAAGTCTTTCAGGTTCTTTCTTTGAAATCGTTTTCTTATGTCTGAAATCAACAGTACCACAACTTCTTTTCCCAGAAATACAAGAATATTTGTTTTGTTAGACTGTTCTCATTTACTTATAGAGGCCTTGCCATTACTTCTGATATTTTCAGTATTGTTTGGTAGATCTCCTTATTAGTTCTTATTTTACCACCGTCTGGAATTTGTACTGCGCCCATTATTTTTCTAATAATACATCATTCAAGTATCTCTGTTCTGTCTACCTTATGGTCATTATTAAGCATTCACAGGCTTATAAACTTTGTGTCTCACCACTGTGGTATATTGTTTGGATTTAAACTTTCTACGTATGCATATCTTGGCTCTGATGGCTCTGAGCACTATGCGACTTAACTTCGGAGGTCATCAGTCGCCTAGAACTAACCCAAGGACAACACACACATCCATGCCCGAGGCAGGATTCGAACCTGCGACCGTAGCGGTCTCGCGGTTCCAGACTGAAGCGCCCAGAACCGCATATCTTGTAGATTATTATAGTTAAACTGTATGCTCTTTCCATTTTATTAGTTGTTACATACACTGCAAATTTTTCTAGTCCATACTCACGTACAGTATCTCGTAATTTTTTGCTAACTTGATATAGTTTACCTTCTGGTGTTATGTATATCCCCTTTTTTTATACTTTTCATGAATTTTGTTTCTCAGAAAAATCTGGGAACAGTTATACTGATTATTCTGCGCAGAAGATTTATTTGAATCGTTGCTTCTGTCAGATATTCTGAAAGTATTGCAAAATTGTCTGTACTCGTCAGGCAGCTTACCTTGATTACATTTGTTTCCTTTCCAGAATTATTGGTTCCATTTTGTGATTTTGTTAATCTCCTCATTCCATAACATAACTTTTTTTCTAAAAAACAGTAAAATAGTATAGTTGATAAGCTATCCAATTTGCCTAACACCAGTTATTGCAAATAGCTGAGATATCTGTTTGTTAGCATTTTACAAACTGTATTTTGTATGCCAGTTGCACAAGTGATAATTTTCTGTAACTCTTAACATTTTTTGCCACCCTTTTCATTTAATTGGTATATTAATGCTTTTTTTTTACTCATCTGGATTCTTTTCTGCTTTGCAAATGTTATCAGAAAGAAAGATTTATCTTTGGTTCTGAAGCTTTCCGAAATTCCGCTGTAACTAAGCCTTCGCAACTTGCTTTTATGTTTTTGTATATTTTAATAACTTAGCAGTTTCTATCTCTGCTGACAGGAAATTTACCTCAATTTTTTCTGGTATTACTGAAAAGTGTAAGCTAAATCTTGGAACTGGAGAGTTTACGAGGCAGTCAAAAAATGTTGGTAGTATTTTACCATGCTACCAAATTCTCATATTATTTTTTGATATCACTTCTATTATTTTTCGTTCAATGGTTGTTTCAGTTTACTTTCTTACTTTTGAAGTTTCTCTTGTCGATGTTAACGTTGACGAAGGTTCATGTGATCAGATTCTTCTTCTTCTTCTTCTTCTTCTTCTTCTGATTGTTATTATTATTATCATTATTCTTATTCTTATTATTACTATTATTATTATTAATTGTTTTAGATATTTCATAGTGATAAGTATTAGAATCCTTGGCAACTGCATCACAATAAAAGTGGGACTAACAGCAAATTGTTCCTGGAGGGTAGGGCGAAGGAGAATCTGAGAAACTGTAAACCCTCCACTCAAAGAATCCAACTCTGATTCCACACCTGAGTTTGCGAATGTTTTGTTTGATAGATATTATCCAAGAGGTATTTTGATCCAACTTCCATGAGACTACAGCTATTAATTTTCATTAAGATGGCAGCAGCTATCATCTGGGTTCCTTTGTGTGAAGGAGGACGCCGAGAGTGAAGTGATACCATAGCTGGGACGAGATTCGCAGTTAGGACCAACCACATAATAATAGTTAAATAGTTGTTTTGATTCTTCTGAGAACTCTTATGTAAAAGTCGCCTATTTTATTGTAGGAATGGAAAATTAGAGTGATAGTAGAAAACAGTAAGAAGCATACGTTTGTTTTCTTTGTGGGATAGAGTCCTCAAACAGGAACCAACAGAATCACTAAGTCGCTGTTTTATGAAGCAGTCAACACGTTACATACGTGTCTGGAGTCAATGTGTTCTGTTGTGCATACAGTACGATGTAGTTGCCCATTACCCACAAGTAGAAGGCACATATTTGCAAATTGGAATTCATAAACATATCAAGCCCAAAAAATAAGTTCCAGAGTAACAAGATAACCACCTGGGATCCATCCCAGAGACAGATCAAGTCCATTGTGAAGTCTGACAACATAAGGACAGCCAGCATTTGGGAGCTTCACATGAAGCACACATTCACTCACACACACAACCACACACACACATGAACAGAATTCTGTTGTCGTTTTGGTGACACGACCCTTTGTAACCTCAGAGAAACGCCGTGGGGCCACAGGGCGATGTGTCTTGTTACGAAGCCATTTTTTTCGAAAGCTGTCGCGTAACTAATTTAAAGTCAGAATGTAAAGACATTTTAGATCCGAATAATTAATCAAAAGCGACAAGTGAAAGTCATATTATTAGAGTGCTTGACGCCAATTAATTATCCTAATTTACATTTTTATTCAGATATGTGTGATGTATATAAGTATGAAGCCATATGGAAACATACAGGAATGAGATGCCATCGCTCGGGGGAGCAGTGAGGCTTTTTATCCACATAGATAAGCCATCCCCAGGTGAATTCACGAAGGCCACACGGAATTGGCTACAGGTCAGTGCCAATTGCCTGACCAGCCTTTTGTTTTGAGTTGCCATATCTGGACGTCGGGCATCCTACAGACAACACAGATACCATCTGCTATGGCGTAAGGGCTCCAGCAGAGACTGTTTTAAAACTCGAAGATGAAAAAAGGAAAAACGGTGTTTTTAGCAAGGTCCAGGAAAGGCACTATTATGATCAAAACGTAGAAAGCTGTGTTTCTTTAGGAAGTACCACATGCCACAGATGTTGTGGTGGTCTTCAGTCCAGAGACGTTTGATGCAGCTCTCCATGCTACTCTATCCTGTGCATGCTTCTTCGTCTCCCAGTTCCTACTGCAACCTACATCCTTCTGAATCTGTTTAGTGTATTCATCTCTTGGTCTCCCTCTACGATTTTTACCCACCACGCTGTCCTACAATACTAAATTGGTGATCCCTTGATGCCTCAGAATATGTCCTACCAAGCCGATCCCTTCTCCTGGTCAAGTTGTGCCACAAATTTCTCTTCTCCCCAATTCTATTCAATACCTCCTCCTTAGTTATGTGATCTACCCATCTAATCTTCAGCATTCTTCTGTAGCACCACACTTCGAAAGCTTCTGTTCTCTCCCAGTCTAAACTATTTATCGTCCACGTTTCACTTGCATACATGGCTACACTCCATACAAATACTTTCAGAAATGACTTCCTGACGCTTATATCTATACTCGATGTTAACAAATTTCTCTACTTCAGAAACGCTTTCCTTACCATTGCCAGTCTACAGTTTATATCCTCTCTACTTCGACCACCATCAGTTATTTTGCTCCCCAAATAGCAAAACTCATTTACTACTTTAAGTGCCTCATTCCCTAATCTAATTACCTCAGCATCACCCGGTTTAATTCGACTACATACCATTATCCTTGTTTTGCTTTTGTTCAAAAAATGGCTCAAATGGCTCTGAGCACTATGGGACTTAACATCTGAGGTCATCAGTCCCCTAGAACTTAGAACTAGTTAAACCTAACTAGTCTAAGGACATCACACACATACATTCCCGAAGCAGGATTCGAACCTGCGATCGTACCGGTAGCGCGGTTCCAGACTGAAGCGCCTAGAACCGCTCGGCCACACCGGCAGGCTTGCTTTCGTTGATGTTCATCTTATATCCTCCTTTCAAGACACTGTCCATTTCGTACAACTGCTCTTCCAAGTCCCTTGCTGTCTCTGACAGAATTATAATGTCATCGGCGAACCTCAAAGTTTTTATTTCCTCTCCATCGATTTTAATTCCTGCTCCGAATTTTTCTTTTGTTTCGTTTACTGCTTGCTCAATATACAGATTGAATAACATCGAGGATAGGCTACAACCCTGCCTCACTCTCTTCCCAACCACTGCTTCCCTTTCGTGCCCCTTGACTGTTATAACTGCCATCTGGTTTCTGTACTAATTGTAAATAGCCTTTCGCTCCCTGTATTTTACCCCTGCCCTCCCCAAATAGCAAAACTCCTTTACTACTTTAAGTGCCTGATTTCCTTATCTAATTCCCTCAGCATCACCCGACGTAATTCGACTACATTCCATTATTCTCGTATCGCTTTTGTTTATGTTCATCTTATATCCTCCTTTCAAGACACTGTCCATTCCGTTCAACGGCTCTTCCAACTCCGTTACTGTCTGTCAGAATTACAATGTCATCGGCGAACCTCAAAGTTTTTATTTCTTCTCCATGGATTTTAATACCTACTCCGAATTTTTCTTTCGTTTCCTTCACTGCTTGCTCAATATATAGATTGAACAACATCGGGGAGAGACTACAACCCTGTCTCACTCCCTTCCCAACCACTGCTTCCCTTTAATGCCCCTTGACTGTTATAACTGCCATCTGGTTTCTGTACTAATTGTAAATAGCCTTTCGCTCCCTGTATTTTACCCCTGCCACCTTTAGAATTTGAAAGAGATTATTCCAGTCAACATTGTCAAAAGCTTTCTCTAAGTCTACAAATGCTAGAAACGTAGGTTTTCCGTTTCTTAATCTTTCTTCTAAGATAAGTCGTAGGGTCAGTATTGCCTCACGTTTTCCAACATTTCTACGGAATTCAAACTGAACTTCCCCGAGGTCGGCTTCTACCAATTTTTCCATTCGTCTTTATAGAACTCGTGTTAGTATTTTGCACCCATGGCTTATTAAACTGACAGTTTGGTAATTTTCACATCTTTCATCACCTGCTTTCTTTAGGATTGGAATTATTATATTCTTGTTGAAGTCTGAGGGTATTTCACCTGTCTCATACATATTGCTCACCAGATGGTAGAGTTTTATCAGGGTTGGCTCTCCCAAGGATATCAATAGTTCTAATGGAATGTTGCCTACTCCAAGAACCTTGTTTCAAGTTAGGTCTTCCAGTGCTCTGTCAAACTCTTCACGCAAAAATGTAGCCTGTGACTCTTATTTCCTGGTGCAACCGAGTAACAGCGCGGCAAACTGCGGAACAAATCACAGAGCGTACTGTGCTTCACGGAGCTGGCTGCACTCAGTTTAGATACGAACTGCATGCGCAACGGATCCAAAATTTGGGAATAGGCTGCTGTACGGGAAGTTTCGATGGGTGCACGGTCTATTTGCCTCCCTTTGTGAAGCATCTGCGACGTGTGTATCGGCTTTTGACTAAGTTAAGCTCCATCTCCGCGAGTATACGCAGACACTGGTGCATACAACCTGGTCCACGATGGCGGCAGCAGCTGCTACTTTCGGAAATGCCGAACGTGCTCCCGGAATCAATGTGAGCTACACATCAGTCGGAGGACGTCGAAACAGTGACGCAACTCCGACGGACATGAGCACGGGGGAATAAGATGAGTGGTATCCAGCGAAGAGTTAATTCCCAAAACAAATAAAATGGAAACTAAAATGATAAACGCTGTAGTTGAGAGCTTAGCGGAGTTCCAGAATGAATTAACACAAAAAAGGGCGTGAACCATAATTACATCGCTGGCTAGAGACAAAATCTGGGCACTCGCACTAGGTCAGGCAAGGCTTTACGGACAAAATGAAGAGCTCAGAACTGAAAACGCCAGGCTCAGAAAAGAACTAGCGGTTGCAAACGCACCAGATGCTCAGGAACGTTTTCAGCGCCAGGAACAAGAAATAACGATACTCAAATCCGAAAATCAGAGGCTAAAGTCAAAAAATAAAGCCCTCTCACTTTCATTTGCAGTGGTTGCGGCTGACGGTCCGATTCCAAAACCTAATAGCAAAATACAAGAACGTATTCAACAAACAAAACTAAACAGTCCAGCACACTTTTCTTTAAATCAGAAACCAACCAAGATGAGAGAACCATTAGACAAACCATCACTAAAACAATTAACCCAAAGCAAGGCCAATTAAAAATAAAATCAATCAGGTGAACAGCAAACACTGTAATAATTGAAACGGAGTCACAAGTAGACAAGAAAAAGATAATAGAAAAAACAACACAGCTTAAGGACATTAGGTGTGAAGAACCCAAGTAGTTTAGACCTCTGCTGGTACTGCACCATGTCTCAACATATTTAACTTACCAGTAATTCTTAGAAGATCTCTACAAAATAAACCTGAGTGAACACATTACTAAAGATGAGTTCGATATCGAGGTTAAAATAAAATTTAAAAGAAGAACAATGGGCAAAAGTACAATAAATAATATTTTAGAAGTGTCGACAAGAGTACGGTTACTGCTGCATCAAAAATAAAAGATTTGTATTCAATTAAATCTTTGTATATCAACGACTTTGTTGCTGTATAACAATGTTTTAACTGTTGGGGCTTCGGTCACCCATCGAAGCGTTGCGGCAAGGACCCAGTATGCGGGAGATGTGCCAAACCCGGACACAAAAGGTCAAAATACAGGCAGGAGAATCCTGTTGAAATAGAACATGCAGTTTCCTGTAGAAATAGAACATGCAATAAGGCAGGGGGCCATAAGGCAGGGGTGCCAGACTGTCCTACATATAAACAGCTCTACGAAAGACAAATAGAAAGCACCGAATACGATGCTCTGGACAATGTCCATTAATAAGGAGTGCTACCATAACTGTCAGAAACCCACGCCCCATAACACACGCAGGAACAGACGTAACTAATAACACAAACTGGCAAAAGTACAAATCGCCGTCGACTAGGATGAGAGGCTGGCGGCGAGCCGTTGCCTGACGGCAATACATGAGGTTATTACAACTCACAAATGCAGATACTAATACTGATGTAGTGCCTCAGTTCTGGGAGACAATGCAGTTTAGGTATTTCAGAATTACCTACTACGAAGACGATATGTGCATGCAGGGAGCAATTGAATATGAAGTGCCCAGGCACCTGAAACATCACATGTTTGATTGGACCATCTTCCAGGCTTGTCTCCTTTTGCGACTTGACACAATGGAAGACGAAATACTACGAGATAGCACAAAGAAATGTAACGATGTCCTTGAACATCCTGAGAATGAAGACGTCACGGAGTTCAAATGAAATCCAACACCACAGACAAACACACACAAAGACAATTGCACACTACCCGCACAACAAGCATAAAATGATACAACCAAATGTAGACCCTATATTACACCAGTTCGTTCTATCTACGGGGGTAGCTGAACAGAAAGACAAAAACAGTCACCTTTCATGAACAAGTCCCCGGAAGAGATCAAAAACAAAAAGTCACTATCAGGGGAAATTCCCTGCGAAAACACATCAGACTCCACAGTACCAGAAACCATAAAGCAGGAGAAACATGCCGCACTACAAAATTACTCGAAATCGGAACAAGAAACAAACAGTCCAGAAGACCAACCAGACACAACAAAGGACTCCCAGATGAATACCGCTAATCACATAAACTACGAAAACTTAGAAGCTAACCAACGGCTTGGCAGACTAGAAAACAGAGATATATTTCAAACAGCTCTTCGTTATGTAATGCGAACTAAGCATGAAAGCCCGCATCTCGTGGTCGTGCGGTAGCGTTCTCGCTTCCCACGCCCGGGTTCCCGGGTTCGATTTCCGGCGGGGTCAGGGATTTTCTCTGCCTCGTGATGGCTGGGTGTTGTGTGCTGTCCTTAGGTTAGTTAGGTTTAAGTAGTTCTAAGTTCTAGGGGACTGATGACCATAGATGTTAAGTCCCATAGTGCTCAGAGCCATTTCTAAGCATGAAAACAAGAATAAATCTGCTCCCCAACTACCGAACAAACTAACAGGACGATCCTAAGAACTGAAATTCTGCCAACGAACCTCTAAGAACTATGTAAGCTTTTAGGAGAGGCATGTGCGCGAAGGGGAGAGGGCCTGAACCTAGAGAAAGTGTATAACGACTTCGTGAGAGCCCATGGACGTGTGTTTCTGAATTTTAAAGAAACCACACCTAAGTGTTTTTGCTTCAATTGATATCCCTTCTGAAAATAATACAACTAGATTGCCAGGGCAGTACCCTAGTAAACATGGAACTAGGTAGGCTCTTAGAAGAAACAAAAGCAGACATCGCCTGCGCACAGGAACCTTTTCTGCAAGGCGGGAAGATTTCAGGGCTCCCGGTAACATTACATCACAATCGCCAAAACACCAAATGCAAAAGCCGCGATAACACAGTTCACCCAGTATTGCTCTGAACATGTGGCCACGGCAGAAATAAGAGACGGACAGGATGTACGGCTCATGACGGGTATTTATGTTCAGCACTCGTATGATATTGAACCTTTCTTAGACAAAATAAAAGACATTGCACGACACTCAGAAAGAAAAATGCTGCTCATTCTGACTGATATCAACGCAAAATCCCCCTTGCGGAACACAGATAGAACTGACAACAGAGGACAACTAGTGGCTGACGTGGTAATTGAATGCAGCCTCTTTATATTGAATAGAGAGGGTCAGCCACCTACCTACCGCGAAGACGCCGGTAGTATAAATAACATAGACCTTTCTCTCGGGAATGCAAGATCTCTTCCACTAGTCAACACATGGAGGGTAATTGACAGAGCCACACACAGTGAGCACAACACAGTCGTCTTAACTACAGACAGATATGTCAGTACCCATAACATGGACCATGAACAGCAGCATTTACTCATAGGAAGAGCCGACTGGAAAAGAGTTTGAGATATTTTTGAGGCGTCATCACTAAATACTGTTCGAGGCAGTATAGATTTGTAATGCATGTACCGACAGAGGTCCTATAAAGGGCACAAGTAGCAGCTATATCACGGGCAAAAACTGGGTGAGGACAGAAACAACCATGGTCGACAAAACTTGCAAGATTAAGGAAGGATTCACGGGACAAAAGAAACTACTACCAACAAGCCAAGACAGCTCCTGAAACACAGATAAGACTTGACTTGTATCGTGACGCTAAAGAGAAATTCCAAAAACAACTAAAGACAACAAAGCAAGACTACTGGACCAATTTCGTCAAAACCCAGCTACAGAACGATATATAAGCAGAACCTTTCAAGATATAAACAGAACGAGTTATGACACCGGCAGTTCTGTCAATATTAAAACAAGCTGACGACACAATGACCAGAGGATGGAGAATCACAGCAGAATATCTTATTAACAGGCTACGCTCAGATGAAGACCCAACACAAGACGAGCGACGCCACGCTGACCTAAGAGAGAGCGTGAGGTAACCATACATCATCAGTGACAGCGTAACCATACCATTCTCACAAGAAGAAGTCACGACGGCAATCAGCAGGCTTAAATACCGAAGAGCACCCGGCCCAGCCAAAATACCTTTAGGAACATTAAAACAAACAGCATCACGAATCATACCTTTTCTTACTAACATGTTCAACGAGGCAGTACTAACAGGAAGAATTTCAAATCTCTGGAAAACTGCTAATGTAGTAATAATCAGGAAATCACAAGACAAAGAGCCAACAGACACAAAATGTATCGACCGATCTGCCTCTTAAACACTCTCGCCAAGGTACAGGGAAGGCTCCTGTGTGACCGCTTACAATCGCACAGACACCTCCTCGACTAACGCCCAATCAATTCGGCTTCAGGGAAGGTAGATCAATAGAAGGCGTCGTCAACCAAGCACTGACAGTTACAAAGAGCATCAGCGATAAATACATGGTCGACATACTAATCGACATAGCCGGGACTTTTTACAACCTGTGGTGCCTGTCCCTCTTCACCAGGTTAAAGGAAATGAGACTATCAGCTTCACTCTACAATAGCCTCCTCGACTACTGCGGAGGCAGAGTGGTTCAGTGGAGGGCTGGTACACGTAAGGTAGTTAAGAGAATAACGAAGGGATGTCCACAGGCCTCGATCTGCTGACTAATATTATGGGATATCGCAATCGAGCTCTTTCTGAACACGCTGGACGGTGACGACATCGTAAGAGGTGTGGTGGCGTCCGCAGATGACCTGCTCGTAGTGGTGTCAACCAAATCGAGAGCAGCGCTAGAGACAACAGGCACGCAACTGCTTCATGAAATTAACATTTGGTGCAAAGAAAATAAATTAATAATCGCTCCCAACCTAACTGTATATTTACTGCTCAGAGGGACACTACACAGGAATCCAATTCCAAAATTGGAAAATACAAACATACAGAGGAAGCAAGCCACACGTTATCTAGGACTGCATCTTGACGAAAAACAGACTTTTAACTAACATATCAAACTGACAATTGACAAAGCCTCCAAAATTTTGCACCAACTAGCAAGACTCAACACAACCCAGTACAAATTACCTATTAAGACGATAACGACTGTAACGTTCCCTGGCAACACTCATACTATTAATAAACTAATATTTAATTGTACTATATACGCCGCTTTGTAGCAATTTGTATATACTGTAATTATTTAACAAAAATATTATTTAATTTTGTGTAAAGGACATTCGTTATTATTGTAATATTTTCTGTAGTAATATTCTCGATGTATTTATGATTGTAATATTTCTATACTCATAATGTAATTGCGAAATGTGTCAATATCTGCGATAACAAAAATGTAAAATTCAGCCACAGAGGAAAATAATGTTGTAAGATTACAAAGAGATGTTAATGGTCAGCAGTAGTATAAAAAGCACCACGTACTGTGTATTCTTTGTCGTCTTCCTGGAGAGCTGAAAGTGAGAGGAACCTGTGACGTAGCATTTTATGAATAGGTGGACTTCTTTTGTCTGTATCTAGATTTAGCCGCCATTAGAGGAGAAATTACAAACTAATGTAAGTTGAATTATTGTTGTGGTCTAAATACATTATAATTCACCAAAAGTGTGTATTATTAATGTAAATTAGCTTGCCCATGTCATCTATATCATTTCTTTAAAGAATTTTCAGCATTTTAGCGGTGTTGCTGGGCTGTGCCGCGACCGAACGATTTGCAGCGGCGGCACATTTAAAAAATTGTTCCGCTAAGAAAAATTAACCAAACCCGTAAATCGGGAGCAGATAAAAATTAGCAGTGAATTGAGAAAATGTTTTTCTTTTACAGCGATCCTGAGACTGACGGAATTTATTACTAGTTTCACATTTGTGCATTCATAGGCGGATAGTTAATGTTGAAATTTAACAATTTTGGTTCTTTCAAATAACTTAAATGTATAGTGAAGTGTGTTTTATCAATGATAATTAAACGTCGGCTTGGCAATATTTAACCATTTTCTGCCAATAGAGACAGTCTTGTGTTCCATAGCTAACGCCGGGAAAGAATTCCGTAAAAATATAAAAAAAACCACTGCATTTACAAAATGTGTGCCAAGGCCGAATTATGTAAAGGATTTAATTCTCAACTAAATATTCTTAATCGGTTAATATGAATTCACGTAATTTTAAATGTACTTAATTCTGTGTAAATGAATTTTTATTACCACACGTAAATAAGAGGTTCTACAACAAAGTTCCTACGTACAGAAAGAAAGAAAGATAAAATAACAAAAAAATAATTTTAAAAAAAGGTAACTATTTATTTTTTTTTTAATTTAATTTCATTAAATTTAAAAAAAAAGTAACTATTGAAATTTTTTAAATTTAATTTCATTAAATTGGCGCCCAACGTGGGGCTCGAATATGCAGTGGCCACAAAATACCCATGAGATAACTAGGGAATTATTGTAGTCGAACTTTGTTGGAGAACAATTAATCTTTTTTTTTCATGTATTTTATGTATTGCCTAACCAATATTGTGTGGTAATACCTGTATATGATTTTTTGCATGAGAACACTATATACCCAGAGGCAAGCTGAAGAAGAGAGCTCATTATATCGAAAAATTGATTACCTACCACAATACCAGGGGGCAGCTGCACCCAAGATAGATCACCAAAAGCTAAAGCTACAGTGTAGTTGTCCTGTGGGTAGTAAAGTAGCCTCAGTGCAGTGTTCTCGGATAATTAGTGGTGTGCTTGTTGTTAGCGTTCCTTTGTTAAAAATAACAGGACATTTGTGTAGTTAGTCATTGTAGTATATAATAAGTGTGTTTCAACAAATGACCATTTCTTGTGTGATTGTGTCAGTGAAACCTGAGTGTTAGGATATTTAGTTCAGATTTTGTTTCTTTTGTTGACTATGGTTAGATTGCGTAGTCAGAAAGATATAAACATGGATAATGAACAACAGTTAGCAAGTAGTGATACCGAGTTAGAAAGTGAGGCACCAAGTAATGTTAGTGGCGTAATTCAGGAAGTACAATGTGAGAATCTGGGGGCAGAAGGGCAAGAAATGTTGCCACTGCCAGCCAGTGATTCAGTTGATAGTAGAAATACTGTGCCACCCACAAGCACTAGACACGGACCAGAGAGTGGTGAGGTGTCAGAAGTACAATCATTAAGGGTTATGTTCGAGCGCATGCTCAATTTCCAAGCTGAATTTGCACGTATGCAAGCAGAACGCGATAGAGAACGTGATGCTAAACAAGCAGAGCGTGATCGACGCCTGCGTGAGAGAGACTTGCAGTTAATGCAGTCTTTGGAAACTATGCAAAGTGAGATTGTTAGTTTGAGACAAAACTATGAAACCATACCCAAAGCGGTGCAAGAACAGAGCGAAAGAGCAGATAGTATCCAAGTGGCTAACACCAGTATCGTAGATGAAATTAGTGTACTGGCTAACAGGATAGAACAATTAGAAATTGACACAAGTCAAGTAATTGATCAGAAAATGTCCGAACAAGTGCACAAAATTGAAAACGAATGTATAAAACAAATAGACGAGAAGGTGCACGCCGCGATTGAGGCCAAGGACGTGGGCTCCAATGCGGAAATGCAGGACCTAAAAAAGGCGGTGCACACTGACATTCCGCTGTGGCAGCGGAATGTCAACCGTCGTCTTGCGGAGCTGGAAAACAGCTTACTGCACGGCGATGCACAGGCGTGTGTCACGCCAGCCAGGTCCAACAATGATAGGCATATACGTACAGCAGTGAAAAATTGTGACTGCGAGACAGAACAGGCAAGCAATGTTAGCGAAACAAACAAATGTCACTCCAAAATAGTGATTGAAGAAAGCCTGATTAGAAACCGACAGTTTCAGATCTTTACAACGGAGAAGAAATCTGTTCACCCTGTAGTGTTTATCAAGGGATTTAGAAACATTGTGCCTAGCGTTTGGAGTCATACACAGAAAATACAGCTCGTTATGTATTACATACAAGGAGATGCTGCATTATGGGCAACCGAAGCAGCTGACAGTTGCGACACTTATGAGCAATTTGAAAAGGCATTCTTGGCCAAATATTGGTCAACATGTATTCAGGAGAGATTACGGAAAGAGGTATATAATCCAGAGCCGTATTCTCCACGATTAGGCAATTTGCGAAAATATTTTGAGAAATACATTAATAAGACCCGTTACTGGGACGAGCAGATTTCATCCCGGGATTTGATCAGACTTTTGAAATCACACTTGCCGATACACGTAAAGGAAAAACTTATACACGTACCGGAGAACGACATGGAACATTTCTTGTCTGTTCTGGACTCAATTGACCTGATTCAGGAGGATGTTAAGGCAGCCTCTGAACAGGCTAGAAGTAACGGAAACGGTTACAGAAATTGTCGAAATAACACGCCTCCACCAAATAATGGAACCGGCGGAGGTAACAATAGGAGACAAGATTATGTACAAAACGGGAATAGAGGTAGAGACCGGAACGGCAATAGTCCGCCGGTGAATAATGACCGGAAAAGGAGGTCAGAGGACCGATATGAAACAGGCCCACCAAGCAATAGTAGATGGAAAAATGCCAGGGGGCCGTGGAACACTAATACCTATAACGATGCAAACCGAACTTGGCCACAGAACCAGAGGCCCAGTCCGGATCGGCAAAACAGTGAAAGATATGACAATAACCGACCGCCACCACAAAATGCGCCAATTGCGCAACCGTGGCGGCCGACGCAACACAACTTACGCATAGTGGAGGTCAGCGACACAGAGCAGCCACACCCATCCACCAGTAATAATCCAACAAACTAGATTCAGCCGAGATACGCTCTCCATCGTCGGCTGAGGTTTGGAGTGAGAGCAGCCCGACACAGAACAAAACATCGAGAATCTGTATCCTCAGGTATAATGAAGGGGTACAGATGGGACATGAATTAATAACTGAACCACCCACGTGCATAAAGGAGCACAAAGACAAAGTACAAGCGATAACAGAGATCAAAATTAACAATATTGATGTGCAAGCAATCGTAGATACAGGCGCTACTGTCAGTGTCATGAGTATGGACTTATTCAGAGTACTGAGGAAAGAAAAGCGTATGCTGACTTTTCCTGTGAACAATTGCAAAGTCACTGGAGCCATCAGTGCACAGCGACAAATAATTAAACTCCAAGTGCGGGTAGAGATGTATATAGGGGGAGTAAAGGGTTTAAAGGTAGCCTGCATTTTGGGGGTAGATTTTTTGAGAGAAAGGGACGCAGTAATCGACCTTTCTCGGGGAAAATTAAGTTTGATGAACGCGGGTAGGAGGATAGAATTGTCCATGCTCAGATCTGGAGAGGTACCTGTGCCTAATTGTAATGCTATTAACATAAAATGTAGGAATCAGTGGATACTACATTTAGACAATCATTCTCTAGGACAAAATCTCTATTATCCAGACGTACAAAGTGATCAATTAAAAGCAAACGTGGACGCACTTGTGAACAAAGTATCACAGTCCGAAAATTTGAACTCAGTGCAACAGCAGGATTTGGTACAGTTATTATCTAACTATGCAAATGTATTTTCAGAACGACCAGGAATTGTTAAGGGGTAACAATAAAATATAGAGGTGAAGCCTCACAAAACCTACTGTCGAGCCTCATACTCCATTCCTTAGTCCAAGAAGGAAATAGTAGCTATCTCTTAGCAGATCCCCATTCAGGGAGAGTACGGGGACTGTATCCGCGTAAGGATGTGAAAATATTCCTACAATAAATGACTAATAGTCCTATGTGTTATGTGTAAAAAAAAAGGGACGCCATTCTTTTGAAAATGAATGAACATTAATGATGTGTGATCTGTAGAGATAATGTACTAGTGTAGAAGTATTTAGTTATAAGAATATGATTGACTTTCTCTTTTGTTTATGAATATTTGTGTTATGTCTTCTTTTAATTAGTGTTAGCTTAAACATGCTCTAAATGTCTGCACAGATAACCTGATTAGTGCAATTATTTATAGTGTTAAATTGTGGCAGAGATCAGTCAGGAGGAACATTTTAGTAGTGATTAGTTTGTGTACTGCATAATATTCTATATGTGTGTCAAACTTGAAATATTTCTTGGTACAATCTTTTCTATTTTATATATATATATATATATATATATATATATATATATATATATATATATATATGTGTGTGTGTGTGTGTGTGTGTGTGTGTGTGTGTGTGTGTGTGTGTGTGTGTGTGTGTGTGTAGCTGTCAGATTGACAGATTCGAACCCAGAACAATATCAATAATATGAGACCCTGAGAAGTTTATTTTCAAACCAGTGTTATCAAAGAGAATAATGCACCCAGTAGTGACCCGAGGGCACCATGGGAGGCAAACTTATTGCAAATTTAAGTAACGCAAGGTTACGCACAAAGAAGCTTCAATTGAAGCATGTGCAGATCCAATCAGTAAAAAGGAGCTAACCTGATACAGTCCAAGTCAATTTTAGCCTACAGAGACTACACTGTAGTTACGTAGGACCTTGCAAGTAAAGTGAGACATAATTTCAAAGGAGTTATTGAACAATATGCCTGAATCCGGCTGGAATACACAAATAAAATCTACTCGAACATAAATATAGATGATTTTTGGGCAAACTAATACAAAATTTTAATATTTGTTACCAGCTACGCAAATATCACACACCTTGGTAAAGAGCGAACAAAGAAGTTACGAATGTGCTGTTACAAAAATTGCACAACGGACATTCTAAATGAAAAAACGTAAACAAAATTGCAGTATTGTGTGGCAGAGACAGACAGTGACTGTTAAACCTGCAGCAATACGTCACGAGGTTGCTTTGAACAAGCAATAAGAAACTGTATCATCGTCGTGTGTGCAAGTGGACAAGGAACTAGCACGACACGAACAGTGAGCCGATAACGGACGGTGGACCAAGTTAGTGTCTAACTATATCTCTTTGTGTGTCAAGGGACGCTAGGAAAGCGCATTGACTACAGAGAAACATTTTGTCCTAAGGTGAAAACTTGCCTGTGACTAATGACAAGTCATGACATGCTGAAAAAATATTGTGTGCCCATAAAAAGTGTTACTGTGTCAACGAAACATTGTACAAACCAGACTAGTGAAGGCCTACTGAATAGTAACTGCCAATAACTCTGTGCGTTTTTTCCCACAGCAGGAACAATGCCCATAAGGATAGTACACTGTTTGTGAACTTGTTGCATGTTTGCTGGAGCACTGCAAGAAGATGTCACACGGGCGAGCTGATATACAACGCGCATCCGCCTACCTCAGCCATGCAGCGGCCGCAGCAGCCCGTAGCAGACCAGACAGCCACACGCCTCTCCGCGCCGTAGCTGTCAACACCGGGGGCGGTGACCTACACGGAGCCGACGCGCCGCGCTGAGCGCCGCTCAACTATCACTCCGCACCGCTCACCAACTACAGCATTATTGACATATTCCAAAATATTTACACAAACTGCATAAAATGTCAATGAACTCGATTTTTGATAAACATTGAACATTTATTATGTATACCCGTAAATTGACAAGAGAAAATGAACACTAACAAGTGTAGGAGATGGATTTGTAACACGTAGGCAGTGGGAACATTATGAAAAGTGACATTGTACTAAATGATTTCAAAAAACTAAGTGATATATCCTAGGACAAGTGACCTTGAAGTATATCGCAAAATTAATAATAACGAGTTGTTAATCACACACAACAAACTTTTGTTGAACTGTATGTGACTGTGATGTTATGTAACCGTTGATGACAAACTGCTAAATCAATTCAAAAGAATGACTGTTAAAGAGACAAGATTAATCATGAACCAACTGGGATGGCTGGGCTCCGGCACAGTTTTGCCCAGGTTTCCTGTTTGCCTTCGCCCAAATGGGGGAGCCATGAACATATATAACCCTGGGACTAATTAAAAGAGCCATTCCATAAAAAAAATACAGAATTGTAAAGAACGTTACGGGCACCATTGTGTCAAAGTATAGAAACGCATTGCCAAATGCTGCCAGGGGGCAACGTAACGTTCCCTGGCAACACTCACACTATTAATAAACTAAAATTTAATTGTACTATATACGCCGCTATGAAGCAATTTGTATATACTGTAATTATTTGACAAAAAATATTATTTAATTTTGTGTAAAGGACATTCGTTATTATTGTAATATTTTCTGTAGTAATATTCTCGATGTGTTTATGATTGTAATATTTCTATACTCATAATGTAATTGCGAAATGTGTCAATATCTGCGACAACAAAAATGTAAAATTCAGCCACAGAGGAAAATAATGTTGTAAGATTACAAAGAGATGTTAATGGTCAGCAGTAGTATAAAAAGCACCACGTACTGTGTATTCTTTGTCGTCTTTCTGGAGAGCTGAAAGTGAGAGGAACCTGTGACGTAGCATTTTATGAATGGGTAGACTTCTTTTGTCTGTATCTAGATTTAGCCGCCATTAGAGGAGAAATTACAAACTAATGTAAGTTGAATTATTGTTGTGGTCTAAATACATTATAATTTATCAAAAGTGTGTATTACTAATGTAAATTAGCTTGCCCATGTCATCTATAATATTTCTTTAAAGAATTTTCAGCATTTTAGCGGTGTTGCTGGGCTGTGCCGCGACCAAACGATTTGCAGCGGCGGCACATTTAAAAAATTGTTCCGCTAAGAAAAATTAACCAAACCCGTAAATCGGGAGCAGATAAAAATTAGCAGTGAATTGAGAAAATGTTTTTCTTTTACAGCGATCCTGAGACTGACGGAATTTATTACTAGATTCACATTTGTGCATTCATAGGCGGATAGTTAACGTTGAAATTTAACAATTTTGGTTCTTTCAAATAACTTAAATGTATAGTGAAGTGTGTTTTATCAATGATAATTAAACGTCGGCTTGGCAATATTTAACCATTTTCTGCTAATAGAGACAGTCTTGTGTTCCATAGCTAACGCCGGGAAAGAATTCGGTACCAATATAAAAAAAACCACTGCATTTACAAAATGTGTGCCAAGGCCGAATTATGTAAAGGATTTAATTCTCAACTAAATATTCTTAATCAGTTAATATGAATTCACGTAATTTTAAATGTACTTAATTCTGTGTAAATGAATTTTTATTACCACACGTAAATAAGAGGTTCTACAACAAAGTTCGTACGTACAGAAAGAAAGAAAGATAAAATAACAAAAAAATAATTTTAATAAAAAAGGGTAACTATTTATTTATTTTTTTAATTTAATTTCATTAAATTTAAAAAAAAGTAACTATTTAAATTTTTTTTTAATTTAATTTCATTAAAGGACCCACCACATTGCGATATTTAGATCCATCGCATGCTTCGCCACAAGTGCGAGGGCTCAAAGGCTGAACATACAGACTGACAACACAATTGTTAAGACGAGGTCAACGTGGTGTATTCCTGAGAATAAGCGGAGTCTTCAACACCACATCACTAGAGGCACTTTCCGTTGTGATGGGGACCCGTCCTATAGACATAACAATATGTTACAGAGATGCACTTTACTAGTTTAAGAGACCAGTGTGGCCTGAGCTCCCAGTTGGTGCACATCGACAACGCAGAAAGATACGTATATAGCTTCTTTTCTGTGTTTACTTCGTAGATTCTTACTTAAATTGCGTATGAGTTTCTTATAGGAGGTGTAACTTCGAGTTTTAGTTACTGTAATCGTAAATTCAGGCAGATTGTAGCACAGTCGTTAGGCATTTGTACAGGTTAGTTCATACATTCTTTGCGTGCTTCCCTTGCGTTATCTAGGCACGGACTCGTGTTTCAGTAGCTGTTGTTCAACATCGATTAGAATGGACAGGGACTGTGATTGCTGTGTTCGGATGAGGGCTGAGTTGGCATCCCTTCACTCACAACTACAGGCGGCGCTGACTTCGGTCGCGCAGCTTGAGGCTGTTGCCAATGGGAACCACTGTGGGAAGCCGGACTTGGGTATTACGGGGATGTCAACCTCGTCCTGTCTGTCCTCAGATCGGTCTGCCGCTGTGGTTGCCCTGGTTGCTGCCCGCAGTGGGGCTGAGCCCTCGCCTGTGGTTGATTGGGAGGTCGTTCCAAGGCGTGGCAGGCAGCGAAAGACGTCCCCGGAGGCTGATCAGAAAGCCTCCCCGGTGTGTCTGACAAACAGGTTTCAGGTACTGTCTCTGGCTGAGCCAGATGCAGCTGCCTGCCCTGTTTCAGAGGATGATTCTCAGCCTTCAAGGTCCGGGCAATCGCAGAGGGTGGGCTTATTGGTAGTTGGGAGCTCCAATGTTAGGCGCGTAATGGGGCCCCTTGGGGATATGGCGGCTAAGGAGGGGAAGAAATCCAGTGTGCACACCGTGTGCATTCCGGGTGGAGTCATTCCTGATGTGGAAAGGGTCCTTCCGGATGCCATGAAGAGCACAGGGTGCAGCCATCTGCAGGTGGTAGCACATGTCGGCACTAATGACGTGTGTCGCTTTGGATCTGAGGGAATTCTCTCCAGCGGCTATCTGATTTGGTGAAGGCTGCCGGTCTTGCTTACGAGATGAAGGCAGAGCTCATCATCTGCAGCATCGTTGACAGAACCGACTGCGGGCCTTTATGTGCAGAGCCGGGTGGAGGGTCTGAATCAGAGGCTCAGACGGTTTTGCAACCGTATTCGCTGCAGATTCCTTGACTTGCGCCATAGGGTGGTGGGGTTTCGGGTTCCGCTGAATAGGTCAGGAATTCACTACACTCAGCTGGCGGCTAAACGGGTAGCGGAGGCTGTTTGGCGTGGACTGGGCGGTTTTTTAGGTTAGAAGGCCTCGGGAAATTACGGGGTGGGCTGCAATCTCAAAGGGTGCACGGCAAATACAGGACGTGCTTGGATCAAGGAACAGTCGGAATTGTAGTTGTAAATTGTTGTAGTTGTGCTGGGAAAGTCCCTGAGCTTCAAGCGCTAATAGAAAGCACTAAGCTGAAATCGTTATAGGTACAGAGAGCTGGCTAAAGCCTGCAGAAATTTTTACGAAGTCTCAGACGGTGTTCAGGAAAGATAGATTAGGCAGAATTGGTGGTGGAGTGTTTGTGTCTGACAGTAGTGGTTTATCTTGTAGTGAAGTCGGATACTCCGTGCGAATTGGTATGGGTGGAGGTTATACTTAACAGCCGAACTAAGTTAATTATTGGCTCCTTCTACCGACCCCCAGACTCCGATGATGTAGTTGCTGAACAGTTCAGAGAAAATTTGAGTCTCGTAACAAATAAGTACCCCACTCATACGGTTATAGTTGGTGGGGACTTCAACCTTCCCCCGATATGTTGGCAAAAATACTTGTTCAAAACCGGTGGTAGGCAGAAAAAATCTTCCGAGATTGTCCTAAATGCTTTCTCCGAAAATTATTTCGAGCAGTTAGTCCACGAACCCACGCGAATTGTAAATGGTTGCGAAAACACACTTGACCTCTTAGCCACAAACAATCCAGAGCTAATAGAGAGCATCATGACTGATACAGGGATTTGTGATCACAAGGTATTTGTAGCTAGGCTCAATACCGTTTCTTCCAAACCAGAAACAAACGCAAAATAATTTTGTTTAAATGGTTCAAATGGCTCTGAGCACTATGGGACTCAACATCTTAGGTCATAAGTCCCCTTTTATTTAAAAAAATCGGATAAAGTGTCACTAGAAGCCTTCCTAAGAGACAATCTCCAATCCTTCCGAACTGACTATGCAAATGTAGACGAAATGTGGCTCAAATTTAAAGATATAGTAGCAACAGCAATTGAGAGATTCATACCTCACAAATTGGTAAGAGATGGAACTGATCTCCCATGGTACACAAAACAGGTCCGAACGCTGTTGCAGAGGCAACGGAAAAAGCATACGAAGTTGAGAAGAACGCGGAATCCCGAAGATTGGCTAAAATTTATAGACGCGCGAAATTTGGCACGGACTTCAATGCGAGATGCCTTTAATAGGTTCCACAACGAAACATTCTCTCGAAATTTGGTAGAAAATCCGAAGAATTCTGGTCGTATGTTAAGTACACAAGCGGAAAGACGCAGTCAATACCTTCGCTGCGCAGTGCCGATGGTACTGTTACCGACGACTGTGCCGCTAAAGCGAAGTTATTGAACGCAGTTTTCCGAAATTCCTTCACCAGGGAAGACGAATGGAATATTCCAGAATTTGAAACACGAACAGCTGGTAGCATGAGTTTCTTAGAAGTAGATACCTTAAAGGTTGCGAAGCAACTCAAATCGCTTGATACGGGCAAGTCTTCAGGTCCAGGTTGTATACCGATTAGGTTCCTTTCAGATTACGCTGATACAATAGCTCCCTACTTAGCAATCATATACAACCGCTCGCACACTGATAGATCTGTAACTACAGATTGGAAAATTGAGCAGGTCGCACCAGTGTTTAAGCAGGGTAGTAGGAGCAATCCATCGAACTACAGACCTATATCATTGACGTCGGTTTGCAGTAGGGTTTTGGAGCATGTACTGTATTCAAACATTATGAATCACCTCGAAGGGAACGATCTATTCATACGTAATCAGCATGGTTTCAGAAAACATCGTTCTTGTGCAACGCAGCTAGCTCTTTATTCGCACGAAGTAATGGCCGCTATCGACAGGGAATCTCAAGTTGATTCCGTATTTCTAGATTTCCGGAAAGCTTTTGACACCGTTCCTCACAAGCGACTTCTAATCAAGCTGCGGGCCTATGGGGTATCGTCTCAGTTGTGCGACTGGATTCGTGATTTCCTGTCAGGAAGGTCGCAGTTCGTAGTAATAGACGGCAAATCATCGAGCAAAACTGATGTGATATCAGTTGTTCACCAGGGAAGTGTCCTGGGACCTCTGCCGTTCCTGATCTACACTCCTGGAAATGGAAAAAAGAACACATTGACACCGGTGTGTCAGACCCACCATACTTGCTCCGGAGACTGCGAGAGGGCTGTACAAGCAATGATCACACGCACGGCACAGCGGACACACCAGGAACCGCGGTGTTGGCCGTCGAATGGCGCTAGCTGCGCAGCATTTGTGCACCGCCGCCGTCAGTGTCAGCCAGTTTGCCGTGGCATACGGAGCTCCATCGCAGTCTTTAACACTGGTTGCATGCCGCGACAGCGTGGATGTGAACCGTATGTGCAGTTGACGGACTTTGAGCGAGGGCGTATAGTGGGCATGCGGGAGGCCGGGTGGACGTACCGCCGAATTGCTCAACACGTGGGGCGTGAGGTCTCCACAGTACATCGATGTTGTCGCCAGTGGTCGGCGGAAGGTGCACGTGCCCGTCGACCTGGGACCGGACCGCAGCGACGCACGGATGCACGCCAAGACCGTAGGATCCTACGCAGTGCCGTAGGGGACCGCACCGCCACTTCCCAGCAAATTAGGGACACTGTTGCTCCTGGGGTATCGGCGAGGACCATTCGCAACCGTCTCCATGAAGCTGGGCTACGGTCCCGCACACCGTTAGGCCGTCTTCCGCTCACGCCCCAACATCGTGCAGCCCGCCTCCAGTGGTGTCGCGACAGGCGTGAATGGAGGGACGAATGGAGACGTGTCGTCTTCAGCGATGAGAGTCGCTTCTGCCTTGGTGCCAATGATGGTCGTATGCGTGTTTGGCGCCGTGCAGGTGAGCGCCACAATCAGGACTGCATACGACCGAGGCACACAGGGCCAACACCCGGCATCATGGTGTGGGGAGCGATCTCCTACACTGGCCGTACACCACTGGTGATCGTCGAGGGGACACTGAATAGTGCACGGTACATCCAAACCGTCATCGAACCCATCGTTCTACCATTCCTAGACCGGCAAGGGAACTTGCTGTTCCAACAGGACAATGCACGTCCGCATGTATCCCGTGCCACCCAACGTGCTCTAGAAGGTGTAAGTCAACTACCCTGGCCAGCAAGATCTCCGGATCTGTCCCCCATTGAGCATGTTTGGGACTGGATGAAGCGTCGTCTCACGCGGTCTGCACGTCCAGCACGAACGCTGGTCCAACTGAGGCGCCAGGTGGAAATGGCATGGCAAGCCGTTCCACAGGACTACATCCAGCATCTCTACGATCTTCTCCATGGGAGAATAGCAGCCTGCATTGCTGCGAAAGGTGGATATACACTGTACTAGTGCCGACATTGTGCATGCTCTGTTGCCTGTGTCTATGTGCCTGTGGTTCTGTCAGTGTGATCATGTGATGTATCTGACCCCAGGAATGTGTCAATAAAGTTTCCCCTTCCTGGGACAATGAATTCACGGTGTTCTTATTTCAATTTCCAGGAGTGTATATAAATGACCTGGATGACAATCTGAGAAGTTCTCTTAGGTTTTTCGCAGATGATGCTGTAATTTACCGTCTAGTAAGGTCATCCGAAGACTAGTATCAGTTGAAAGCGATTTAGAAAAGATTGCTGTATGGTGTGGCAGTTGACGCTAAAGAACGAAAAGTGTGAGGTGATCTACATGAGTTACAAAAGAAATCCGTTGGAATTCGATTACTCGATAAATAGTACAATTCTCAAGGCTATCAATTCAACTAAGTACCTGGGTGTTAAAATTACGAACAACTTCAGTTGGAAAGACCGCATAGATAATATTGTGGGGAAGGTGAGCCAAAGTTTGCGTTTCATTGGCAGGACACTTAGAAGATGCAACAAGTCCACTAAAGAGACAGCTTACACTACACTCGTTCGTCCTCTGTTAGAATATTGCTGCGCGGTGTGGGATCCTTGGAAAGACCACATAGATAATATTGTGGGGAAGGTGAGCTAAAGGTTGCGTTTCATTGGCAGGACTCTTAGAAGATGCGACCAGTCCACTAAAGAGACAGCTTACACTACACTCGTTCGTCCTCTGTTATAATATTGCTCCGCGGTGTGGGATCCTTACCAGGTAGGATTGACGGAGGACATCGAAAGGATGCATTATCACGTAATAGGGGAGAGAGTGTGGCAGATATGATAAGTGAGTTGGGATGGAAGTGATTAAAGCAAAGACGTTTTTCGTCGCAGCGAGATCTATTTACGAAATTTCAGTCACCACCTTTCTCTTCCGAATGCGAAAATATTTTTTGACCCTAACCTACATAGGTAGGAATGATCATAAAAAAAAGAAAAAAATAGAAATCAGAGCTCGAACAGAAAGGCTCAGGTGTTCATTTTTCCCGCACGCTGTTCGGGAGTGGAATGATGGAGAGATAGTATGATTGTGGTTCGATGAACCCTCTGCCAAGCACTTAAATGTGAATTGCAGAGTAATAATGTAGTTGTAGACATACGAAGACTGTAGTAATAACGTAACGTTGCTTCGGAGGAGAAGGCTCGAAGAACTATTATTCCTAGGCTCCTACTCCCCACGGACATATTGCATAGTGTTTAAAGTATACTGTACACAAGCAGTAATGTATTGTCCGTCTTATTGTGTGTAGACAGAAGTGTATTCTCTATTCTCTATAGCTATTTAAGCTACAATGAATTAATTTTATATATCAAATGTATTTTGTGTATAAAGTATGTATAAAACTAAAAATGTAATGTATTAAGTTATTTAAGGAATAGTGCATTCAAGTAGCAATGAACTACATTCTATTTATACTAAAAAATTTACAAACATACGTGTATTTCTCATGTGAAGCTAAAATTCATGTATTCCATGTATCTAAAGCTCAGTCAGTATTTAATCTGTATAATACCAGGTGTATGTAATTAAGGCATCACATAGAATATACCGCAACTACCAACAGTAGTACAAACAAACAGCTGCTGAATATGATGTTGTGTCCTGACTTACGACACTCCCAGTAATATACCAATATACACAAATAAAGTAAACATACATAAACACAAACCATTTCAGATGAGAATATCTCGAGGTTCTGCCGAGATCTTCTCACCTGAAATTGGTAGAAATAGGCTATTACCAACAGACATGCTGCATAGGCTATATTACACATCCAGATGCAGTATATCACTTCCCTCTACATATTACATTATTTTCACCCGACTCATTGTATTACTTATTTCTTTTTATTTTTCTTGGGCATTTGCACTATATAAATTATATTCTCATCAACTTGGCAGAAACAAATTATATATAGAACCATTTTAAGAATTGTTAAGCACTCAGTTCGCTGTAACTTTAGAGAAATATTTGTATATTATGTTCTTTATATTACTTAAAAATGCATTAACAACAGTGTACCAATAAGACAGTAATAATCAGAAGTGTTTGCTGTTGGATTTAAAAGCATCCGACCCACCTTACATTTCACGGCGGTGGGTCACTCTGTACTGTTAATGAAATAAATCAAGAAATACATGTACTACTTCGGTTAGTTATCCTTGTCTGGTTGGTATAGGTTCCGTCGAGCACACACCGGTACAGGCAGCATTCCATAAATGATCCATTGGACTGAGATCGGTCGTTTTGGGGGACAAACCATGATTGTAGTTTCACTGGAGTGTTCATAAGACAATTACGTGCAACCAAAGTGTGGTGAAGTAGCGTCTCCATCAGGATACCCTAGTGCCAGAAAGTATCCAAATAGTCTGCAAAATTGCCGCTATAATGCTTACTCCTACCTGGGCAACAGTTTGTAGGGACGTAGGATCCACAGCTGCAAGGCACAGATGCCACGTTCTTAAGCGCACCATAAAAACTACCATGTTAGACAGTACTCTCATATAGTGACAGATGAGAACATGTAATGCAACCAGGGACAATGTCAGCTCGAACGTAATGGTGTTGCAGGCGACATAGTCTGGGGAGGTATAAAGCTGCTTGAGGTATTAAGGGGCACTCACTCCTCAATTTTATTGTGACTCTGTTGTTCTATCCTATGTAAGACATTTCAGGGGTTCATTCGACCCTGACTACATTCATGATCGTATCGAACAGTGCAGCTGGAGTAGACTTACCTACCCGTTCCTCGAACTGAATTCCATCGCGCACGTGTGGTTTATGTCGGGGGGATGTATTGCAGGATGTCCACATGCAGCAACGACCATATAGCATTTGCCGATGCAGCTTGTGGAGCAGTGGACGCCCTACCACAAGGACACTTCACCCATGTTGCGGCCAGCATGGGAAAACGTTGCGCAGTATGCATTGCCTCTGTCTTAAGCGTCATGTCCACACCTTCTGTAACGTCCAGAGGACAATCATAAGCCGAGGCGACTTCAGTGTAATTATTCTCTTTCCATAAGTGCCATTTCCTTTCGTCTCATGGCTATTCTTTGCATTGCTGGATTCTAAGATTTTAGTCTCAAAGTATACTGCGTCATAAACTCCGTTATAACGTTTTCTGTTATGTCGCTGTTGAGAGTACTTACAACTTGTACGACAGCGCCTGCGGTGACGCACTTTGATACTCCGCAGTTTCCGACAGTAGGCAGAGGCGCAGACTCCAGGTTCCGATGGTGGGAATCTGCACTCAATGAAACTTAGACCACTGGTGGCAGGAACGAAGTCGTCACTTCCAGGGCAGTTAAGCGTTAGCTGCGAAGCGTGGTAGCAACTTATAAGAAACGACTGTTACCAGGCAATGACCCGAGAGTGTTTTGAGCATTAGTCTTCCTTTCATTGTTGCGAAACCGACGTCGGTTATCTCATCTTTAGCAAATGAAATTTCATGCGTTCATCCAACACAACGAGGATAACTTTATTCGTGAAATGACTATGTCTACCAGTCTCTTTTTTAAGGTCCCAACTGTAATGCATCAAACCTTACATGCATAATACAGAATATTAGCATACGTTCTATTTTCAGACACAACATATTTGACAGCTCGGTGACTGAGTCTTAATTGCTTTACGAGTGAGTGCTGGCCGTCTTCGTCATAAGCCTTTTGATTTATTTACAGATTATTGAAATTAAATCGATGAAATAATAAAGAAAGAAATGAGCGTTTGGCATTGTTGGCCGGGAGGCCCCATTCGGGGAAGTTCGGCCGCCAAGTGCAAGTCTTATTTCAGTCGACGGCAAATTGGGTGACTTGCGAGCCGGTGATGAGGATGAAATGATGATGAGGACCACACAAAACCCAATCCACGAGCGGAGAAAATCCTCAATCCGGCAGGGAATCGAACCCGGGCCCGCTGCATGGGAGGCGAGCACATTACCACCCAGGTAAGCAGGCGGACGGTGAAATAATATATCAGTATTACTTCAAACATTATGTTTTCTCTTAAATTATTTTATTCCAACTTTGATAATCTTAAATTCTCATTTTTTTACAAGTCCTGGTTCATGTCTTGTAATGAATTGAAACACGCCTACATTTAAGCTACAGATGTCAGCTGTTTCTAAACTTTGGTATCAACGTTCCGGAACAAATTAAAGCGGTTCAAGAGGATCAAGACGCGCCGTGTCGTAAATCATCTTGCACGTCTTATGCAATGATGGAGTAAACTACGCCAATATTGACATTAAAGTCTTCAGCAGTATGTCGGTATCTTCTGTTAGTAATAATACCAGAAGGTCGTAAGAATCATACATATTTCGGCAATTCATTCAAGCGTTTTGAAGCAATTTTAATTTTCTCGGAAAATGGAAACACTGCTTTTCCCTTGGGTATAGGATACATGCTATTTTTACTAAACTAGCTGTTGTAAGCAGATTACAAACTCTCTCACGACATAACCTTCTCTAAAATATTTTCAGTGCTTTTCAGGCCACATCTATTAATAAACTCTCAAACATCCGACCATTTCATCAGTCTTCTTCACGCACAAGTCCATTTGTACCAAAAAATTAATTTTATATGTTTTCTTCTTCTACCCCCACTGATAAATTTCTTCATGATGCTCCTGGGAAAGCACGGTATCTATTTTTGATACCATTACGACTGCGCTTATTATACAGCTTCGGCCTCTTCAACAAACCAATACCAGTGGTTAGAAGCAAGGAAGAATTTTCGTGTAGTTAAACTTCGAAAGGCTGTGCTCCGTCATCATCATCTTCCCCAGAATTCGAAAAGTGATGTGGCATTGACCGTCGAAAATGAGTTTTGAGACAATTGCAGTTTTTGATTGCAGATTTTCTCCTCACTTCACACAGTGGTCGTCATTAACATTCTGTTACATCACTGCTTATAGTAGTAGGTATTTTACTTTCAGGAATTTCAATAAATGAATAATAAATTCTCTTAATAAGTGTAAAGTATGTTACGTAATTTCTTAAGCAACATAATAAGACAATGTTTTATTAATTAATATTTCACAGTTTAACTCAATGATGTCTTTAATTTCCACTGACGACATAACTGTTCTAGTATACATGAATGATGTTGGAACTCAGTTCTTCGAAGGATATTCCTTTATCTTGACTAGCCCTTTCAAATGTTCTTGCACGTTACCAAAGATTTTGCGATTTCAACTCATTTCAGCTTCGGTTCAGGACTTCTTACGAGTTGATTGTAGGTCTCATTTTCCTATCTAATTAGTTCGATAAATTCTCTATGGCGCTAAAGTCTGGTGACAGAGAAGATGACATAATAGCTTGGATGCGATTATAATGAAGCTATCCTTGTATTAGTAAGATACGTGATTCGAATAATTATCATGAAATAATTTCAGTGTAGATCTAATCCCCAACTCTTGTGCACTCCTATGTAAACTTTGCTTCATGATGTTGAAATATCCATCTTTGTTTAAAAAGCTGCCTTGAAAGTAATCTCCTCTTCGGCAGATGACAAAATACAGGCCCATATCATTACACCAACCACTGCTGTGCTTTACAATATCTTGCAGATGTTGAGCCTGAAGAACGTCAATTGCCTTTAGCAACACCGTAATCCGTCCGTTCAAATGACGTTGAATTTGAGCCCGTCAGCAAATATAGCATGAATCTACCACTCTGTCCTTCTGTTAACATGATCTCTTGCGGACTATAGCTTATAATCCTGAATCAATTTCTTCATGTACGGTTTTCTCCCAGTACTCTTCTATTCGCCCTTCTTCTCTGAAAAGCATCTTGGCTCTGAGTACTATGGGACTTAACATCTATGGTCATCAGCCCCTAGAACTTAGAACTACTTAAACCTAACTAACCTAAGGACAGCACACAACACCCAGCCATCACGAGGCAGAGAAAATCCCTGACCCCGCCGGGAATCGAACCCGGGAACCCGAGCGTGGGAAGCGAGAACGCTACCGCACGACCACGAGATGCGGGCGAAAAGCATCTTCACAGTTGATTAACTTATTTAGCATATTCTACTGGATTCCAGTTTTAGTCACACTTAATGGATGGCTATAATTAATCTTTCTCATTACTAATCGCCTTTCTCATTCATTTCGCTTCCTAAGCTGTTCTATTCGAAGGATAGATACTATCCAGTACCCCTCCTGAAATTGTCTGATAACATCCCTAACCGTACCTTTGAATACACGCTGAGGTGACAGATGTGATGGGATACGTCCTAATATTGTGTCGGAGGTCTTTTTGCCCGGTGTTGTGCAGCACCTCGATGTGGTATGGACTCACCAAGTCGTTGTAAGTCCCCTGCAGAACTACTAATGCATGTGTCCTCTATACCCGCCCAGAATTGCGAAAGTGTTGCCGGGACAGGATTTTGTACACCAACAGATTTCTCGAATACGTCACACATAAATTCGATGGGATTTATGTTGGGCGACCTCGGTGACTAAATCATTCGCTCGAATGGTCCAATATGTTTTTAAAACCAGTCTCGAACAACGGTGGCCCGGTGATACGACATCGTCTTTTTTTTTTTTAACTTCACTCCATGAATGGCTGGAAATCGTTTCCAAGTAGCATAACGTAACCATTTCCAGTCAATGATCTGCTCTGTTGGACCAGAGCACCCAGTCCATTCCATGGAAACATAGCCGATACCATTTTGGAGTCACCACCAGCTTGCAGAGGGCCTTGTTGACAACCTGGGTACATGGCTTCGTTGAAAGTGCGTTACCCACGACAGCTGCCATCAGCTTTTATTTGAAATCGGAAATCATTTAAACAGGCCATGATTTTCCAGTCATCTAGGTTCCAACCGAAATGGTCAAGAGCCCAGGAGAGGCGCTTAGGTGATGTAGGAAGTCAAACGGGACGACTTGGAGCAGGAGAGACACCACAGGTATTTTTAATTTCCACAGTCTATATTTTTAAAAATGAATTCATAAAACTTTGTCAGAATGACCAGAAATGATTCAGGATTTACACTTATAGTGGTGGAATTTCAAAAATATAAGAAAATAATTAATTTTTTTACATTTGTATTTCACCTTTTTTCACTTACCATTGGCTGCATTTGTTGCTATAGCTACACTTTTCTTCAGAAGTAGGGGAGATTCTTCAATGAATTTTGCACAGCATACAAACCATACTTACAGGTGTATGAAACTCTAGAATTTTCCAAATCTTTTAAAAACTGTGATAAAAATTGAGATAATTAACAATAAAATTTGAGTTTTTTTTTTAAACATGAAGTTTAAAACGTAACAGCACATTCATTTTTTCATAAATTAAATAATTTCTAGAGTTTCATACACCTGTAAGTATGGTTTGTATGCTGTGCAAAATTCATCGAAGAATCTCTCTTACTTATGAAGAAACGTGTACCTATAGCAACAAACGCAGCCAATAGAAGTGAAAAAATGATGAAATTTTACATGTAAAAAAAATTATTTTGTTATTTTTTTGAACTTCCACTGCTATGATTTTGAATCCTGAATCCTTCCTGGTCATTCTGACGAAGTTTTATGACTTTATTCGTAAAAGTACAGACAGTGAAAAGTAAAATGTCCTGTGGTGTCGCTCCTGCTCCAAGACGTCCCGTTTGACGTCGTACCCCCCTTAACGAAGGCTCTCGCTTCGGTCGTCTGCTGCCATAGTACCTTAACGCCAAATTTCGCAGCACTATGCTAACGCATAAGTCCATCGTACGTCCCACATTGAGTTCAACGGTTATTCAATGCAGTGCTGCTTGTCAGTTATCATTGACAACTCCACGCAAACGCCGCTCTTCTCGTTCGTGAACTGAAGCCCGACGGCCATTGCGTTGTCCGTCGTGAGAGGTAACACGAGAAATTCGGTATTCTCGGCACACTCTTCACACAGTGTATCTCGAAATAATGAATTCCATAACGATTTCCGAAACTGAACGTCCTATGCATCTAGCTCCAATTACTATTCGGCGTTCAAAGTCTGTCATATGTCCATACGAACCTTTCCAAACAAATCTCCGGTGTTCAAATGACAAAATGTTCAAGTGTGTGTGATATCTTATGGGACTTAACTGCTAAGGTCATCAGTCCCTAAGCTTGCACACTACTTAACCTAAATTATCCTAAGAGCAAACACACACACCCATGCCCGAGGGAGGACTCGAACCTCCGACAGGATCTGCCGCACAGTCCATGACTGCAGCGCCACAGACCGCTCGGCTAATCCCGCGCGGATGCAAATGACAGCTCTGCCAATACTCAGTCCTTTTATACCTTGTGTACGTGCATACGGCTATACCATGAGTTCTGTCATCTCAGTGTATTCAGCAAACTAGCAATATATCTGTGGCTGCTTCCCTTGACATGTTTAAAGATAAGAAATGGTGACAGATCAAAGAAATGGTTCAAATGGCTCTGAGCACTATGGGACTTAACATCTGAGGTCATCAGTCCCCTAGAACTTAGAGCTACTTAAACCTAACTAACCTAAGAACATCACACACATCCATGCCCGAGGCAAGATTCGAACCTGCGACCGTGGCGGTCACGCGGTTCGAGACTAAAGCGCCTAGACACATTCGGCCACCCCGGCTGGCGGCATATCACAAGTTGTCACTGTTCTCAGTTATCACGAATCCCATTACTACCCCTGGCGACCTTGCAGACTACGCGTCGTGCGGAACAATACTAAGTGAGCGAAGGAGGGAAACAGACAATATCGTACACGTCACACACACGGCGCGTTTGTACACGGGAACTCGAGTCATACCTTTACGTGGCCGACTATAAAGATTCATCCCTTGGTGATCCTTCCAAATAAATTGTTTTAAAAATATAAGCTTATTAACAGTTTCAGTGGTTCAAAGACGCTTTTTTATTTAACAGGTATGCCTCCATTGACGCAGGAAATTTTCGTCCACGTAATGGCTCAACTGACATGAAAAATTATGAGAAATATACCTGACTGAATATTATTGGCAGCTTCCATAATGTCATGTTATAACATCAGACTGAAGACATCAAAGGGCGTACAGGAAGAAGCCACGTTCATTGAGACAGTTTCTGGAGTTAACTATCGAAAACTTGACATAGGGCAGGGGGATAACTTACGACATTTTTTGTTATATCGGGGTAAACATTGTTTATTGTTGTGGTTATTGCGTATTTATCGATTGGAAGACTCTCATATTTCGTAAAGAGAAGCATAAAATGTGTGCCGCCTTGAACCTAATTTCGATGTCAGTTTTCAACCTCTTCCTTCTCGATAATAACTAAAATAACATGACAGAAACGGTAACGTGCAAGAGTTAAATGGTATGGAAAGCCAGTTGCGACTGACATAGCTGATTCGGCTAACTGATTCCCTGTCAAACCAATCGCTGTGAATGCGATGGGTCGAACCGCGCTTCTGGTGGGAACTTCAGGCTCCCTTCTGACAGCACAGATAATTGAAATTAGCATTAAGACTTTTTACGCCTACGTGTAATTTTAGCTGGTGTTGGCAGGTAATGTGGAAGAAGTATCTACGGCCGTTATCAGAGGCCACATTTTGTACGTTAACAAGCCTTCCAGCTGTTGTAGATAGTGGAGGTAATCGTAAATGGCAAACGACGGCTACGGGAAAGCAATACTGACACGCAGTCAGTGGTATAGAAATGAAAGCTGGCTGCGGTTGATGTGGAGAGTTTTGTTTACATTTATTGCGTAGCACGGAACTCAGTGTGCTTAATTCTGATGAAGCTCATTTATCTTTTACGAAGTACATGCGCTCAATACTGTAGGGAACATACCGGCAGCATGATTGAAAAGGTTCGATTTGGTGTTAATGGACGCTGAACAGAACCAAAGAACTGTCTAAGCGCTTCTGTTT